>NC_083327.1:61006286-61321643 GCF_963455315.2 Globicephala melas | reverse complement strand
CCCGAACCCCTCCCTCCCCCTGGCCTGAGTGAGCCAGAGCCCCCGAAGCAGCTGCTCCTTTAACCCCGTCCTGTCTGAGAGAAGAACAGACGTCCTCTGGTGACCTACACGCAGAGGCGGGGCCACATCCAAAGCTGAACCCCAGGAGCTGTGCGAACAAAGAAGAGAAAGGGAAATCTCTCCCAGCAGCCTCAGGAGCAGCGGATTAAATCTCCACAATCAACTTGATGTACCTGCATCTCTGGAATACATGAATAGACAACGAATCATCCCAAAATTGAGGCGTTGGACTTTGGGAACAACTGCAGACTTGGGGTTTGCTTTCTGCATCTAATTTGTTTCTGGTTTTATGTTTATCTTAGTTTAGTATTTAGAGTTTATTAGCATTGGTAGATTTGTTTATTGATTTCGATGCTCTTTTCCTTATTTTTCAATATATATATAGGTATATATATATTTTTCATTTTCTCTTTTTGTGAGCGTGTGTTTGTATGCTTCTTCGTGTGATTTTGCCTGTACAGCTTTCTTTTACCATTTGTCCTAGGGTTCTCTCTGTCCTTTTTTTTTTTAGTAGAGATTTTAGCGCTTCTTATCATTGGTGGATTTGTTTTTTGGTTTGGTTGCTCTCTTCTTTCTTTTTTTTCTTTTTTTTATTAAAAATTTTTTTATTTTTAATAATTTTTAAATAAACTTTATTTTATTTTTTTCTTTCCTTCTTTCTTTTTTTTTTTTTGCTTTTCTTCTGAGTTGTGTGGCTGACATGGTCCTGGTGCTCCAGTGGGGTGTCAGGCCTGTGCCTCGGAGGTGGGAGAGCCAAGTTCAGGACATTGGTCCACCAGAGACCTCCCGGCTCCACATAATATCAAATGGCGAAAACTCTCCGAGAGATCTCCATCTCAAGGGTCAGACCCAGTTCCACTCAATGACCAGCAAGCTTAGTGCTGGACACCCCATGCCAAACAACTAGGAAGACAGGAACACAACCCCACCCATTAGCAGAGGGGCTGTCTAAAATCATAATAAGGTCACATACACCCCAAAACACACCACCGGACACGGTCCTGCCCACCAGAAAGACAAGATCCAGCCCCATCCAGCAGAACACAGGCACCAGTCCCCTCCACCAGGAAGCCTACACAACCCACTGAACCAACCTTAGCCACTGGGGGCAGACACCAAAAACAACGGGAACTATGAACCTGCACCCTGCAAAAAGGAGACCCCCAAAAACAGTAAGTTCAGCAAAATGAGAAGACAGAGAAACACACAGCAGATGAAGGAGCAAGGCAAAAACCCACCAGACCTAACAAATGAAGAGGAAATAGGCAGTCTACCTGAGGAAGAATTCAGAGTAATGATAGTAACCATGATCCAAAATCTTGGAAACTCAATGGAGAAAAAACAAGAAACATTTAACAAGGAAATAGGATAACTAAACAGCAAACAAACACTGATGAACAAAACAATAAATGAAATTATATATTCTTTAGAAGGAATCAATAGCAGAATAACTGAGGCAGAAGAATGGATAAGTGACCTGGAAGATAAAATATTGGAAATAACTACTGCAGAGCGAATAAAGAAAAAAGAATGAAAAGAATTGAGGACAGTCTGAGAGAACTCTGGGACAACATGAAACACACCAATGTTCGAATTACAGGGGTCCCAGAAGAAGAAGAGAAAAAGAAAGGGACTGAGAAAATATTTGAAGAGATTATAATTGAAAACTTCCCTAATATGGGAATCGAAATAGTCAATCAAGTCCAGGAAGCACAGAGAGTCCCATACAGGATAAATCCAAGGAGAAAAACACCAAGACACATATTAATCAAACTATCAAAAATTAAATACAAAGAAAAAATATTACAAGCAGCAAGGGAAAAACAACAAATAACATACAAGGGAATCCCCTTGTATGTATAAGGTTAACAGCTGATCTTTCAACAGAAACTCTGCAAGCCAAAAGGGAGAGGCAGGACATATTTAAAGTGATGAAAGGGAAAAACCTACAACCAAGATTACTCTCTCCCACAAGGATCTCATTCAGATTTGACGGAGAAATTAAAAACTTTACAGACAAGCAAAAGCTAAGAGAAACCAGCTTTACAACAAACGCTAAAGGAACTTCTCTAGGCAGGAAACACAACAGAAGGAAAAGACCTACAATAACAAACTCAAAACACTTAAGAGAATGGTAACAGGAACATACATATCGATAACTACCTTAAATGTAAATGGATTAAATGCTCCAACCAAAAGACACATACTGGCTGAATGGATACAAAAACAAGATCCGTATATACGCTGTCTACAACACACCCATTTCAGACCTAGGGACACATACAGACTGAAAATGAGTGGATCGAAAAGATATTCCATGTAAATGGAAATCAAAAGAAAGCCGGAGTAATAATTCTCATATCAGACAAAATAGACTTCAAAATAAAGACTATTACAAGAGAGAAAGAAGGACACTACATAATAATCAAGGGATCGATCCAAGAAGAAGATATAACAATTGCAAATATTTATGTACCCAACACAGGAGCACCTCAATACATAAGCAAATGCTAACAGCCATAAAAGGGGAAATCGACAGTAACACAATCACAGTAGGGGACTTCAACACCTCACGTTCATCAATGGACAGATCATCCAAAATGAAAATAAATAAGGACACACAGCTTTAAATGATACATTAAACAAGATGGAATTAAGTGATATTTATAGGACATTCCATCCAAAAACAACAGAATACACTTTCTTCTCAAGTGCTCATGGAACATTCTTCAGGATAGATATTTTGGGTCACAAATCAAGCCTTGGTAAATTTAAGAAAATTGAAATTGTATCAAGTATCTTTTCTGACCACAACACTATGAGACTAGATATCAATTACAGGAAAAAATCTGTAAAAAATACAGACACATGGAGGCTAAACAATACACTACTAAATAACCAAGAGATCATTGAAGAAATCAAAGAGGAAATCAAGAACTATCTAGAAACAAATGGCAATGAAAACATGACAACCCAAAAGCTATGGGATACAGCAAAAGAAGTTCTAAGTGGGAAGCTTACAGCAACACAATCCTACCGCAAGAAACAAGAAACATCTCAGATAAACAACCTAAACTTACACCTAAAGCAATTAGTGAAAGAAGAACAAAAAACCCCAAAGTTAGCAGAAGGAAAGAAATCATAAAGATGAGATCAGAAATAAATGAAAAAGAAATGAAGGAAACAATAGCAATGATCAATAAAACTAAAAGCTGGTTCATGAAAAGATAAACAAAATTGATAAGCCATTAGCCAGACTCATCAAGAGAAAAAGGGAGAAGACTCAAATCAAAATAAATAGAAATGAAAAAGGAGAAGTAACAACCGACACTGCAGAAATACAAAGGATCATGAGAGATTACTATAAGCAACTGTATGCCAATAAAATGGACAACCTGGAAGAAATGGACAAATTCTTAGAAAAGTAAAACCTTCTGAGATTGAACCTGGAAGAAACAGAAAATATAAACAGAGCAAGCACTGAAATTGAGACTGTGATTAAAAATCTTCCAACAAACAAAAGCCCAGGACCAGATGGCTTCACAGGCGAATTCTATCAAACATTTAGAGAAGAGCTAACACCTATCCTTCTCAAACTCTTCCAAAATATAGCAGAGGGAGGAACACTCCCAAATTCCTTCTACGAGGCCACCATCACCCTGATACCAAAACCAGACAAAGATGTCACAAAGAAAGAAAACTCAGGCCAATATCACTGATGAACATAGAGGCAAAAATCCTCAACAAGATACTAGCAAACAGAATCCAGCAGCACATTAAAAGGATCATACACCATGATCAAGTGGGGTTTATCCCAGAAATGCAAGGATTCTTCAATATACGCAAATCAGCCAATGTGATAAACCACAGTAACAAACTGAAGGAGTAAAACCATATGATCATCTCAATAGATGCAGAAAAAGCTTTCAACAAAATTCAACACCCATTTATGATAAAAACCCTCCAGAGGGCTTCCCTGGTGGCGCAGTGGTGGAGAGCCCACCTGCCGATGCAGGGGACACGGGTTCGTGCCCCAGTCCGGGAAGATCCCACATGCCGTGGAGCGGCTGGGCCTGTGAGCCATGGCCGCTGAGCCCGCGCGTCCGGAGCCTGTACTCCACAACGGGAGAGGCCACAACAGTGAGAGGCCAGCGTACCACCAAAAAAAAAAAACCCTCCAGAAAGTAGGCATAGAGGGAACTTTCCTCAACATAATAAAGGCCATATATGACAAGCCCACAGCAAACATCATCCTCAATGGCGAAAAACTGAAAGCATTTCCACTAAGATCAGGAACAAGACAAGGTTGCCCACTCTCACCACTCTTATTCAACATAGTTTTGGAAGTTTTAGCCACAGCAATCAGAGAAGAAAAGGAAATAAAAGGAATCCAAATCGGAAAAGAAGAAGTAAAGCTGTCACTGTTTGCAGATACATAGAGAATCCTAAAGCTGCTACCAGAAAACTACTAGAGCTAATTAATGAATTTGGTAAAGTGGCAGGATACAAAATTAATGCACAGAAATCTCTGGCATTCCTATATACTAATGATGAAAAATCTGAAAGTGAAATCAAGAAAACACTCCCATGTATCACTGCAAAAAAAGAATAAAATATCTAGGAATAAACCTACCTAAGGAGACAAAAGACCTGTATGCAGAAAATTATAAGACACTGATGAAAGAAATGAAAGATGATACAAATAGATGGCGAGATATACCATATTCTTGGATTGGAAGAATCAACATTGTGAAAATGACTCTACTACCCAAAGCAATCTATAGATTCAATGCAATCCCTATCAAACTACCACTGGCATTTTTCACAGAACTAGAACAAAAATTTTTGCAATTTGTATGGAAACACAAAAGACCCCGAATAGCCAAAGCAATCTTGAGAACGAAAAATGGAGCTGGAGAAATCAGGCTCCCTGACTCCAGACTATACTACAAAGCTACAGTAATCAAGACAGTATGGTACTGGCACAAAAACAGAAAGATAGATCAATGGAACAGGAAAGCCAGAAAGCCCAGAGATAAACCCACGCACCTATGGACACCTTATCTTTGATAAAGGTGGCAGGAATGTACAGTGGAGAAAGGACAGCCTCTTCAATAAGTGGTGCTGGGAAAACTGGACAGGTACATGTAAAAGTATGAGATTAGATCACTCCCTAACACCATACACAAAAATAAGCTCAAAATGGATTAAAGACCTAAATGTAAGGCCAGAAACTATCAAACTCTTAGAGGAAAACATAGGCAGAACACTCTATGACATAAATCACAGCAAGATCCTTTTTGACCCACCTCCTAGAGTAATGGAAATAAAAACAAAAATAAACAAATAGGACCTAATGAAACTTCAAAGCTTTTGCACAGCAAAGGAAACCATAAACAAGACCAAAAGACAGCCCTCAGAATGGGAGAAAATATTTGCAAATGAAGCAACTGACAAAGGATTAATCTCCAAAATTTACAAGCAGCTCATGCAGCTCAATAACAAGAAAACAAACAACCCAATCCAAAAATGGGCAGAAGACCTAAATAGACATTTCTCCAAAGAAGATATACAGACTGCCAACAAACACATGAAAGAATGCTCAACATCATTAATCATTAGAGAAATGCAAATCAAAACTACAAGAAGATATCATCTTACACCAGTCAGAATGGCCATCATCAAAAAATCTAGAAACAATAAATGCTGGAGAGGGTGTGGAGAAAAGGGAACACTCTTGCACTGCTGGTGGGAATGTGAATTGGTTCAGCCACTATGGAGAACAGTATGGAGGTTCCTTAAAGAACTACAAATAGAACTACCATATGACCCAGCAATCCCACTACTGGGCATATACCCTGAGAAAACCAAAATTCAAAAAGAGTCATGTACCAAAATGTTCATTGCAGCTCTATTTACAATAGCCCGGAGATGGAAACAACCTAAGTGCCCATCATCGGATGAATGGATAAAGAAGATGTGGCACATATATACAATGGAATATTACCCAGCCATAAAAAGAAATGAAATTGAACTATTTGTAATGAGGTGGATAGATCTAGAGTCTGTCATACAGAGTGAAGTAAGTCAGAAAGAAAAAGACAAATACCGTATGCTAACACATATATATGGAATTTAAGAAAAAAAAATGTCATGAAGAACCTAGGGGTAAGGCAGGAATAAAGACGCAGACCTACTAGAGAACGGACTTGAGGTTATGGGGAGGGGGAAGGGTGAGCTGTGACAGGGCGAGAGAGAGTCATGGACCTATACACACTAACAAACGTAGTAAGGTAGATAGCTAGTGGGAAGCAGCCGCATTGCACAGGGATATTGGCCCGGTGCTTTGTGACAGCCTGGAGGGGTGGGATAGGGAGGGTGGGAGGGAGGGAGACGCAAGAGGGAAGACATATGGGAACATATGTATATACATAACTGATTCACTTTGTTATAAAGCAGAAACTAACACACCGTTGTAAAGCAATTATACCCCAATAAAGATGTTAAAAAAAAAAAAAGATGATACAAACAGATGGAGAGATATACCATGTTTCTGGACTAGAAGAATCAATATTGTGAAAATGAATATACTACCCAAAGCAATCTACAGATTCAGTGCAATCCCTATCAAACTACCAATGGCATTTTTCACAGAACTAGAATAAAAAATTTCACAATTTGTGTGGAAACACAAAAGACCCTGAATAGCCAAAGCAATCTTGAGAAAGATTCCTGAGAGGAGTCAGGCTCCCAGACTTCAGACTATACTTCAAAACTACAGTAATCAAGACAGTATGATACTGGCGCAAAAACAGAAATATAGATCAATGGAACAGGATAGAAAGCCCAGAGATAAACCCACACACATATGGTCAGCTTAATTTTGATAAAGGAGGCAAGAATATACAATGGAGAAAAGACAGCCTCTTCAGTAATTGGTGCTGGGAAAACTAGACAGCTACATGTAAAAGAATGAAATTAGAATACTCCCTAACACCATACACAAGAATAAACTCAAAATGGATTGAAGATCTAAATGTAAGGCCTGACACTAAAACACTTAAAGGAAAACATAGGCAGAACGCTCTATGACATAAATCACAGCAAGATCCTTTTTGACTCACCTCTGAGAGAAATGGAAATAAAAACAAAAATAAACAAATGGGACCTAATGAAACTTAAAAGCTTTTGCACAGCAAAGGAAAACAAGACAAAAAGACAGCCCTCAGAATGGGAGAAAATAGTCTCAAATGAAGTAACTGACAAAGGATTAATCTCCAAAATATATAAACAGCTCATGCAGCTCAATATCAAAAAAACAAACAACCCAATCCAAAAATGGGCAGAAGACCTAAATAGACATTTCTCCAAAGAAGACATACAGATCTCCAAGAAACACATGAAAGGATGCTCAACATCACTAATCATTAGAGCAATGCAAATCAAAACTAAAATGAGGTATCACCTCACACCCATCAGAATGGCCATCATCAAAAAATCTACAAACAATAAATGCTGTAGAGAGTGTGGAGAAAAGGGAATCCTCTTGCACTGTTGGTGTGAGTGTTAATTTATACAGCCACTATGAAGAACAGTATGGCGGTTCCTTAAAAAACTAAAAATAGAACCACCATACGACCCAGCAATCCCACTACTGGGCATACACCCTGGGAAAACCGTAATTCAAATAGAGTCATGGGGCTTCCCTGGTGGCGCAGTGGTAGAGAGTCCGCCTGCTGATGCAGGGGATGCGGATTCGTGCCCTGGTCCGGGAAGATCCCACATGCCGCGGAGCGGCTGGGCCCGTGAGCCATGGCCGCTGAGCCTGCGCGTCCGGAGCCTGTGCTCCACAACGGGAGAGGCCACAACAGTGAGAGGCCTGCATACCAGAAAAAAAAAAAAAAAAAGAGTCACGTACTACAATGTTCATTGAAGCTCTATTTACAATAGCCGGGACACGGAAGCAACCTAAGTGTCCAATGACAGATGAATGGATAAGGAAGATGTGGCACATATATACAATGGAATATTATTACTCAGCCATAAAAGGAAAGGAAATTGAGTTATTTGTAGTGAGGTGGATGGACCTAGACTCTGTCATACAGAGTGAAGTCAGAAAGAGAAAAACAAGTACCATATGCAAACATATATATATGGAATCTAAAAAAGAAAAAAAAATGGTTCTGAAGAACCTAGGGGCAGGATAGGAATAAAGATGCAGACGTAGAGAATGGACTTGCGGACAGGGGAAGGGGTACGCTGGGATGAAGTGAGAGAGTGGCGTGGACACATATACACTACCAAATGTAAAACAGATAGCTAGTGGGAAGCAGCCACATAGCACAGGGAGATCAGCTCAGTGCTCTGTGACCACCTAGAGGGGTGGGATAGGGAGGGTGGGAGGGAGAGGCAAGATGGAAGAGATATGGGGATATATGCATATGTATATGTGATTCACTTTGTTATAAAGCAGAAACTAACACACTATTGTAAAGCACTTATACTCCAATAAAGATGTTAAAAAAAAGTTAATGGAAAAAGAAACTGTACATCCATCTGTTTAGTATATCTTTGTAAAGCATTGCCTCCCAGACCCTTCTCCCAAAGTTACAGTTTGATTTTGTTCTTAAATTTAAAACTTAGAAATAAAGAACAAAAAGTTATTTTTTTGAGAAATAAACATATTATTTTACGACTCTTGGTGAGATCAAGAGACTAAAATGTTCAAAGTGTTACTCAGAGACTTAACATTTTCCCAGACTCCACAGTGTAAATCTATGTCTTGCTCTCTTTAAAAAAAAAAAATAGACAACAGTATTTCTGTGACTTTAACTTTGGAAACAGAAATTTAAATCCATTTACTTTCAGATTTCTTTTACTCTGCTCTTGACACTAGCAATATATACTAATGTCTTTAAAATATATTTTTAAAGTAATTATGCTCCTGAGAAAATTCTTTCAGTACATCTAAATGTATTTTTATGGCTCATATGATGTATTTTAACCTAAAATATCCTTTTTTATTCAACAATATATCATGGGCTTGCTTCTATGCCAGTTCATTCTAACCTCTCTCTTTGCTTTTAATGAGATACAGTAAAATATATTTAAATAATGAAAGATGTTTTCAATTTATTGTTACAAGGCAATGTGCTGGAATGAACATTAATATACATGTATCTTTACAACTTTAAAATTATTATTTTTTTATTTTTCTTTTCTTTTTAATTTTTTGTGTGTGTGTGTTACACGGGCCTCTCACTGTTGTGGCCTCTCCTGTTGTGGAGCACAGACTCCGGACGCGCAGGCTCAGTGGCCATGGCTCACGGGCCCAGTCGCTCCGCGGCATGTGTGATCTTCCCGGACCGCGGCACGAACCCGTGTTCCCTGCATCGGCAGGCGGACTCTCAACCACTGCGCCACCAGGGAAGCCCTAAAAGTATTTTTTTAGATTAAATTCCTAAACATTGAGTTGCTGGGTCACATATACACATATTCAAATTTGACAGGCACTGCCAAACTCTCCTCTTGAAATAATGTTTGAATAAAAGTTACTAGGGCTTCCCTGGTGGCGCAGTAGTTGAGAGTCCGCCTGCCAATGCAGGGGACGTGGGTTCGTGCCCCGGTCCGGGAAGATCCCACATGCCGCGGAGCGGCTGGGCCCGTGAGCCATGGCCGCTGAGCCTGCGTGTCCGGAGCCTGTGCTCCGCAACGGGAGAGGCCACAACAGTGAGAGGCCCGCGTACCACAAAAAAATAAAATAATTACTAGTAACATGGCCTCTATATGGAAGTTGATAATTGTTTTTAGCTTGGGTTTTTATTCCTCTTAGCTTAATATATGAATACAGATATAGATACATACACATTTATACACACATACATAAATTAAAGCACATCTATTTATATTCTTTAATATAATATGTACCACTTAGAATGAAATATGTGTATGTTTACATAAAATCTCCAAATCTCCATGAGAATCGATTCTGCATTCATTTATATACAATCATGAGTCTCCTCTCTGGGAACTTCAAATGTTTCAGATGATTGTTCTTTATTATGAAAGCTTATATTTAATTGGAGAAAGTTGTTTGAAGTATGGAGGAAACAGGATGCAGAAGATTCTTCATGTAAAAGACATGTCTTTTCTTCAACATTGTTAAAAATATAAAGTATCACCTGAAATTTTACCAGAGGACAGTTGAGTGTTATCATTTGAGCATGGGGGTCAGGCTGGTGTATTAGTCTCCTACTGCTGTGGTAACAAATTACCACAAATTTAGTGGCCAAAACAACCCAAATTTTTTCTCTTACAATTCTGGAGGTTAGAAGTCCAGAATGAGTCTTACAAGGTGTCTTAGTCTGTTTCAGGTGCTGTAACAGATACTATAGACTGATTGGCTTAAAGAGAACAGAAATTTCTCAGAGTTCTGGAGGCTGGGAAGTCCAAGATAAAGGCACCTTCAGATTTAGTGTCTGGTAAGAGTTCCCTTCCTGGTTCAGCTATCATAGATGGCCATCTTCTCACTGTCCTCACATGCGGAAACGGGTGAGGGAGCTCTCTAGGGTCTCTTTTGTAAGAACACTAATGGTATTCATGCAAGCTTCACCCTCATAACCTAATCACCTCCCCAAAGTCCCACTTCCAAATACTATCAATTTGGGGATTAGGGTTCAACGTATGAATTTTGGGGGAACACAAATAGTCTATGCCATGAGGCTAAAGTCAAATTATTGGCAGGGCTGTTTCCTTCTCGAGGCTCTAGGGGAGAATCCACTTCCTTGCCTTTTTCAGCTCCTAAAGGCCACCTTCATTCCTTGGCCCATGGCCTCTTCCTTACATCACTCCAACCTCTTGCTTCCGTCATTTCATCTCCTACTACTGCATTTGACTTTCTTGAGTCCCTCTTACAGGACCATTATGGTTATATTTAAGGCTCATCCAGCTAATCCAGGATGATCTCCCCATCTCAAGACCCTTAACTTAATTGTGCCTGTGGTTCTGCCATATAAGGTAACATATTAACACTTTCTGAAGATTAGGACATGGACACCTTGGCAAGGGTGGGGGAGGAGCATTATTCTGTTTACCACTGTTGGTGAGGGACACCTGGGCCACAGAACTGGGTACGGAGGGGTCTTCTTGGGAAATTATTGGTGATTAGACCAAACCTCTATGTGAAGCAGGCCCAAGACATGTTGATCTGATGTGCCAGGCCCCATATGAGGCCCCTATGGTTTGCTGTAGTAACTCTAAGGAAAACATGGGAAAGTTCCAGAACCCCAATGGAACCCAATTCCACATCCTTGATTGTGGCTCCTTTTCTAGCTTACAAATCAGCTCCTATTTAGTATAAACTCTTTAAAAATCAATAATTCTACTTCTCACTCCATCACTGACTTACTCATTTACCAAAACATCTTCTTTCTGAAAAGGCACTTTTTTCTTGGATACAAAGATACATATTTACATATTTACATGTTTATTTGTATTTTTTTATTTGTATTTCTTTCTTGTCCAAAAATAATTTAAGACAACTAAAAATGAAAGACAAATTTGTAGAACAGAAACAGAAATATGATTAGGTCCAAGGAGACCTATTTAACATTTAAACATAATACTTGTGCATAAGTGAAAAACAGGCTTTGAGGAAATGAATTATTTCTTCCTGGTCCTGCACATAATTTCCTCTAAACCTGCTGTACCCATAAGGGGACCAGTGAAACTGTAAGATTAAAAACTTAGAGACGAGCTAAGAGATTCTCAAACTTTATTACTAAACTTTTGCTATCTAAAGTTGTTCACCACTACTTTTTGTTTTCTCAAAACTTTTTCAGGCTTCCTAATCTATTATGTATCAAGAAATGAAGTAAAATCTTAAACTAATCTTCCTAGCCCATATTTGAATAAATGTCATCAGAAAGATGGTTTGTAGAGGGAGGAACTCTAACTATGGGAAAGATCAGAGATATGGTGACTTAATGAGACTATCTGTTAGACAGGTAAGGCCAACTGATAGACTGAGTTTCTACTTTTTACATATACTGAGCATAGTGAGTGGAAATTTAAATATACAGGACAAAACGCATGAAGTTTGTGGAATTAGCAACTACTTTCTATGTATTAATCAATTAATTTTTCAAGGATTGAAGCTTCTAATATGTTGCTTAGTTCTCTGATAATGACGTATATTAACTATATATATATATATATTTTTTTTTTTTTTTTCGGTACGTGGGCCTCTCACTGTTGTGACCTCTCCCGTTGTGGAGCACAGGCTCCGGACGCGCAGGCTCAGCGGCCGTGGCTCACGGGCCCAGCCACTCCGCGGCACGTGGGATCCTCCTGGACCGGGGCACGAACCCGTGTCCCCTGCATCGGCAGGCGGACTCTCAACCACTGCGCCACCAGGGAAGCCCCCTTATTTTCTGTATTCTTGATGCTCTCATATCTGGGGCCTTGCTGACTGGGGAGGGATTGCCCCTACCCAGAGATAACACATGTGAGCATATTTTTGATATACAGACCAACCAATCTGGAGTCCATACCTGTACCTGCTTTCTTTTATCAGGATACTGCGCTTTGGGGCTCTAAATCACCCATGGCCCAGGCACTAGACAAGTAGGGACCACCACTATAGCTCAGATCTAGCCAAAATCATTCAAACCAGTCAACCCTAAACCTGCTTAGCTTGCCTACCATGCCTCGCCCATTTCTTTCTGCAAAACCCGCATGCTTTCCCTTCACTCCTCCTGCCTCCTGACAGATCCTGGTGCTTCCCCATGGGGCTCTGCATGGTGTGTGGGCCCGCTCCTCTTGGGTACTGTGAGAAAAAACCCATCTTTTCAATGGCAATCATCTCCTGATCTGTTGGCCTCATCATACCTGAATGAAAACAAAATCCTGGGTACATTCTAAAACATATAGCAAAAGAGAACAGAAGACATCCTTAGTGATGGGTGGCTTCTCAGTATATTCGTTGGTGTGATGTTCAAATGCGAGTTGAATGTGGTAGGCAGGTACCTTTTCCTTGCTGAGTCTTAAAATTCTAGGGCAGGAAAAATAAAGATATGGCTGAAAAATAAAGAGTTTTTTTTTCATATTGAGTTTCCAGAAAATTCAAAGACAAATCAGAAAAACCTGCAGAAGGCAGGTAGGAAATTTGTAGAATTATTTGACACACACTTAGGGCTATTTTGGGATTAGATGGATGTTTACTATATATTCCCAGGTCCTATAAATTCAGAATGTGTGGGAAGCTATGAACTTTGACTTTTTTTTAAAAAAAAAGGTTAATGTTATAAAAGTGTTGCCTTTTCACAAACAGTGCCATCATAAGTGACACAGACTCTGTCCTTCCTCGAGGGAGGAACATTTTCAGCCAGAATCCCTGTAGATGCCCTGTGTTTACTATGTTATTAGTGGCAAGATTTCCCTTGACTCAGTTGAACTGAGCTTAGGCCTTTGAGTCTACAGAAACTTAGACACATGAAGCAAAGAAAAATTGGCTGGAAGAGATACTGAGACATAACAAATCTGCTCACAGTTAAGTCAAGCATCCCATGTAAGAAGTTAGTTCCATTCAAAGATAGAGCTATAAAATATATTACACAGAGAGTCAGGCCAAATTCAAGGTCTTAAAAGTATTCATGTAGAGTATAAAATTGCTTTGTGTCTTGCAAATGTAGAATGACACTTGGTTATATAATAAAATGAAGTATAGCATTTCTCTTTTTATTTGAACTTATATGATAATTTCTATCTACAATATTGAATCCAAATTACTTCCTACATTAGTTGCACATGAAGATTCTTCTTTAAAGGTTGGAGTAATTATTTCTACTTGTCTCTTCCCACAATTTTCTTTTTCTCACCATCTGCCGTCCAATCTCAAAACATAAAGTTATTTATTTTTTTCTTTTAAACACTTTGCTAGGCAAACCAGTGTGATTCTGGTCCCCGTCTACATGTTTGGTGCTTCATATCTATCTCTGTGGATTGATTAGTTGAATGATGAGAGTGTTCACAGCATAGAACTGTGGCTCTGCAATCCTCCATGCTCTGTGCTCGCTCCTGCCAGCAGTGTTACATGATAGAACATGTCACTGCAGCACCAATGGACACATGTCCCAGAAATTCCCTACTGGGCATTCCACCTTGTGATTTGGTGCTAAGATCTACATATAGGTGATGACGGAATCTTACAGTACTAGTCAAAATTTCTTCCAATCCTCAAGGTCTCTGGCTTCTTGAGGCCAAAGTTATTTGTATGACAATACCAGGTTTAACATTTCTATGCTTAGAAGTAACATTTAAGAAAATATTACTACTTTGACCCACCAAACAACATCCCATATTTCCTTTGAAGTCTTTATCTTTCCATTGGCAGACTGAGTAAAATACTTCTGAAAATGCTGATTAGTAGTGCATATTTTTCTTCTTGCTTTCAAATTGTCCATCAGAGTAGCTGAAGTATTTCTTTAATTACCTTTTCTGGTGTTCACTCATAGTCCCTGTAGTATTTTAATATGGATGACCAATGAATTGTGTTTTTGGTTTTGTTTTTTGTTTTTTTTTTGCGGTACGCGGGCCTCTCACTGTTGTGGCCTCGCACGTTGCCGAGCACAGGCTCCGGACGTGCAGGCTCAGCGGCCATGGCTCACGGGCCCAGCCGCTCCACGGCACATGGGATCTTCCCGGACCAGGGCACGAACCTGTGTCCCCTGCATCGGCAGGTGGACTCTCAACCACTGCGCCACCAGGGAAGCCCAAATTGTGAATACTGATTATACCTGAGGTACGTGTAAACTTGGAATCACAGAAAGCTTACTGAGTTAGTTTGAAACTGTCCTCCTCAAATAACTGGCCTTTGATTGGACTCCATTTGACCAAGTGGCACTTCTCTAGATATCCACCTTCTCCTCTCTTTCAATCCTTCCTTGCTGGTGCTCCTTTCACCCGGCTTGCCAACTCCAAGCTTTTGCAGATGTAATGATGATTTGAGCACGCTTCCTTGGCTTCTTTTGGCTCCCTGTCTGGGATTCAGTTGGAATCCTCCTCTCCCCTGATCCTAACATCCACAGCCCCCAGGAAAGAGGCAATTCTGCCTCTGTTTCTGGTCAAGGGTACCCCGTTGCATGGGCCAACTTAATCCAGCCTCCCCAGGGAGGGAGGCTGGTAGCAGGGAAGACAACCAGCACATGCTTACTGATGTGCAGAAAATCATTTTTGGCTGGACAGAACTGGAGCACTAAAGGTAAATGGCTCACTTAACTAATATTATCATATAGTCAAGGAGGTACTATTGTTCTTAGTTGATAGCATGAAGGGTAAAATGGAATAGATCAAGAAGGAGTTCTGAGAATCCTCTGAAGACAGTTTTATTCATAACTCAGTGTATTTCAATCAGCTGAGTCTATCTTTCCAAGAGAGATGCTTTTTACATTCAGCACTGGCATAAGAGATGGCATCTCTATCAGTCACATGGCTGCACCCAACTGCAAGGGAAGCTGGGAAATGTAGTATAACTCCGTGCGCATGAAGAAGAGGAGATATATTTTGGTAAACTGCTGACATTCCCTTCCATAGTTTTATGCATTTGCTATATTCACAGATTTCGTTCCTATAAAAATATACTTGTCCTTAAAATATCATACCATAATAATGAATTAATACTCTCTCTACCTAAATTTTTAAAATAAAATCATGATAAAAAGAGAAATGGTGATCTAAGTAATAACAGTCATAGTAAAGGGAGAATATAATAACAGAAAAATGTGTTTTTCAGGCTAAAGCACACACCCTCATTAGACGAAAGTAGATACCTTCATCATATGAAAAAGCCAAATATTTTATAAATATATAATTTTTAACCCAAGATTATCAGGATAATCTTCCTTATTCTATAGTTTTAATTACAGAATTTCTTCCCAACATGCAGCTCTATTTTTCCAATATTTTACATAAAAGTTTCTGAATCTTGAGACTATTTATGTACTTTTTCTGACTTTAGTGAATTCTGTATTTTTACTGGCAAAAGTATTTCATTCTGTAATTCTATGAAAGTTCTATTCATTAAATGTTAACAGACTAATCTTTATCAGCATCATACACATTTTATACACTATTATGTAAAATATGTGTTCCAATGGAAAATTTTCAATGCATGTACAGAATTATTTTCTTCTATAATAAAGAGAAAACAAAAAAGCTTACTCAAATTCCTATTTCTCATATCCCCTAAAATACTGGCACACACCAACTCTCTTTTTTCTCTTGGTCCTATAGTTGGGATATAATTTCACCCTCTTGAAAATGTAATTTCATTCAGAAATAATTTATTACTGTTTGGAGGGCCAGGTTTTTATGTTTTTCTTCTTGTTGCCAGATTTACTTAGCCAATACGTTACAATATTAGTTTTTGTGTTTTTAAGGTATTATATACAATTTGAAAGCACCAAAAAGGAAACAAAATATTCCGCCTTCTGAATAATCCAAAAATTGAGCACAGCTGAAAAGTGGAAATAAGACAATCTATTGCCTTTGGGAACCTAGTCAAATTCTTAAAAATCAAAGTAGATTGAATAACCACAAATATCAGAGAGAGCTCCAAAACTGGAGGAAGAACTCCCTAGAAAAATAAATAACTAAATGGCTTTCAACATGTGTTTCATTAAGTATGAAGTATTGAAGAACATAAAGACAGTAAGAATAATAAAAAAATTACCTTAGAAGCCAGCTAAAAGAAAGAGGAGAGTCGTAGGTACAAAAGTGACGCCAGCATTTTGTCTCCTAGGCTTTTTTTCATCCTATTTTCCTTAACTTTCTCTTTTGCCAAGTAACATGTGTCATGATCTAATTCTCTCTCTTCTCTCAGTCTTATTTTCTTTGCCAAAAACTGGAGTGGAAAGTTTCCTTCGGAAGTTTCAGTTTCCATATGCTCCATAATGTCATGGTTAAGACTCTGAACCTCTCTGTACCAACCATAAACTCTGCCTGAAAACATAACCTTGACAGCTGTCATGCTGGGAAGGGCAGACTCCCACTGATTTTACCTGGTGTGTTTCTTATGAAGTTAATGTCTTGAGCAGGAAAAAACCACCATTCTCATATATCATCCTCCCTAGAAAGGTGCAAGGATGAAGCAATAAACTGCAGAATTATCTTAGGGAAAATAGCCCTCTAAGAAAAGGGAAAGAGGAGGGGGCTCTTTTGGGGGAGGAAGGGGTATAATCAACAAGGGAACAAGGTACAGAAGCCAAAGGCTCAATGAACATAACATATATTTGAAAGTTCACAGAATACGGCCAAGTAGCTTTTCTGAGTGTGTGGAGCAATGTTTTCACTGTTTCGTTTTATTTGCTGTATGTACATTTTGTACTTTTTATCCCCAAGTGCATACACATCATTGGAACTCCAATAAAATTCATTGATAATTTTAAACTGATAAAATATCTCCATAGCTAAAGTTTATACACACTAAATAGTTACGAAATTTTGCCAGCCCACGTTTCCCTCTTTGATTGGCCTGCCCTGCCGTATGGGGATGCTCTGTCAAATCAACGAGCTCACCCTCTTTTCTACTTGCTCAGTAGAGACAGTTGTTTAAATCATCTTTCTTTTGTAGGTGCTTCCTCTGCTTAAAATGGTGTCTGTAACCGTGTGCCTGATTTAGAAATCAATTGGTTGTAAATGCTTCCTGTGCGTTCATTGTTCAGATTTGTAAAGACATCTTTTGTAAAAAGTGGGCACCATGAAGGCTACCCAGACTGCAAAAACCGATGAACCCATAAAGTAGTTTAAATTTATTTCTAGAAAAACTAGGCTTAGTCTGTCTCCCGTTGGTAGAGGGACACTTGACCCAGGTGAGGATATAAAGGGGTGGAGATGGAGTAGAAATCAATGAGCAGGAAGAGATAAAAGTTGGAATTTCTCTCATCTGAATCAAAACCCATTTAAGACAAAATATGGAAATAAGAAGTTGGTCTGGCACTAACTACCTCATGCCTTTTTCTATACTCCAGTCTTATTTTGTGTGTGTGTGTGTGCGCTACCCTAAGAACTTCACACACAAACATCTTTTTACCATCCCATCTTCCATGTTCTCTCTTTCTATCAAAGTAAAAATCTTATTCTTTCAGTGGGTGATCTCAGGTAGGAATTCGGATCAATCGATTGCTTAAAATATTTTATACCAAGTTAAAATAATTATAAAATTATATTTGACTGATATTTGCGATTTTAAAATAAGAGGCCTGTTAGTCTAAATGGTTCACGAATTTGAGATATTTCAACTTATGCAATAAAATAGAAATTTCAACATTTCTAAGCTTTTTCTGGAAGACATTAATCTCATCAATCTCAGCCTGATAGGGTGAAGCTGGGAACAGAATGGAGGCAACCCAATAGTGGTCCTTTGAGAGGCATGGACATATTTACACTACCAAACAAGGTAGATAGCTAGTGCGAAGCGGCCGCATAGCACAGGGAGATCAGCTCGGTGCTTTGTGACTGCCTGGAGGGGTGGGATAGGGAGGGTGGGAGGGAGGGAGACGCAAGAGGGAAGAGATATGGGTACATATGTATATGTATAACTGATTCACTTTGTTATAAAGCAGAAACTAACACATCATTGTAAAGCAATTATAACCCAATAAAGATGTTAAAAAAAAAAGTATATGGAGTTTGTAAGTAAATAAGTAAATGTTAAAGTGTAAGCTTGCTATCACTTTAACATAAATACCTATGTACTCAGGAGGTCCCTGTTATTAGAATTTTATAATAATGGGCAAAGGAAGAGGGTATGGTGCTTTTTTCAAAGACCATAATATTTCTTCAGAAGGAAGAATTAAGAGTCCAGGGGAAAACACTGTCACACAATTGATCTTCCAGAATTAGGGATGGTTGCTTATATTTTACAGGGAAACTTTCAGAGAACATCTAGAATAAGGCAAAATAAAAAAGGAAGGTATATGAGACAGATGAAAGTAAGTTATTTGAAGGCTAGACTGATTTTAGGCTTCAGAATTTAAGGTTCAACACTGATCAAAACTATATGTAACTATAACTATGGTCTATTTTATTCAATTTTCAAAGCTGTATTTTATGCCTTCAAGCCTCTGTTCCTGTGCTTTACTCCAATAAAAGACACATTTACTTTAAAGAATTGATGAGTATTAACTTCTTAGGGAGATGTGTATTTTAATAGCAAATAGTAATCAATCGAAGTAATAAATTCCCAACTGGCATTTTAGAATTCAAGTGTTTGGACCCACTCATGGGGGTGGTGGCACCTGAAAGCATCACCCCTACATGGCTGTATACTCACCTACTAGGAAAACATCCAGGTTATTATACTGATCACTTTTGTAACATATTTTGGGTCAGTTACCAGTAATGCACTATATGGTCTCATTATGTTCTTTGCTGGACCTTTACAGCGTTAACAATTTTTAACTTTATTGACCCTTAAAGTGTTAGAAATATCCTTTCACACTGATTCTCTGGCAGTGCAAGAATAATAAAACTTATTCAAATAGGAAAACTTTCTCCACTTTTCTCCTTTTGTAGTTTATTTTTAAACTTCCCTTCCCTAAACATAAAGCTGGATCTAATGCTATTTTATTCCTAAAAACACAACCCATCGTTGATATATTAATTTTTTATATTTTTAAAGTAATAAATCTGGCAGATTGCTTTTTAAGAAAAATTCAACTTGCAATTGTAAATTCTAATGGGTGCTGGAAACCTCATTCAGGAGTTTCCATCTGCTGCCGCAAAAACTTCAATTCTGTTAGTATACGTACTTTCAATTTTTGTGTTAGAAACTACCTTCTCCTTGTTACATTTCTCTACTCAGTAGATTCTTTTCTCAAGTAAATTAGATTTCGCAGAAGTCTGAATCAAACGTGTAAGGCATTAACTACGATATTTGTCATCAAAGTTCAATATAAGTTTATTACACCTCACTGGTTTGCTTACTTTAGTAATTAAAGGCAAAGTTTTGGAAAATAGTATTTTGTTGTCTAATATTGAGGAAGGAGGAGAAGAAAATTAGTTTCGCTTTTTTATAGAAAATTATTTCATGAAACATAAATTGAATTACAGTTGCTACATCTTACCATTATGATTTTCTTTTCCTGCTAGGAAATCCATTTCTTATGGAACAGAAGTAGAATTGACTACAATTTAAACCTTGACTAGTTCAAGTCAATTCCACAAACGTGGAGCACTTATTATGCGCAAGGTACCATGAAATACTCTGTAGAGGGTTCAAATATAAATAAGACAAAATCCCTGCAGCCAAAGAATTCACCATCTACCCGAGAGAACAAGAAAAGCACAAAAATAGTAAAACACAAGGTGGACTAGAGAGAGCTATTTGGCTTAATGCAAAAAGCACAGTCTTTATACCCGAACACACTGCTTTCAAACTTGGCTGTGACATTTGGTAATAGTGTGTCTTTTCTGAACATAATTTTCCTCTTTTGCAAGACAGGGATATCAATGATTGCCTTAAAATCTTATTGCAAGACTTTTGGGGAGCAACAGATGTAAAGTGCCCAGCAAACAGTAGATGTTCCATGTTAGTTTCCCTGGAAAGAGACTCGGAAATGGAAATGTCCACCTAGGAAGTTGATTACGATGTGCTCTCAGAATTGACACCTGTTGGGGAGTGAAGGAAGCAGGACTGGACAGGGGAAGAAGATTGGATATGAGGCAGTTCCAACAAAGACTTCAGCACAGGGACCTCTGGAGCTGGATGGCCCTGCAGCGATCTCTCAAATTGAGGGAGGGGAGTGAGGCCTTTAGAACTCTACAACTGCAGCCATTGGAGGCAAACTACCCAAGGGCCAGGGACCTAACCTTGGAAGAGGCAACTCTTTTCAGCTGCAGCTTAGTTTTGGTAAAGGGCAATTGCTAGAATCGAGGGCAGGGGGTCCCAGCTGGTAGTGGCCAGCCTTCAGTACCTCTAGCAGCAGGGGAATGAGCACTTTGGTCCTAAACGATGAAGTAGTGGGGAGAGAGGAGAAGCAATCTGGGCAGCATACCACATGGTCCATTTTAAATGTTAGCATCAATTTTCCTGCCACTTTAAAAAAATTTTTAAACAAAATACACGCACAGGACAATTTGGAAAATACAGAAAAGCACAACATTTTAAAAATTTATATCAACCACAATCTATAACACCATTGCTAACATTTTGCTATATGTCTTTCTAGTATTTTTAAGCATATTTATCTTCCTCTGAAATAAGGGCATTATACTGGGAAAAATTATTTCATGTCCTGTTTTTTTATACCGTGAATATTTTCTGAGGTAAGGAAATATTCTTTTACGTGATTATTTTGGTTTTACTGTCTTCTATTATACTATGTTCCAAAATTTGCCAAACTAAAACTTTCCTTAGGAAAAATTCGCAGAAATGGAAATTGTTACACCAAAAACTATTTACATTTTTAAGGTTTTGATATATGTTGCTAAATTATCCTCTAGAAATTCTTACCAACAAGGCTTGAGACTTCCCCTTACCAAGATTTGGAATTATCATTCTTTTTAATCTGTCCCTGCTTTAAAGATAGATTTTTATTATTAATGAATATAAATGCAATAAGAGTAGCAGAAATCAAACAGTATCTATGAAGATTCAAAAGTGGAAGAGATTACATCAAATCAAGGAGAATGAGAAAAGACTGCCAAGAAAAGAAGACCTTAAGTAATAGAATTTCAACAAATAAAAATGGAAGGGATCCCAGATAGAGAAAACATCAGGAACAAAGACAACATTAGGGAAATAGTGAATACCTTGTTTGATTAGAATATAACAGTGAAATAAGACTAAAAGTAGAATGAGACCCTAACAAAGCAAATGGCAAGTAGAGTTCAAATCTGAACAATAATTGCCTGACACTGGTGTTGATAACAGTTTGGAAGTTGTCATTAGAGTCATTAATTTGTTTAAGAAGCCTTTATTCGTCACCTACAATATGCCAAGTGCTTATATCATTGATGAAAGCACATGGAAATTCCTACCATTCTGGAGCGCACAGGAAGAAAGCACACAGAAAGAGAAGGAGGTCACAAAAACAACATTATGCTTGCAAATTGGGAGAATAGCAAGCTAAATAAGAGGCAAAGAGAGGATAATAAAAAGGAAAGCCAGGAGACTGAAATGCCACAGACACAAATGGAGGAATGTTGAGATGGACGTAGGAGTCAATGTAGAGAAACTGAGGAAGACACAGACTGAGAAAAAAATGATTGGATTTGGAAATTCAGGGATCATCAGTAATAATATAGAGTAGCTTTTTACAATGATGGAAAGGGAAGCCACACTGCATGGGAATAAAGTAAATAGCGTGGAAATGGGGGAAACAGAATCTCCAAGCTGGTCATTCAAAAAATGGACAGTTTAGGGAATTACAGTAGCAGAATGAGAGTAGGAGAGGGAACTACGTTGAAGGAAGGGGTTTTTTTCAATTAAATACTAAGTATCTAGGAATGAATTTAATAATACAAACAACAAAGAAGTGTGTGCAATTTTTGTGGAGTCAATTTTACAACCTCCCCGATAGGGATAAAAGAAGACCTGAATAAGTGGAGAGGTTATCACGTGCACAGATGAGAAGACCCACCATGTTAAAGATATCAGTTTTCTCCAAACTAATATACGAAGTCAACACAATACTAAACAAAAATCCCAACAAGATTTTTCTTGGAATTTTTCTTGAATAAAGTAAGTGGGGGTAGGGTGGGGCAGGGCAGACTTGTTCTACTAGGTAGCAAAACATATACGCAACAGTGTGGCATTGGTGCAATATTAGATAAAATGGCCCAAGAAAACAGACTCATTCCTATAATGGTATTGATAAATGAAAGGGGCAGCGTTTCAAAAAATGGTAAAAGATGGACCATTAATAAGGATAAAATAAAAATTAGATACCTACATTACAATATATGGAAAAATTAATTTCAGCAAGTATAAATAAAGAATAAAAAGTGTTTAAACCTGAAAAGCATCAAAAGAAGACAGTAGTATCAGTTCATGACCTCAGGGTAGAAAAGGCCTTATTAAATAGTAAACAAAAGCCAAAAAATGATAGTGTAAAAGACTGATGACCTTGATTATATTAAAAAGATACCATATACATGGTTGAAACACAAGTAATAGACTGCAATAAAATAAAATTATTGTATAGTAACAAATGAAGGATTGGCACCCAGAATGTATAAAAATTCCTAACAATCACTGCGAAAGAGACAAACAGATGTGAGACTGATTGTCAGCTCACACAAACGAAAGGCAAACAAATGATAATATTAAAAACCATGCTCAGCCATACTGGTAATGATGGAATAAAATAATATTCCAACTGACTAAGTGAGATACCAATTTTTTTACCCAAGAGATTACCTAAAATTTTAAAGAATTTAAAATATTGAAAATGGATGAGGTAGAATGAGCTTGGGTCTCTTTGATTACAAAGATCCTGCTCTTAACCACTTATTTCTCTAATAGAATAAGAGTTTGGTTACTGAACAAGAACAGTGACTCAGAGGGTGGTTCCCAGACCAGCAGCATCAGCATCACTTGAAACTTGCTAGAACTGCAAATTCTCAGGCCCCATCTCGGATCCATGGAATCAGAAACTCTGGAGGTGAGGCTCACAGCCTATGTTTCAACAAGCAATTCTGATATACACTAGGGTTTGAGAGCCACTGAACTAGAAGACTGAAGGATCATTAAGGAACTGAAGTAGAAAACAGGGATAACCAATTGATCAGCAGAGGTAAGAAAATAAGTGGAGTAAAAAAAAAAAGCCTCTGTGGGGGGGAAAAATGTTAGAGTTTGGGGTATTAGCAATAAAATAGTTCTAAATGATGATGAGAGTTATGATGAGAGAGTGGCTAAATAGAATGGAGATGGAAATCGTGCTTTTTGTAAAGATAGAGGTAAGGTCAGAGAGTTGGAAGAAAAACAAAGAGTAGTGTTGAAGTCATTGTACTGTCAGGAAGAATGAAGAGCAGATGTGTGCTTCCATACAGAAGCTATAGAGAAATGCTGGAGTGTTTCCTGGATGTCAGCTGACTGTGACAATGAAAGATGAGTACTCTCTTGTTAGGTGGAATTCACTTAGAAGAGTCTGGGATGTTTAGTGATACGGTTGGGCAAAGTATGAAGGGCATTAGAACCTCATCTCCATGGTTCATGAGTCTATAGGAAAGAGACATATTTCCATTGAAAAGATTTTTGCAATATTCCATGACAGCGAAAATTATAATAATTTTGATTAATTACTGATATTAATTAACTGCTATTAATTTATATGCTATTGTTTGTTATGATTATAACATGATATTGATCCCATTTTATTTTGAACACTATAGTAATTTTCTATCTATTGAAATCAGTAGTTGGAAACTACATTTAACATATAATGGAATATATTAACCAAATGTATGCCTTTTCCATACATTGCTTCTGATTCCCTGTGTCTCAGATTTTCAAAAGTTTAAAGCTTAGGAAAAAGTTTAAAAGGTTTCTTTAAAGTTGAAAAGTTGAACTATTTCTACTCTTAAAACTTATCCTGCCAAACACAGCAAAATTACAAGCAGTATCTTTAAAGAAACTTCTTCTTCCATATGTTCTCAGATCCTTGGTTTCTGCCTTTCTGCCTTGCTATTCCTAGTGGCCTAATCAGAATCCTCTGATCATAATCCTTATTATAGACCTGGGGGACTAATTCTTAGATCGATGTCAATTAGAACAGCATTTTTAATCTTTAAGAGTTAAAGATTTATACCAAAAACTTTAGTGCTGTCTACTGTAGGGCCTGGCCAGTCACCAAATAGAAACAGGAAGTGTGTCACAGCAAGGCAGCACCATCCTTCCTCATCAACGGGTTAGTGAAGGGGACATTGCAATGTGCAAAAATCCACAAAATGTCAAAGTTTTAGACAAAATTCTTCAAAATCCAAACTGGCTGCTTTGTATTGGGAAGAACTTTTTTTTAAAAAAGGAGAACCACCACACACCTTCTTCCCCCAAAGACTATGGAGGCAAGTTTCCAATGTTCACCATGAAACAGTGTGTGTAAAGACTGCAAGATCAACCCTGGAATTAAAAAGCAAATAAACAAAACACTTTATAGGGTCAGACTCAAAAAGGCTGTACTGTTCTCTGGACAGAAATGAGGCTGCAGGTTGGTATTTCAAAAAAGCCACAAATTCTGTATCTGTCCCAAATGGGAAATAATAATTTTATTGAATAATAAATTAAAAATGAATCCACTTCTTTTTCCTTATAACTTTAGTAAGTACTTATGATGTGGTCTTTGTAGCCAGAGTGCAACTCATCAGTTAATGAATGAAAGAAGTATTTTGTGAGTCTGTGTGTGTAATTATCCAAAATGAAAGTGTAAGAACAAAGTGAAAAAATATTTCAAGAAACTTAAATTTTGAACAAAAAACAAATTAATGTCCTTCAGGGTTTCACATATGCTGGTGGTGCTGGCACTGCCCCCATAAGATTTTAGCCTCCTCGAACAAGAAGCACAGGGCAGCTCTGAGTACCTCTCTATCTCCATTCACAAGAGGGAAATACAACTAAGTTTATAAAGATCAGTTTAGGATTTTATCACTATCAGCCGAAGATCATTTGAAGTCTTGTAAAGTCATCGTCATATGGTTATTTAAATAAAAATCAAGAGGGAGCAAAGTTGAATGCTTCCTCAGTAGTAATGGTTCAAAACGTATTTAATAAGAAAGATTAATAATTAAGTCATTATGCTTTTAAGTGGTAACATGAAATTTTGATTCTTATAGGAGTCAAGCTATATCGAATATTAGAATTCTGATTAAAGATATAGTTATCACACAGTAGATAACTTACATTTTCTGTTATAGTTTCCAGTAAATGCTAATTTTATTTACACCCATGAATATTCTGGCTTTGCTCCAAATACACAGAGAACACTAAAATTTAATGAGAAAGGCCTACTTGGCCAAAGAGTTTATAAACACGGTCTTTGAAATAAGAAGTGTGGAGACACCTACTTTGAAATGTCATTATGACAGGATTTAGAACAGGTTGTTGGAAAGCAGTTTTTTCCTTAGGCCTAGAGGGTCACAGACCACTTTGACAATTTGGTGAAATACGGATCCTCTTCTAAGAACAATATATACACAAACACACACACAACATCGTGCACAGCAAGTCATAGGATTCACAAATTCTTTGACACCTATCCATGGACCTTCTTGGAGCCCAAGCACTCTGGGTGAAGAATGCCTGATGGCTCAACTGAGTTCAGAATGTCAGCCTGTCTGAATAGGACAATCTACTGAAATATATACTCATTGTAGAAAATCTGGCAAATACTAAAAAGCACAAATGATCCCATGTGATCCCATGTAAGTAATGAAAATCACCATGATTCCATTACTCTGCTTATCATTTGGATGTGTATTCTCCCAGTCTCTTTTCCAAGTAACAATACATTTTTCCACAAATAGAATCATATTGCACATAGTAATTTATTATAGCTTTTTAATTCAAATATTGTGATCATATTCCTATGCTATTAAACATTCAGTGATATCACTGTATTTTATCAAAATTCAATAATTTATTTAACTAAGTTTTATTATAAAACATTTTTGTTTTTTCTGATCTTTTACTTCTCCAGTCACTGCTGTTATGGAAATAATTGTTTGTATGATCCATGCTTATTTACCACAATCACTTTATCTTACATCTTCTAAAATCACTTCATCTCAAATGGCCAACCAATTGAACATTTAAGTCTGAATCAAAGGCTTTGTTACTTGCTCATGAAATATCATGTAAATATAAAAAAGCAAGATAACTAAATTTGTCTCCAGTGTTTTTCACCTAAGAACTTACCAATCAAGATGTAGTATAAATTGAGCAGGTCATTCTCATAGATCACTTTGGTGGGAATGAGGGGAATGGGCAGGATATTTGGTTGGTTTGATTGCTGTGATATAGTTCGGATTTTTAATTCTATAATCATTTACCAGTGGGTTCTAATTGAGGGGAGTTCAAACTCTATACAAATTCAAGTTCCTGTGACACTAAAATGTTGGAAGGTTGTGTTTTCTTTCTTATCATTTTATGCTTTCCATATTTCCAGCCTGATTTATCTTCCCCAACTTGTTCTTTCCTTCATTCTTTTCATAAGGCAGCACGAAATACTAGAAAGGACAACAGACAGGGAGATAGGAGACTTAACTTAGAATGAGCCTTAGATGCATTCTCAGGGCTCTCTTAGTGCTGAAAATATTTTATTCTAGACTGAAAGGAAATTAATACACCAAAAGCTGAACACTGGTTGGTTCTGGATAAGGGAGTATGTATAGTTTTTTCTTCCTCTTTACATGTTATATTCTTTCTAAATGAGCTCATATGAGGTTGATCATCAGAAAAACACAAGCAAAATATTTAAGTGCGTTCTATGATCCTACTTGAACAATACTAATTTCATCTTCAGTTGGTTTTTCAGTCCTAATGCCTCCTAGTCATTTGTCACTCCAAATAATAAGGTCATTTCCCATTAAAATAAAAGTTTTACGCTCTTATAAATGAACAGAATTTATGAGACCAAACACCTACCCCAGCTTCAAATTCCGAGAATAGGTCTGTCCAAGATACCATGGCAGAAACTGGGAGCCATTAAATAACAGCATTATGTCCACCCTTTCTTCATTCTATGCACATTTTGGGTCTCAATGAAGATAGGAGGTGTAAGTAATAAAACTGAAAGCTTATGACCAAGAAGATGAAAGATTTCATCTTACACAAATGGCTGATCCTAAAATTTAAGGTAGGTTCATTCCAATCTTGGCTCATTCATTCTTCATTCATCAAACATTTGTTTGTGTTTTCTAGGTGGCAGGCAGTGTGCTAGGTGCAAGGTATAAACTAGAGCACAAAGCTGACATGGCCCCTGCCTTCACGGAGATAAAATATTAAACAAATAAACGTGCATATGAACAGATATATTCCTATCACAGAAATGGCTTACATTGCCTAAATGCTTACCAGGTACCATGTAATACATCGAGTGCTTTAAATAAATGATTTCATGTATTCTTCCCAATTTCCATATGAGGTAGGTATCATAGATGAGAAAGCTGAGACTCAGAGAGTCAAGAACTTTGCCCATACAGGGGTATACAAGGGCACAGGGTTTGAATGCAGGCTATTTGACCTCCAAACCAGTGCTGTGACAGAAGAAAAGTAGGGTGCTACTAGAGAGTGTGAGAAGGGAAAATAATTTCCCTTGGGGGTAAAAGGTGGCTTTTTAGAAGAAATGGCATTCAACTGAGACCGCAAGTCTGAGGTGGAATTAGGGAGGCTAACTAGCTGGTAAGGAATGTTTAGCTTTCATGTAGATTTCAAAGTGTTTCTGACCTCAATTTCACCCAAATTAATTATTCATAAAAAACTGATTTGCTTCCTAATATAGCCCTGAGATTATAATGGATTGGCTATATCCATTATATAACTATAATGGATTTGGAATAATGAGTAAGAGACCTTGGCTTTGGAGACTTCTCTTTCTTTTTTTTCTAAATTAATTATTTATTTACTTATTTATTTATGGCTGCATTGGGTCTTTGTTGCTGCGTATGGGCTTTCTGTAGTTATGGCGAGTGGGGGCTACTCTTCATTGTAGTGCGTGGGCTTCTCATTGCAGTGGCTTCTCTTGTTGTGGAGCACGGGCTCTAGGTGCACAGGCTTCAGTAGTTGTGGCATGCAGGCTCAGCAGTTGTGGCTCACAGGGTCTAGAGCACAGGCTCAGTAGTTGTGGCGCACAGGCGTAGTTGCTCCGCAGCATGTGGGATCCTCCGGACCAGGGCTCAAACCCGTGTCCCCTGCATTGGCAAGCAGATTCTTAACCACTGTGCCATCAGGGAAGTCCTGGAGACTTCTTTTATTCCTTTTGTTGCTGTGCTTTAAAATAGAGCACTCCAGGGCCTCCCTGGTGGCGCAGTGGTTGAGAGTCCGCCTGCCGATGCAGGGGACACGGGTTCGTGCCCCGGTCCGGGAGGATCCCACGTGCCATGGAGTGGCTGGGTCCGTGAGCCATGGCCGCTGGGCCTGCGCATCTGGAGCCTGTGCTCCGCGGCGGGAGAGGCCATGGCAGTGAGAGGCCCGTGTACCGCAAAAAAAAAAAAAAAGGTAAAATAGAGCACTCTGCAGGGACAGCTGTTTGCCCATATCCCAAGCAGTCACACCCTCAGTGACTTGGTCTGGGGCGCTGCGCCATCAGTGGTCTCTTGCATTCATAACAGTCAAATTCTGTCAGCCTAATGCTCTCTCTCCAAGCCAGCACCTCTAACCCTAACCTGCAAGGGAGATGGTGGTTGTGGATGATGATATACTAGAGAAAAAGCAAAATATGTTAAATGTTCACATCTGTTGAGTATTTGATATCAAAGAATTTAGGACTCTTTTTGTAGAGACATAAAAACAAATGAGTTGATGGACAGTTAAAGAGACATATAAACAATCACAGACTAGAAAAGAAGCTGAAATCTTTCACATGTAGTTTCCCCAAATGAAAACATACTCTAAATCGTGGACCATAGAAGTCCCTCACAAATAAGTCAAATGTTAAATAATCAGTTGTTACACTTTTAAATGCCAAAAAAGTCTACTGTATACACCGTATAAAGCAAATGTATCCTGCTTTTTCTTTCACTAAATACTATTTCTCTGTCACTAAATAGTATTCTAAAACTTCTATCACATGGCATTATAATTTATTTCTCGATTATTCTATCACTGAACATAATGATTTATTCCTGATTTAATTCATAAATAAAAATAGGATCATATATACAAGTCTTGATATACTTCTTTGGTTTTTTTTAGGCTAGATTCATAGTGGTTCAAATGTATGATTTTCTTTTTTGTGTGTGTGTGTGGGGGGGGATACGCGGGCCTCTCACTGTTGTGGCCTCTCCCAGTCAAAAAACCTTCTTGACTGTATTTCTGCATGTGATTCTCTACTGAAATATAATGAAAACGTTCTGTTTTTAAAGGAAATTGTGATGGGTGATGAAAATCGGATACTGTACAACAATGTGGAATGGAAGAGATCGTGGGGCAAGTGAAATGAACCACCACCAACTACACCAAAGGCCAGTCTTCATCCAAAGAAGGTGATGTTATGTATATGGTGGGATTGGAAGGGAGTCCTCTATTATGAGCTCCTTCTAGAAAACCAAACAATTAATTCCAACAAGTACTGCTCCCAATTAGACCAACTGAAAGTGGCACTCGATGAAAAGCATCCAGAATTACTCAACAGAAAATGCATAATCTTCCATCAGGATAACACAAGACCGCATGTTTCTTTGACGACCAGGCAAAAACCATTTCAGCTCGGCTGGGAAGTTCTGATTCATCCGCCGTATTCACCAGACATGGCATCTTCGGATTTCCATTTATTTTGGTCTTTACAAGTTCTCTTAATGGAAAAAAATTCAATTCCCTGGAAGACTGTAAAAGGCACCTGGAACAGTTCTTTGCTCAAAAAGATAAAAAGTTTTGGGAAGACAGAATTATGAAGTTGCCTGAAAAATGGCAGAAGGTAGTGGAACAGAAGGGTGAATACACTGTTCAATAAAGTTCTTGATGAAAATGAAAAACGTGTGTTTTATCTTTACTTAAAAAACCGAAGGCACTTTTTGGCCCACCCAGTAAATACGATGTTGGGTCTTGGCTTGTGGGCAGGACTGCCGCGTAAAGCTGCTGTGCACTGCACAACCGCAGGGACGACGTTCACATAGATCATGATTCTACTGAGGAATATTCCACTCATATCCTTAAGCAAAATGAATCTGATGTTCTATGTGCTACTTCTGTCGCTTTTTTGACATACATATTTTCATACAGACATAAATTATTGCCTGCTCATCACAGCACACTCTTAGGGAACTGTCCCAGCCACAGCTCCTGGGATTTAGGTGATCATGCTTGGTAACTGTGACTCTTTCTCCGAAATATCTGAAGAAGGGCAGAATATGATGACCTGAGCCAATCATATTCCCTTCTTAGGAATATGAACTAGAAGAAGGCTCAAACAGATGATGAAGGATACTGTGGAAGAAAAAGAGTGGGGGGGTGGGGGGGGGGATCAATGAAGCTGTATCCATAAGCCAAGTTCTGAGAAAGCAGAACCTCAGAGGGAGGAGAGGAACTGACTAGTAGAGCAGCAATTTTAGGAGAGGAATGATGCAGCCCAAGAAGGAATACCCAGTCCCAGGGCTGGTGCAAATGTACTTAACAGGAAGTCCACATTTTTGTGACATAATGTTATTGATTCTCTCTTCCTTAAAGAAAAAAAAAACTACATAGAACAAAGATCTTAACAGCTTCTGCGAATGAACTGGACACTCCACATATCTTCCTAGGGTGTGGAATTAGTTACATATTTCAGAGTTGCTGTCATAAACCTTGAGAGTAATCACTGGTAATAAAATTGATAGCAGGTAAAATTTTTCCCACATTACCTAACAGGCTGCTCTAAGCACTTCACGTAGTGGACCCTCTTAATAATTACAAGTAGTACCCCTAGAAGGTAGATAATACTATCATCCCCCCTTTCAAGAGTAAATTGAGGCGTAGGAAGGCTAAATGACTTGCTCAGATGCCTACCATTAATAAAGGGCATTGCTGGGTTTTCCTGGTGGTGCAGTGGTTAAGAATCCTCCTGCCAATACAGTCAACGTGGGTTCGAGCCCTGGTCCGGGAAGACCCTCTTTAGTCATAAGATTAAATGAAGCTGTTTGCTTCAATTTTATTTTGTCTGAAATTCATATTGCTACCACTGCTTCCTTTTTTATTTTCTTTTACCTGTTGCTTTTTTTTTAATTTTTATTTTTTTAACCACTGCTTCCTATTGATATTTCCCAAGTAAACATCTCTTGTGCCTTCATTTTTAGCCAAGTGGGGGCTTAACGTGGAGAGCTAGTCTAGGACAGCAGTCACAGCAAGAGTGCTGGAGTCACATGGTTTACTTGATGTCCTGGCTCTGCAGTAGAAATTAAAAGACTATGTATGAGGAAAAGTCCTGACAAATAAAAGACTAAAGGGAACTTTCTTAGCTGATAAAATCTATAACAAATGCAATTAAAAGTGAATGTTAACAGTGTTCCTTTTAAAATCAGGAATAAGACAAGGATGCTCTCTGTTATGGGTTGAATTGTGTGTCCGTGCCCCCAAGTTAATTGAAGTCCTAACTCCCAGGACCTCAGAACATGACCTTATTTGGCGATAGGGTCTATACAGAAGCAATCAACTTAAAATGAGGTCATTAGGGTGGACTCTAATCCAACATGACTGGTATCCTTATTAAAAAGGGGTAATTTGGAGACAGACACTTTTACAAGGAGAGTGTTAATATGAAGACAGCCATCTACAAGCCAAGGAAAGAATTCTGGAAGAAAACCTTTCCTCACAGCCATCGCTGTCAACACCTTGAGTTCTAACAACCAAAAGTGTAACATAATAAATTTCTGTTATTTAAGCCATTCAGTTTGTGGTACTTTGTTACGGCAGCCCTAGCAAACTAATACACCCTCTATACACCCGCTACTTCAATTAAACATTTAACTGGAGGATTCATCTCAGTAGGAATAGAATAAGAGGTAAAAAATACAAAGATCGTAAAGAAACATTACTGTCACTTATTGCAGAAAATATAATTGTATCTATAGAAAACCCAAGAGGATCTACCAAAGAATCGTTAGAATCAATACAGTGAATTTTAGGGTTCAACAAGGTGGCTGGATATATATCAGTATAGGAATCCATTACATCAACAGAAATCAACAACAATAGAAAACGAATGACAATATACTGTGATAATCATTTATCATAATGAATCAGAAAGTACTTAGGAATCTAAAAAATGAGCATGGTCTTTACAGATATAATTATGAAACATTTTTGAAGGTCATTAGGAAGGCCTAAAACATAGCTGTCTTTGTGAAGATTAAATAAAATAATCCACACAGAGTTTAGAGAGGATGCAGGCCCTTACGGGCACTCCGTAAGTTGTGGCTATTATGTTTATTATATTCTTATATAGTTTATATTTTTATAGTTGTGATTAAACATTTAAAGTCCTTTTATTCAGGTGCTCTTGTAAGGAACAAATAATTGTTATCCTTTTGCATTTTGGTTTTACCAAATTTGCGAATTAACTTTCCCGGCTTACCTTGGTAGATAGTGTTTATTTCACGCTAAAAACCCTCTAGACAAATAGCATTTGTTACATTCCTCAAACATACTTATATAAGGCTTTAAAATATGCGAATAATACTTTCTATTGCTTGAAAATACACATAAATACGTAGTAAAAATGGAAATAAATTTAGGTTAGAGGTAGCTCTGCGTGGAGAGAAGGAAACAGAAGCAGAGAGCAGAACACAGGGGGTCCAACTGGAAGTTTAAAGTTTCGTTTTTTTAAGCTGAAGGTGGATATCTGGGTATTCATTATTTTATCCTTTTTTTGATGTTTTGTATATCTGATATATGTCATAATAACTTCATTGGAAAGAGACCTGGTAACAGCTCATGTGAAACAAAAGTTGGGGAATCCCTTTTAACTATAAACTCAGTATGAGTCATCAGTAAGATGTGGTTTTACAGAACGAAGGCAATCTTGGGCAGCAGTAAGGAAAACACTGTCTCAGTCAAGGCTGATACTAGGAACTCTGTTATTTACAGATTCTCATTTCTTTCTTTCTGCTAGACTGTAAGAGATCTTTGTGTACCTGTTCTCTGATGTGTCTAAAGTTGTTATGTTGCTGCTTGGCACATACTGGCTCAAAAATATTTGTTAAATGATGAATGATTTTGTTCATGTGTATAAACACAAATATATTTTGTTTGGATTCAATCTGCTATTATGTTGTTTAGAATTTCTCCATCTATTTCATAAATCATATTATTCTTTTCTCATACAGTTTTCTTCTGGTGTTGGTATTAAGGTTATTTTAGCCTCATCACTCTCTTATTCTCTGGAATAATTTATGTAAGATTGGAATTAGGTGATCCTTGAACATTGGTCAAAGTTGTCTGTGTAATTATCTGAGATGTGTTTGTGTGTTTTTCGGTGGGGAGGATTATAACAGCAGCTACTGTCAACATTCCCTAAATATCAGTTGCTTCCCACACAGAAGGTTTCTTTGTCTTTCCTCACTCGTGTAGCAGTTGGATGTTGGTCTAGTGCCTCTCCTGGGTAGCTCTCTTTCAGCTTTTTCTATTGCATGGCTCTACCACCTAAAATTTTTTTTGCCTTCAGCTGCAAGTGAAAGCAAGCCAAGAACCCTAAGAAAGATTTTGGGTGACAGGCCTGTGTTATACTCATTTTTGTACTCATTCTACCAGCTAGCACCAGACTTACGGATTCAACCTAACTCAAAGGCAGATGTATTTCTAGGGAAAGGAAATGGCCTTGCTGAGCATCCAGCCAATCTCTGTCATATGACTGATTTCAGTTTCCCTATTACTTATAATTCTATTTAGGCCTTCTACTTCTTTCTGAGTCAGTTTTATAAGCTATATCTTTCTAGGGATTTTTCCCCCTAATTTTTAAAATATAGTGCCATAAAGTTGTTTTTTAGGATTACATTATGAAACAGTAAATCTCTGCTGTTTCTGTAGTTATGTTGCACTTTTTATTTTTAATATTATTTGTGTTTTTTATTTCCTATTTTTCCTTGGCTCAAATTTATTACAGCTTTATCTACTTATCAGTATTTCTTTTAATAAAACAGCTTTGGCTTTGTTCTCCTCTCCTTTGTCACAGATTCAATTAATTTCTGTCCTTACCTTTATTAATTCTTTCAACTTCCCCTGGGCAATTTCCATTGTTCGTTTTGAAATTTCTTAATCTGAATGTCTATCTCATTACTATCCAGGCTTTCCTCTTTCCTAATGCAAGCATTTAATGGTCTAACTCTGTCTCTGAAATTTCAATACTGAGTGTCTATAACACTGTACAGTTCTTAGTGCTTCCTAAATTTCTTTATAATTTCTTCCTTAACTCATAAACTAATTATGAATTTTTAAATTCTAGCTTCCAAATGAATAAGTTTATTCAAATTGTCTTGTTGATTACTAATTTCAGTTGATCAGGTAATCAATTCTGCATACTATAATATTTTATATTTATTATGATCTATGTATGAATATAAATGGTAACATTTTATAAAATGTTTAATGTGTGGTTGGGAATGTAACATGTGTTCTTTCATTTTCGGTTGCTGGCTTTTTTATATGTTTATTAGATCTAGCTTGTTAACTATGTTGTTCAATTTACTGAATTTTTCTGCTTGAATTGTTAGTCATTAAGAAGTATGTTATAACCTCCTACTATGTTGGTAAACTTGTTAAGTTTTCTTTGCAATTTGTCAAGGCTTGCTTTGGGTGTTTCAAAGGTATGCCATCAGGTATATAAAAGTTTGAAATGATCAAACACTTTAGGCATGTCACCTGTAAACAGCAATAGCTGGACTCTGATTTTTCACTTAGTTTGATCATCTCTTTTAACTGGTGAATTTAATATATTTATATTTTCATGATCACTACTGATGTATTTGTAATTATTTCTACCATCTTATTTTGTAATTTCCACTTCATTCTGCTTTTATTGTTTCTTATTTTCTCCATCCATGATCACTTTTAGAATCTTTTATATATATTTTCCTTCTATGGTTAGGAAATTATATAGCTTATCTATCCTTGCCATGGTTGCTCATAGAAGTTTAATATGCATACTTCATTTAACAAATTAATCGGGTTTCTACCTTTCTGCAAAAAAGCGCACCTTAAAATGCTTTTGTTTCAAATGCCTTCCTCCTTTCCTTTACATTATTGGTATCTGTATTAGTTTTCTATTGCTGCTATACCAAATTTTCACAAACTTAGGAGCTTAATAAAAATTTTATCATCTTAGAGTTCTGGGGAGCTTAAGTCCAACACAGATGCCATCAGGCTAAAATCAAGGTGCTGCCAGATCTGCACCCCCTCCTACAGGCTCTGAGTAGGATCTTTTTCTTTGCTTTTGTCAGCTTGTAGAGGCCACCCATATTCCTTGGCCCATGGCCCTTTCTTTCCTCTGTCTTCAAAGCCAGCAATGGTTGGTCAAGTCCTTCTCACATTACATTCACTCTTACTTTATCTATAGTCACATCTCCCTCTTACTGACTCTCTTTTCTGTCTCCCTCTTCCACTTTCAAGGACCTTTTTGATTATATTGGGTCCTGGAGATAATCCAGGATAACCTCCTTATTTTGAAGTCAGCTGATCAGAAACCTTAGTTCCATTTGCAACCTAAATTTCCCTTTGCCATATAACTTAATGTTTACAGATTCCAAGGATTGGGACATGGACATCTTTAGGAGTTCATTATTCTGACTACCACGATAGCTTGTCTTTTTTAAACTTCGAAAATTGTACACTTTATAACATGCTTGTTTAGCTTTGCCTACAAGTTTACAGATTTCTTTGTTCCCTATTCCTGCATCTCAGACTTTTGCTCTGGGATTATTTTTCCTCTTTCAGAAAAATATTAATTACAAGAGACTGTTAGTGATAAACTCTTTCAAGTTTTGGTTTGCTTGAAAATGTCATAGTTTCCCCTTTAATCTTGAAGGTTAGTTTTCTGCGTATGCTAATATAAGTTGACAGTTTTTTCCTCTCAAAATTTGAAAGCCACTATTACACTGTCTTCTGGCTTCCATTATTGTTATTGAGAAGTCAGCTCTTGGTCTAATTGTCACTCCTTTGTAGATAATCCATCTTGTCTTTCTAAGATTTTATTTTTGCCTCTGATATTCTGCATATTTTAATTATAATTATTCATGGTGTGCATTTCTTTTAGTTTGTCCTCTTTGGGATTTGTTCTGTTTTCTGAATTGAGGATTAAAGTCTTTCATTGCCTTTCCTAAATTCTCACCTTCTAAAATACTGAGATGTTTATTGCACTAAATCATTTTATTCTTCATGTTCCTTAATCTCTCTTTCATAGTTTCCATGTTTCCATTTCTCTCTGGTGCACGTTGGGAAATATATTTAGATTTATCTTATATCTAATTAATTCTCTTCAGCTATATCTTACCTGTGTAACCCACTCAATGGAAAATTCATTTTAATAAGTTGTTTTTAATTTCTAGAAGTTGTATTTGGTTCTTACATTTGTCAGTCTTTTTTTATAATACCCTTTTCCTTGCTAAGGTTATTAAATTTCTATATAATTTACTTAAATATTTTAAAATTTTTATCTTGGCTATAGCAAATCCAGTATCTAAAGTCTTTGGAGTCAAATCGTTCTTGCGCAAACAAGTGCAAGGTTGCTTGTTTTTCTGTGTAAGCTTGCTCTTATATTGCTAGTTCATGTTTTTCTGAGCTTTTTCTGTGTGAATCCTGCAAGTCATATGTAGTAGTGCATTCCTCCTGGACCTAGTAAGATTTTTTTTTTTCTACTGGGAACTCTGGGGAACTACCAATTCAGCACCACTTAAAGTCAGTATCTTCACTTGGGGGTCTCCAAATTGCGCTATAAGGACACGCCGGCAGTCACCAGCTTTTACAAGGGGATTTTCACCCACTGAGACTCAGTGAATTTCCTTGTCTTCTTCCTTTATTGGTAATTGAAAGTTCTTTTGTGTTTGTTTTTGTAATCCACCCCTTCAGTGACTGAATATGTAGCTTTGGAAGGATTCTGGCTTTATATAGGGATACATTTCTCCACCTTGCACTGGCCCAAAGCTTTGACAAGTGCACCCATTAAAATTCAACACTCTCAGTTACTGAGAGCAGTTTATTTCCCCAAGATAGCTTTATGCTGAGTGTCAGTTCATTCTGGTTTCAAACTTCCCCTTTAATCCTCTGCTATTCGTAAATTTACCTTACTTTCTTGCATGATCAACTATGTATTTTAAAACATATTTGTTATACTTTATCCAGCTTTCTACTATATTGTGTGGAAAATATTTATTGTATATTATCCACCCTGATTCTGGAAAGGAGGCCCCCTAAGATGAATATTTACCTTCTGTAATCTCCTATATTCTTGAACATTTTTATAGTTTTTCTTCATCATATTCTGGCTTGTAATATAATTATGTCTTTATACATCTTTTTATCTCTATGCAGTGGTTAGGTTTCTTGAAAAGGAACAAAATAAAGAGCAATACTTTCCATTTATTTTGCTAATTTCAACTGTGATCATGGAGAAGTGAACGTTTGCATCTATTTCTGAAAAGTTGACATTTTCACACTTTATTATTCTATTCTTGAGCATCTTAAGCTGAACTGTTCTGCTCTGTAATTCAAACGATGCCAGAGTAAAGATCCTTAAAGAAGAAATATTACCAAAGGTTAGATCAGGACATGGAAGAAGGCCAGAGAAGGGGAAGTCCTTTATTCTTTCAAAATATTGAACTTTCATGTGATACAAAAATTTGACCAAGAAAAGAAAAGTCTATACTGATAGCCTGGAGGTGGGTGGGGTGAAGCTCTATTATATATGCCACACAACCAGGCTGCAATCTAAATGCTATTTCTGGGACTTCCCTGGCGGTCCAGTGGTTAAGCCGTAGCCTTCCAATGCAGGGGGTGCGGGTTCGATCCCTGGTCAGGGAGCTAAGATCCCACATGCCTTGCGGCCAAAAAACCAAAACATAAAACAGAAGCAATATTGTAACAAATTCAATAAAAGACTTTAAAAATGGTCCACATCAAAAAATAAATAAATAAATGCTATTTCTGTTCCTCTTTCACACAGAAATTTGATTGTTATTCCATTAAGTTTGTATATTTATATGAGAGACACATGTAATTTAACCACACATATACTGTGCTAGTGCTCAGAAGGGTTTTTGCTTCAAAGATGGAGACTTTTTTCCCAATACAATCTGCAAGACAACTTTCAGCATTTTTTCAGCTGGACCAGAAAATAAGCAGGCATTTGCTAAGCAAGAAGAGTACCTCAACTGACTGGGATTTAAGCCACTGATGTCAGCACACATTAGCCAAATTATTTTCCCCTCCTCCCCAAACTGTAAACATCAGCTTGTATGAAATTAGCCTGACAATGACTTTGGGAGAGTGAATAAGTGAATGCGAAATGCACTTCCCCAGCACGGCGGCCAGATTGCCAGAAAGCATTTTCATTCCTCTAATACACAGAATTGTCCATGTCTACTTGGTGCACAGCATGAAGCAGAGAGATAAAAATCTAAACGACGCAATCCTGGACATAGATGCAGGAGGATCTATCTAAAGATCTAAAGAGTGCCTTTCCTTCATGAGCAAGCATAATTTCTTCATTTCAATTTTCCTGCATCTTCTGATTCCACATTTCAGGACACTGATGTTAAAGGATGAGGATATTTGATTGCTTTTATGAAGCCTGATCATGATGACTTATTTCTGACAGGATTTTTATTCACAGCATTGCCTTTCTGTAAGGAATGCACATTAGGAAATTCTTGGTTTGTGGTTTGTTACAATACAACAGAGATTACATCAAATTTGCAAATAACCTTACACAGAATGGACCATGGGAACAAAAATTGAAATGAGCTGCTGGAAACCTAAAGGTATTACCCAGAAATGAGGGAGGTCTCAACCCTCCTGCCAATCTTCAAAGTTCTGCCTAGTTGTAGAAAAGCCTGAGTGCTCTTTACTCATAGAAGGATGAGAGAACATTACTAAGTGAGCTTTCTTCCCCATAGTCGAAGTATACCTCCTCAACTGGGAGGAATGGACCCAAACCTAGCACTGTGAGGAATGGACGCAAACCTAGCCACCACGGGAAGAAGAGTAGGAAATGGGCAAAGAGAGAGGAGGTTACCACTGGGATACTTTATTGAATGTTAGGCTCCTAAAAATATACAATATTTCTTCTCTCTTTCATATGCAAAGAGAAAGTACATTGCATATTTTCCAAATTTTTCTCCCTGTCAATATCAAAGTACAAATCTCAAAGAATCTACCAGCTAAAAGATCATGAGAAACAGGCACAAAATTCTAGTACCATGTCACAATTCAAAATCCTCAACAGCACGAGAGAACAGTGATGATACTTAAATGGCACACTAAACATTGCTGGGACTTTTTTTTTGGAGCACAGGCTCCGGATGCGCAGGCTCAGCGGCCATGGCTCACGGGCCCAGCCGCTCTGCGGCATGTGGGATCTTCCCGGACCGGGGCACAAACCCGTGTCCCCTGCATCGGCAGGCGGACTCTCAACCATTGCGCCACCAGGGAAGCCCCCACTGTTGGGACTTTTTAGAATATAAAGCTCTTCTTACTAAATATGCCAGAACCAAGAGTTAATACACATGGTCAGGACATTTGTAAGAAAGCAGAACATTATATCTGTGCTATTCTGAGAGGCTCACAAGCTCTGGAGTTATGCAGAACTGTGTTGGAATCCTAGCTCTGCCTTTTACTAACTGTAAGACAAGCTACAGACCTGCTCTGCTAATTAACTTATAATTTTTAAAATGGGAATAGTAATGCTTCTATTCTAGTTCCTAGAAGCATTACTCTGCAGATAAAGAAAACCCATGTCGACATCTGGTATACAGTACACACACAATAAGTGATAGGTTTTATTCATATACCAAATGTTAATAAATTACTCAAAGTTATGAATTTTTAAAATATTTGATGCACATCTCTGTTACGCAAGCGTTCTCAAACACCTGGAGAATTTATAAAAGCAAGCCAGATTCCCAATGTCCATCTTAAAGATGCTGAGTTAGCGGTTTGGGGTGGAGGCCATGAATCTGGACCCTTCATTAAGTTCCACAGCTGTTCCTGATGATTAGCTAGGTTTGGGGACACCAGGATAATGAATCCATGTGAGAACTAAGTTCCAAAATTTGGTTTTCAGACAGACAAGAATTCTAGCACGTGATCTGGGGATGTACATTAGAGTTTAACCTTGAGGCATCCAATAAGTAAAATAATTGTATTAATCAAAGTGACTTAATTCATCTCAAAGGACTCATTTCTAATTACGTTCCTGTTTATTAACATAATCACCTTTATCAGTTGTGATGGCCTGAAGAGAAGCCTCCATGTCTCACACTTATTTCACGAAAACTATACTCATGCTTTAAAATTTCTAGGAGAACGGCATGTACCCCAAGCCCATCACTAATACTAGTATTATCAGTGCTTTGTATAATTTTTCAAACACAATTATGACTGATAACACAAATTTAAAAACATTATTAGCTATCGTTAGAACTCCTAGACATGCTATTCCTGGGATTATGTCAGATCCAGCTCTCTGTTTATATTCCCTTCTCTGTTTCTACTTCTCACAACTTTCCTCATCACTCCTTGGTTAAAATGCTTCTTCTAATTCTATCTTCTGGTTTTCCCAACGGCCATTTTATACGATCTCCATCTTTGGTCACAAGTCTGGAATTAATAAACTTTTACTCCGAATATCTCAAAATGCTCTGCAGACATTAACATATCCACATACCCTAAATGTAGTATGTGACAGAGGAATAGATAATCACTCTCTTAGAAGCAAGCTTGGGCTGTCATCCCAGATCACAAGTTCCAAGACTGGATATAATATCCAAGCAAGTCAAATTTATAAAAATTATAAAATTTGACTCTACATACATTTACATGAGATGTCAAGTAATTACAATGGAAAAACCAGTTCAATGTATAAAAGAAAAAAAGTTTATTTTAAACATCCAGTTTTATCAAATTCTTAAAATTTGGAAGAATATTTTTGGGTCCAAACATTTATGTTTCTGCTTCCTGGTCTTTTTCCAATAAAGAATTGTTTTGGAAAATCTGAGTAAGGTCTATTTAGCTGCTTTCAAATATACAGTGAGCCAAAGCAAAAAATGAACAGGGATGCAATAGGATGATTCAAAGCATATTTTTTAAAATGACATTTTGAGTGGAGATTATTTCTCACAGGGGAATACTCTTTTAAGAATATTTTCTCACAGAGAATGTTCTTTTAAGGTAATATTTTAAGAGACAAAACACATCTGAAAGCACAATATATGAGGCAGAATAATAAAGCTGCTCTTATTCCAAATTAGCATTCAAGAAGATGTAAGAGCTTTTTTAGTCCCGAAGTATTAGCATAAGTGACCACTTGCTATTAGAAACACATTGCTCTTTGTATAGAATATTAACAGATTAACAGCATATTGATTCTTGCACCCAATAGAAATTCTCAGGAAGATCTACAGCAAATAAATGTTCCAGATTTACACTTGAGCAATTATCACTGAGTAAGAAAAAACTTGGATTGCTTTTTGAACAGAGTTCAAAGTTTTTATCTAAAGCAACACACACACGGACACAAAACCACACAGCCAACATAAGGTCTACTTGACAATCACATGTAAATGTCCAAGAATATTTAAGTGCTTCTTTTGGCTTCAATTCTCATTCACTATAAACGCCATATGATGTGAATTGCTTAGGAAGTCCTGTGGGTTTGAATACCTTCCAAGTTTGCTATCACTATTGATCGAGGCAAAGAAAATGATTAGATTTCATACTTTTTAAAACTTTTATCCTAAGAGAGTACTTTTTAACAGACTGTAACTCATTATACTTACAAAAAACAGGAAATATATATTTATATTTATTAACTGGCATTTATTCTTTTTTTAATGATGCTACCAAATGAAGTCTATAGGAAACAGACCTAAGCTGCTAGAATTATTATACAAGATTGGGAAGCTATCTTATTTCTTTAAAAAATATTTCCTTCTTAAAATAATTATCATATTAAAATGACTGAAAAATACATAGAATAACAGAAAAACACCCATGTTTTCACCAATAATTGAAAATTGGTAACATCTTCTCATATTCGTTTTTTTCCCCAACAAATACTGCAGATAAAGTTGAAGTCCTCTTTGACCACCGCCCTTTCCCCCTCCCTCTCCCGAGAGGAACCACTAGCATGAGTTTGATGGGCCACAGTCTGGCCCTCTGGGTTTCATGGCTCCAAACTTGGGCTTAAATTAGAGCCTTGGGGATCCTGCTCTACACAAATTGTATCATTTGGAACCCCATGTAAGGGATGTGGGCCAGGAGCCAATCCTTCATGGTGACTCTTCCTTCTCACCGAGTGGAACTAATTCAGGCCCCCACTCCCTATAAGGTCCCCCGCAGCTTTCCCCTGGTGGTCCCCCCCTGCCTCGCGCTGTGGCCAGCACACAGTCAGCTCCACCTCCTGAGCAGACACTGAAACCCCAGGCCCTTCTGTCCTAATTTGGTCCTGGCTTGCTGTCCGGCACACAGCTTTAGTCCCCACTCTGAGACTTCCTCTTTTCTAACCCCTAACAATTTCTCTCTTTTCTTTTGAGCAGAATGGCTTGCATTTAACGTTTGTAAAAATAATGGTCTGTGATTTTTTTTGTTCGTTTCAGAGCATGGCAGGTGGTTTTAATATATCTTCCCACTCCCTTCTTGACCTAAAAGCCACTTATTATCTACAGATTTAAAATGGGTTTAAAAAGCTTAGAATGAAACAAAACATCTTAATTAAAATATATACATATATATTTTATAACCTCTATAGATAATACCATTCATTCATCACATAAATATTTATGGAACACTTACTGGGTGTCAGGGACTTAGCAATGAATAAAACAAGCATAATAGTAATGAAATACAAACAAAATGGGTCTGTGTTTGGTATAGCAAGGTTAAAAGAAGTTTAGTAATTCAGAAAAATCAATCAAATCCAATCAATTTTCAATCACAGAAGCATAATTATCACTGTATTAACCCAAATAACTGAGTAATAATATTGGCAAAAAATTAAATGTCCGATTAAGTCTTATATTCAGTAAAAATCATTGCCTGCATTAATAGATCAGATACCACTGCTCCATCTTGCAAACACTTCTACAAGCACAGTTTCTTCTTGTCAGAATCATAAAATTACAAAGGAAAATAAAAGGTAAGCATTCATTGAGTGCCTACTATATGTTCCTGGCATTGGGCTGGTGACTTACAATTTGTCTCTAGAAACTGAAGCTCAGCAACTCTGCATAGGTCAGAAATTAGTAAGTCTCCGAGTCTGCGTTATAACTCAAAATCTATAATACAAAAGCCTTCTCCCTTAAAATACCATTTTTAAAAATCTTAATGCAGAAGGAAAAAGAACAAGTCTGTTCAAGGATTTGTTCTTATGTATCAGTTTGACATTTTCTATAATGCCTATTGTATTGGAGAGGTTGTTAACTATAATTTGCTTAATTAAGACATCTTTTGCCAATCTACGAAGTTCTAGGGCATGAGAGAGTGATTTCCTGCAAAGAACTCCTTACTCATCTAGGCACCCAGAGCCTAATACAGTGCCTGGAACATAGGAAGCACCAGTTCACTGAATGGATGAGAAAACTGGAAAGATACCAATCACTGGATTTGGTGATAACGAAACCAAGGTTTTTGTTCTTGTTCTGCCAATTATGGTTGTTGTTGGTTTGTTTGTTTGTTTTGTTTTGTGTGTGTTTTTTTTTTTTACTTCTGTTATTTTGTTTTCTGTTATTTCTTTCCATTCCACCTTCTGCAAAATAAGGATGACTTAGACAAGATGGTCCTTTCCAGTGCCAAAGTCCTATGACTTTAAATATCACCTTAGATTCTACATGCTGGTTGGATAATTAAGAATCTTAAAGATACTCAGCCTAGACTTTAAAGGTCTAGAAGATGAAGATTTATTTGGTTGGGGATTTACTGACACAAAAACCTCACTTATAACAAAAATTATATCCAACATTCCTGAGGTTAATCTACAATCAGAATGTTTACCCAAAGTGCATATTTGGGAGAACCTAAGAAAGCTGATGTTTTTCCCTATATTAAGTTTTACCCCTAGTTCAAGAATGAGGGTAAACTGAAAGGCATGAACATATAAAACCTATAAAATGACTAAAATTTCTTTCAAAAGTAATTTATTTCTAAAGCATTGATAGCTTTTCCTCCCCCTGGGCTGTTTTTATGATGTCTATAATTTCCTTTGCCCCCAACTATGCAATAGTTGCGTTCATAATAGTTGTCGGACTCATTACTGTCATGCTCCTCCACGTCACCCCACGCCCAGAGGGCTCACCTGGCCACACGTGCTGGTCTTGTCCAGTCACTCCCTATTATTTTTTTTCTTCTCTTTTCTTTTTTTATTGAAGTATAGTTGCTTTACACTGCTGTGTCAGTTTCTGCTGTACAGCAAAGTGAATCAGCCATATGTAAACATATATCCCCTCTTTTTTTTTTTTTTTTTTCGGTACGCGGACCTCTCACTGCTGTGGCCTCTCCCGTTGCGGAGCACAGGCTCCGGACGTGCAGGCTCAGCGTCCATGGCTCACGGGCCCAGCCGCTCCGCGGCATGTGGGATCTTCCCGGACCTGGGCACGAACCCGTGTCCCCTGCATCGGCAGGCGGACTCTCAACCCTGCACCACCAGGGAAGCCCTATCCCCTCTTTTTTGAATTTCCTTCCCATGCAGGTCACCACAGAGCACCGAGTAGAGTTCCCTGTGCTATACAGTAGCTTCTCATTAGTTATCTACTTTATACATAGTAGTGTATATATGTCAATCCCAATCTCCTAAATCATCCCACCTCCACCTTTCCCCCTTGGAATCCGTCAGTTTGTTCTCTATGTCTGTGTCTCTATTTCTGCTTTACAAATAAGATCTCTACCTATTATTTCTTTATTCTTTTCTTCATTAAATACCATCTACATTTACCTTCTTTATCTGTTTATTATTTCCTGGCCTTTCCCTTCATTGAAACATAGCCTGGCAAAGCTCAGAGTCTCAGTGCTTTTATTCTCTGCCACGTTTCCACCACTAAGACAAGCCTCTGCCCTTTGATAGGTGCTAAATAAATATTTTATTGAGTGAACGAATTTCTCAAGAGAAGCAGCCTTATTTATCTTTGGATCCTCATGCCAAGCACAGTAACTGACATGTGGTAGGCACCCTATAAATGCTTGTTACCTAGAGGTGCCATAATAGGAGGTAGTTCTAAGAATAATTTTGAATAATGATAAGCATGTATGTTGAAGCAGAGAAATAATAAAATGTCATTTTGAAAGTTTTAAAAACTTCTTCTCTACAAAAACCGAAACTGATTTTACTGAAGCAAAATACTTTTTTCTTAAGTGCAGAAGAACTAAGGGGAAAAAATTAAGTCCACATGATTATCTTTGCAATATAAACCATTTGTATCTGGTAAAATTGTGTGTCACTCTTCTGGCTCTTTTCATGATAACAACTTCTATTTACTGAGCACAAACTGTGTGCTAGAGACCACCGAGTGCCATATATATATATATATATATATATATGCACATAGACATATATATGGTACGATATATATATAATATAGAATTATCTCATCTAATCACAAAAATTCTTTAAGGTGGAAATAATTAACCTCAATATGTACCTCAAAGAAGTTGCATGGTCAAGGTCACAGAAATTAGGTGAGTCTAGGTTCCAACTCAGGTCCCCTCATGTCACAAGGTCATTCACCTACATGTAGTCCATGTTTCAAAGAGTCAGATCCACAGAATTCTGTACATTCCACACAACCTGATTTCTGCAGTTTTTCTCAAAAGTGCTCTGTTCATCTCCCTACCCTCCAAGTAGATGAATGGCTAAACTGGGAATTGAGAAATCTAAAGGGGACATTCCAAAGAAGGGTAAATTTTTAACAGTTTTAAAACAGGAACAGTTTTTAGTTGACAAACACTGCTGCTTCCTCTTCTCTTCTATCTACTGTTTAAAAATCAGTGTATTCAAGGACTGGACTCCATTCCTGGCTTTAAAAGTTCTTTCTGACCAATCATATCCCTTCACATGATTCCAACAACTCCTTAAGTGCTACCAGTGACCCCTAGACCCTGCCTTCACACCACATTGCCAAAACCACTACAAATTTATTTTTTTTATATCTTTATTGGAGTATAATTGCTTTACAATGTTGTGTTAGTTTCTGCTGTACAACAAAGTGAATCAGCTGTATGTATACATATATCCCCATATCCCCTCCCTCTTGAGCCTCCCTCCCACCCTCCCTATCTCAGCCCTCTAGGTTGTCACAAACCATTGAGCTGATCTCCCTGTGCTATGCAGCTGCTTCCCACTAGCCATCCATTTGACATTTGGTAATGTATATGTGTCAATGCTACTCTCTCACTTCATCCCAGCTTCCCTTTCCACCCCTGTGTCCTCAAGTCCATTCTCTACATCTGCATCTTTACTACTTCCCTGCCATTCGGTTCATCAGTACCGTTTTTTCAGATTCCATATATGTGCATTAGCATACGGTATTTGTTTTTCTCTTTCTGACTTACTTCACTCTGACTCTAGGTCCATCCACCTCATTGCAAATAACTTAATTTTGTTCCTTTTTATGGCTGAGTAATATTCCATTGTATATGTATGCCACATCTTCTTTATCCATTCGTCAGTCGATGGGCATTTAGGTTGCTTCCATGTCCTGGCTATTGTAAATAGTGCTGCTATGAACATTGGGGTGCATGTATCTTTCTGAATTATGGTTTTCTCAGGATGTATGCCCAGCAATGGGATTGCGGGCTCATATGGTAGTTCTATTTTTAGTTTTTTAAGGAACCTCCATAATGCTAGGTACCACTCCAACTTTATAAGCCCCAGAGACATGCCCAGAGTTGAACCTGACATCCTCACCCATAAAGTGCCACACTCCCTATTTTTCATGCTTGGGCCTACGCGTTGCTGTACAATCAGTCATGAAGCTGAAAACTTTAATAGTTCTTGAGTCTTTTCTATCCTTAAGTTATAATATCCCATCAGCCATCAAGCCCAATTCATTCCACTCCTAGATATTCCATTTATTCATTCAGAAACATAACATTTATGGAGCCCTCGCTCTGTGTCCAAGATGCTGCCCTGGTCATCTCTATCTGCCCTCTGCTGCATCCCTACTGTCCCAGCCCAGATCAAGGCCTTCACCACCACTTCCTTAAATTTAGAAAATACTGTCCTAGCTTGCATGCAAGCTTCCAGTTTCCTGACACACCCAATGCATATTTTCTACTGTTACAAAAATTACCTTCCTAAAACACAAATCTAATAAGTTTGGGCTAGAAACCATTCCTCCCTCCCCTGGAGTCCATAAGGTTATGTCTTAGCACAGCATTCAAAGTCCATTACATTTTGGTTCCAACTTTTCTTTCCTGGCTCCTCTTCTGCTCCCACACCAGCCTATGCTCAAGCTTCTCTAGAAGGTCACTGCTTCCTGAACACAACACAAACTCGCCTGCTTGTTTCTTTGCAAATGTTGTATCTCTGGCAGCAATTTCTTTTCATATTCCCTTTGCCTTAGACTTCAAGATTCATCTCAAATATTGCCTTCACTGTGAAACCTTCTCAGATGTTCCCAGGAGGACTGAATCACTCTTTTCATTATACTATCAAAATGAAGAGTGTATCACTATATCATTTATTACTAAAGGACTGAATATACAAACAGATGATGGCCAGACCGTATGTGAAAACAGAACTTTGACTTGCAACCTGGCCAGAAAATCAACCCCCTTATTCACAATATGTAGTCCAGAAAGCCAGCTTACTATACATCGGACTTGTAGGACATCAGACAGCTATCTCTAGTAACAATCCAGGAAGCTAAACAATTACTTCTCTAGCAACCAGCCCCAGATGTCCAGGACTTGATTAATAACTGACAGTTTCCTTAATTTCTGTCCCCGCTTCCAACTTAGGATAAACCAGGGTAAGTCAAACTTTCAACCCTAATTAATCACATAGAATGCTTTGCTTCTAGCTGGTCAGCCTATAGCTTCCCCATGCCAACAGCCTCCAATTAGGATACACCTGAAGACTTCCTCTTTTTTTTCCCAATATAAAGCTTTCCCACTCTTCTGCTTGTCTTAGAGTGTCTGTCAAAGTGCAATTGATAGTGACTAACTCTCTTGGTATAGCAGGCTTTGAATATAATAACCTTTGCTTTCCTCATTTGGTTGGTCTTTGTTTCTACCTTGCCTAGCCAGGACCTGCCACATAAAATTACTCAATAAATGCTTTGTTGTTGTTATTTTGTTTTTTCTTGGTCGGCCACTGCCACTACAGGATGCTTTCAACAATGATCCAACTTTACTGTCATAAGATTTTTAATAATATTCCCTTATTATCCAGTTAAAGTCTGTAGGGTCTATAGTTATGTTCCTTCTTTAATTCCCGATATTGATAATTTGTGTCTTCCCTCTTTTTCCTTCTTCAACTTAGTTAGACACGTTGTCAAAGACCGGGCTTTCGGTTGCTTGAGTTTTCTCAATATTTGTTATTTGTAGTTTGATTTCTGCTTTTACCTTTTTAAATTCTTTCCCTTCTACTTAATTTAGGTTTAATTTTTCTTCTTTTTCTAGTTTCTTATGATAGAGACTCTAATAAACTTAGACCCTAATAAATTTATATCATTTTTTGTTGATATTTACTCTTTTCCAATATATGTATTTAGATCATTTTGAGGCTTGTTTTTAAGTTTTGTTTGGGCAGCTGTAAAGGAACATTTACTGCAGAAATAATTTAGCCTACTAGTAAAGTGTAGCCCTTCCGGAGCATTCCCCAAGTGATCAGTGAGGGCTCTCCATCCTATCTGGTAGTATTAGAAGTGATACTATATAATAAATATATATTTGATACTAAACAAAAGGCATCTGTATAGACAGTTCTGGGAATAACAGCCACTTTCTCAGTGGCAGAAAACTGTCTTTTTTACCGCCGGCCTCTGTTCCCTCCTTGCCCAACAGTTAGACCTCCTTCGTTCTTACCTTCCACTTCTGCTTCATCCCAGTTCCCAGGACAGGTCCCAACCTTAGACTTTGGGGATTAACTACCTCCAAACCAGCAGCATAGGGCCCAACATCATTTCACTCTTCTAGCTGGTCTTAGGCTTTAGTACCAATAAACAGATTTTTCCTGTTTAGCAAAACAGGATAAGCTTAGATAGCAATAAGATACATTGCTATCTTATTTCTGTGCATGACAGTCCTATCTTGGAGATCCGCCTCCTGCCTTATCTTTCCTAGGACCTTCCTTCCCTTGAAATCTACATTGGTGGCTGAGACCCTGCTTCACGCTTGCAAACATCCCTAACACTAATAGCTTGCCTACGTAAATTTCTTAGCCCCCTTTCTGTGCAATTCAGGTTTTTAGAAAGGTGACCCTTTCACTTCATATTTCACTCTCAACACGTATTACTTCTCTGTACCCTTTAGCACACTGTATTCTGCTAAGCAACGTCCAGTTTCCAAATTCCAAAGCTAGGTCCACCCTCTCCACCACCTTCCCTCTACCTCCTTGCCTTATATGGCTGACCAAGTTCCAGATCCCAGCCTCGCAGGCTGTACTCAAGAAGGCTCCTTATGGCCATGTGCTGAGAGAAAAAAAATGGTACACCTCTGAAATTCTACACTGAAGACATAATTTCTCTGGGTATCCCATTCAGGACAACTGTCAAATATTACAAAATTACTTTTTCTAATACAAATATAAAGATGTATTCTCCCGACCAGAATGTCCTTTCTGGAATCTATAATTATTTCCCAATAGCTCTCACCTCCACCAAGGAGCCTCACTTCTGCTGCTAGGGCTGGGGAAGATGTATTTTGAGTTTCCTGAGATCACCCTCAGAGGTACTTCGCCAGAGAAACACTATTATAAAATATCATTATGTGTAATCGATAGCAAAGTTCCTCCTATCCAGAATCATATAAAACATAAATCTGTAACTTGTGATAAGTCCCAAGAACCTAACCAAGATTTAAAATATTGTTTCAGTGAAATATCATTTTGATTTCCAAATAACCAACTCAAAACTAACATTTTGTCTCTAACATTCATAATATAAGACACTTTCCAATTCTGTTTTATAGGTCGCCAAAATTATTTCCACAGTGATAGCTGTGGATGTGTATTATTGAAAATAATTCAAGTAAACATTATAAATGAAAGCAGGGGCCCCAGTGTAAGCACATATGAAACGGTTAATTTGAATTTGGGTTTGTCTTACTAAGGCAAAGTATCTTGTAATCCATGTTAGTCTTAATTCTCCCACGGGGACAGAAAACATAATCATGGAATGAAGGCTTCTAAGTAATGAGGAAGAAAATTCTGGTTTAGTTTTCAGTCCAGATGGTGGTCTCTTCCCACCAAAAGCCATAGATGGTACCCAGTAATTCTTGCTATCCCTATTTTACAAATAAGAAAACTGAGAATAAAATAGAACTATCTGAACCAGAAATGAAATGGACACAAATTTAGTGTTTCACACAGCATTTACATGTTAGTAGAGTGTAAAGCATTAAAAGAACCAATTCAACCAAAATTAAAATGCAAAAAATTAAGCATAGTAGTACTCAAGGAAACCACAGAATTCTTAATAACCTTAAAGTGGGAAGACTATCTAAGAATGACACAAACCCAGAAGCTGTAAGTGAAAAAAAACTGATGAATGTGACCATATATAAAAAAAAAAACATTTTTTAAACTACTACATGGCCAAAAACAAAGAGAGAAAACATTAAAAAGTCAAAAAACACATGATTAGCAAAAAACACATTCCAGAAAAGAACTAATTTCTTTAATCTCTAAAGACCTTCCAATAATTAATAAACAGAAAAAAAGACAAGCCCAATATAAAAGTGGGCAAAAATTAAGAATAAGTAGTCCATAGTAAAGTAAATGCAGATGATTTTAAGCATGTATAAAGAGGCCCAACCTCATTCACAATAAGAGAAATAGTATACCTGCAGACCATTTTGTACATACAAAATTGGCAAATATCAGAGTGGATAATCTATTGTATCGCAAAGGGTTTGGAGAAACAGGTACTCATACTTTCATAGTGGGAGCAAACTGGCTTCCAGGAAAAAGAGTGAATCTTACTTTTCAACCACATACTTTTGTAACTTTCATATTTTGCACCATGTGTGTATTACCTATTCCAAAAATTGGATAAAATCTGTTCACTTGTTATTGAACAGAGATACCTGAATCATGTAAGACATATAATTTTTAACTATAATCCTGGAGCCTAGAATAAATGGACAAGTGAAGTAACATCCTTGATAAGTTTTCTTCAACAAGCTATTTTCCTATTTGGCTGTGATGACCCATGAAGTCTAGTCTTTTCTTACAGATGAGGCTGCTGTTTGCAGAATGAGACATTATGTATAAGTCTGTCCCAGCCCCAGGTCTATACCTTGTGAAGTTGGACTATACATATTGTACTAGTTTTATTTTTTTTATTTATTTTAGTGAAGTATAGTTGATTTACAATGTTGTGCTAATTTCTGCTATACAGCAAAGTGATTCAGTTATACACATATATATTCTTTTCCATATTCTTTTCCATTATCACAGGATATTGAATATAGTTCCCTGTGCTATATAGTAGTACCTTGTTGTTTATCCATTTTATACTAACTAGTACATACTAGTTTTAAAACTTGCCCATAAAGTCTTTGATATCCTTTCAAGAGGGGGAGCTTAATTCCCCTCACTTTGAGTGGGGATGGACTTAGTGACGTGCTGGTGACTTTCAGAATATGGTGGAAGTGATTCTGCATCACTTCCAAAGCTAGGTCGTAACAAACAGCGCAGCTTCTGTCTTAGTCTCTCTCTCATAAGTCACTTGCTCTGGGGAAGCCAGTTCCATGGCTTGAGGAGAGTTTCACGGGTGAGGAGCTGAGGCCTCCAGCCAATAGCTGTATTAAGTAAGCCACTTTAGAAGTGGATTCGTCAGTTCCAGCTTCAAATGACTGTGGCCTCAGTAGACAACTTAACTTCAATTCCGTAAGGGACCCTGAGTCAGAGCCAGCCAACTAAGCCATTCTTGGATTCCTGATTCTCAGGGACTGTGTGAGATAATAAATGCTTGTTGGTTGAAGCTGCTGAATGTTGGCATGATTGTTATGCTGCAATGGATAGCTAATATACATATCTTCTGCCCTCCCTTCCACTTCCCAGAGAATAGATGTGTCTTTGAACTCACCACACTGCTTGCCCTTCTGTTTGGTCCATCTCCAGGGACAATGAACTCAGGTAGCCTCTAGAGCAACAAGTGGGAGAAAAAGAAGAGGTCAAGAGAGGTGACACAATCACTATAGGTTCTGGCAGAAGAGGGAAAAAACATGTCAGAACATTCCTTACACGATCCTCAAATTACTACATAATAACTTGTCTTGGAACCTGCTGACTTGAACAAATCTAGGTGGTTTCTTTCAGGATACTTCCAATCATTTGCTTCTCTAATTTCATTTCATCTTCCTCCTCCCAACCCAGGTGGTATGCACTCTTAGATAAGAGCTAGAAATGTGGGAAAATTCAGGGCTTATATAATATTACAACATCAACAAAGAAAACAGATGCTAGCCTATTTAGCTATTTTTTCTAAACTGCATTTTGTTACAAATATGTAAATTTTGTTCCATTAAATTTCCCTGTACACATTCTGGGATTCACAGTCAACAGAGTATGTAGCAGTCAATACTTTGCCTTATAATGTCTTTATATTCTCCCCCTCCCCCTCCCCTCTTCTCCTCACTTTCCCTCTCTCCCTCTCCCCATGATTTGGTTATAGTAACTCTGAAAATTTCTTTGTCTTTCAGTGGAACTGCACTTTTAAAAGGTTATAGTAGAAGCCTTTTGGAAGTTCAAAACTGAAAGAAATGCATTTCACACTACTAAGGGCAATTCCTAAACACACAGGAAAGCATGGAACTGTACATTCATTCCCTTTGCATGCACACTTCTATTTTTTCAGTCTGCTTACTACCAGAAAAACAACACTATCCATGCATTATTTCTGCTGAGACTCACACATCATAGTTTGTCCTTTAGCCCAGCTGCTACTTTACCTGACAGGGGAAGGAAACCAGCACCCTCGTTCCTACCATGCAGTGAAGTTTGAAATCACACTGTTCTGCCAATAGAGCCCATATCTAGAATGCCAGAGATGAGGCTGTACCCATGTAGCTACCAAACTGCCACCATGCTTACAGGGCTCTCACCTAGTTTCTGGGTCTAACATACACTATTGACGCTTCACTACCAAGACCACCAATCTTGCTTCAAACCCTTACCTGCATGGTTGGGAACTGATTTAATAAACCAAGAAGATCATGCCTACATTTATATATCTGGCATCCCTCTCCTGGATATTTCTCCCTCCTAACAGGCTGCTTCTAATGTCCATGCTTATTATGCTCTTGGGACATCCTGCTTTGAGCTGCAAAGTAGCAGAGGCCCAGACTCTATGGGTAATCCAGGGACCCCAGCTCTTGAACCCTCAAATCTGGGTTTTTCCCCACCCCCCTCCCCATCTACAACAGTCCTGTGACTGAGTTCCCAGCATGTTTTGTACTCGACATCACTCCCATTACATCAATCCCCCCCAAACTGAAACTGAAGCTAGTGATCCCTCCACAGAGAGGCTGGAAGGATCAAAACTTAGTCACTTTCCCCTATTGAGGCAACAGGAAAAAATGCACCAGTGCTTCAGTTTTGTTTGGGAAAAAAAGGTATTTTTGAAAAAGAGGAAGAAGAGGGGAAGGAGAATAAAAGTGAATATGAAGAGTACACATTCTCTTTTAACAAGACGGTTGAACAGCAAAACAAGGGCACGGAATTATGTAAGCTATTACTCCCACTCCCAGGAAAAAGTGTTAGGGAGAAGCCAAAGTGTGTCTACATGTTGGTTGATTATTTCAATGATTTTTTCACATTAGGCATATTTCCAAATATCACCAAGAAGAATAAAAAATAACTCTGCCTAGCTAGTTAATAAGCACTTCTGCGGTAATAAGGTCCTATCAGGAGAGTGATCTGCATGCATCTGTTCACAAAGTTTCCAGAGCTCACCATTGCTCACGAGCCAAAAAGTCTTAGCCTCTGCGTGTCTCCTCAGGCCTCTGACAGCTTCTGACTCATCTTCTTGACATTCACGCCCTCGCTTTCCCACCAGGCCCTATGCTCTTACACACAGAACGGTTTGCAATGCTCGAGGAGCGCCATGTTCTTCTGTCTCTCGGCCTTTGCACGCTCAGGACTTTCTGAAACGTTCACCCCTGCCATCATCGCCACCCCTCCCATCCCCCACTTCGTTTAGCTGGGGAACGCTCGCTTACTCCTCAAGGCTCAGCTTCCAAGTTGTGTCCTCAGTTAAGGCTTTCCTGACACTTCACACTCTGGCCTGAAAGGGCCGAACATTATGGGCTTTGTGCCTGGTGCATACCTTCAAATACATACCTGCCTCCATGTTAGACACTGAGACGGCTTCCTAAGGTCAAAGCTCACATCTTACTTTTGTTCATAGCTCTGAAATGGAGGGTAAGTCTTAGTCAAATCCATTTCACCCGCCTTCGGTAATCAAGGAGCTCTACAAAACTTGCATGTCCTTCAACTGGCGCGAAGCCTAAACAGTAAGACGTTTGCCCGAGTTGTCTTCCAGGAACTTGGGAGTCAGCCGTGTCTAGTTTCAGCCGTGTCTAGTTTCAGCTGCGCTGGTTAAAACTGTCAAGGACCACCGACCCTCCTCCACCTGGGCACACGTGAGCTTGAGCTTCGGCTCAGTGACTTCTGACGTCAGAGGACTGAAAACTCCACCCTCAGACGGTGCTGACCGCCGGCACTGTCTTTGCAGAGGCCTTTGGTTTTGTTACAACTGTGCAGGACGCTTTCAAATCTTTCTCCGGTCGCCGCTCCCGCACCCTGCACCGTGACCACGCCCCACGCGCCCCCACGCCCTGCAACGTGACCACGCCCCACACGCCACACGCCCTGCACCATACCCACGCCCCACACGCCCCGCACGCCCCACACCGTGACCACGCCCCACACGCCTCCACGCCTTGCACCGTGACCACGCCCCACACGCCCCGCACCGTGCCCACGCCCCACACGCCCCCACGCCCTGCACCGTGCCGATGCCACACACGCCCTGCACCGTGCCCACGCCCCACACGCCCCACACGCCCTGCACCGTGACCACGACCCCCACGCCCCACACGCACCCCACGCCCTGCACCGTGACCACGCCTCACACGCCCCCAGCCCTGCACCGTGCCCACGCCCCACACGCCCTGCACCATGACCGCGACCCCCACGCCCCCACGCCCCCACGCCCCCCACGCCCCCAGCCCTGCACCGTGCCCACGCCCCACACGCCCTTTACCATGACCACGCCCCAGACGCTCCCCGTGCCCCACACCACTATGCATCTACCCCCTCAGACTGCCCAGCTTCTTTATTTTTTATCTCATATAAACCCTGAGCCACTTGCCTCTGGGGGCAGATATGAGACTTGTTCTCCCCTGTCCTCACTTGGCTGCCTTGCAAATAGCATTTTGGTTTGCTGGGCAAAACAAACCTGGTTTGGTAACAGTGCTTCTGACAGAAACAGTGGCTGGCACTTGAAGTGTTCAGTAGGCATTTAGTAAAAGGATGCATGGATGGATGGTGAAGAGTAAGAATCTGTTTCCCAAAGTAGCAGACACTGAGATACTGTACTAGGTTTTAGAGAAATGCTTTTTACATATATAATCTCAGCAAAAAGGAAACTGAGGCTCAGAGAGGTACAATCACATGTTATGTTCACACATTAGTAAACAGTGGAGTTAGAAAGGTAATGGTAACAATAATACTAAATAGTAGAGTAGGTCTGTTTGACTACAAAGCCCATGGTCTTTTCACAGCACCATAATTTTGTATTCTACTGAGTATAGCCATGACAGAAATAATATATTTAACAGGGTATTTCAAAACAGAAATATCCTGAGAAAAAGAATTTAGGGAGCTACCTTAGCTTAAAGGAAATGGTTAATACCTAGGTACCTTTGCTTTGCATCTATTCACACCAATAACTTACCAAACTATAAGGTAGCCTCCTGAAGGACTTACCTGTCAGGAGGTCATACCTGAAAATGACTGGTGTCCAGTTTTCTCTCTCACTACAGAGTAGTATGAATCTTGTCACCAAGCATACATAGGTTACTAGTTTTTAAATCAGATTTGTCTGTCTTAACACAAACTGATGGTCTATAGGGTCATCAGTATATGAACTGTGGACAGGAAGAGGCTAGGCAACAGAGTTGCCTAGTTTGCAAGTGTGTAGGGCTAAGGACTTGATCGACAGTATACCAGCTGAAGCCTCGTCTGCAAAGTAAGCCAGTGGGCACCATTCTCTTCCAGATGCAAACGTCTTTTAGCTATATGACAAGCTGGAGGGCCCTGAAGCAGTGGTCAGCTGCACTGCAATTTGTTCCTAAGATGACAAAGAGCAGAAAGTACAAACAGGGCAAGGTTGGAGACTTCGGTCAGAGGCCCTGGGTGATCCCAGTGTTGCCAAGAGCCTGAACTTGGTAGTGTAACTTCTTTGCTTGAAAGCCCTCCATCAAGCGGGACCTCTGAGGCGTACAACTGTAATTTCAAACCACAAAAGAAAACAGAACCCTTTCAAACTTTTATTTTGCTGAGGAAGCGGATGATTTAAATAAGTCTGTTTGACATATGCCTATCTGACTTCCCAGTTCCCTTAGGTTTCTTGCAAGTCAGCCATAAAGCTATTCCCCACTTGTTCTGACAGGATTTATGCAGTCTACATCTGGTATTCAGCAAGCATATTTTTCTTTCTTTTTCATTGAACTTCTGCCCATACACACATACAGGGTCTCATTTTAATAGTGGGATTATTCCCTGTGTATTTAAATACACAGGAAACAGGAAATCATCTAAAAGAACACAGTGATCTCATGGTTATATCACTTTTCCCCACAAGCCCGTTTGGAATCACAGACAAAGAGAAGATTCTGGAGCTTATAGCTTAAGAGTTTCTCAACCTGAGAGGCTGACTGACCTTAAGTTCCCTCTTCTGGTTCTTAACATAGCACAAATTAAGAAAATGAAATAGCACATTTATTCCAAGACACAGAAAAGAAAAGGATAATTATTTTCAAAATAAATCTGTGTTAAGCTCTCAGAAAAGTAAAAAGGCATTTTCACATTTGGTTGGCTGATAAAGCAGGAGTCAGAAGGTGTAGGGATAGCCCTCTAAGAAGGACTCAGCCCTCTAAGAAGGTCCCTAGACATTCCAACATAGATCACAGTTGGACATAGGTTCTCTCAAAGTTGAACTGGGAATGTAGAAACCTGTATTTACTGAGCACTAACATGTCTTGACCAGGTTCCACTTAATCCTTACGAAGGCCATATAAGATAGGTATTATTAGACCCATTTTACAGATGAAGAAACTGAGGTTGAACTCCTAAAGACTCAATACACTTTAAGGGAGAGTGTTTCTCCCAACTAGCAATTCTCTTCATGGGATAGGGTTGCCTAGGATGCTCTCACACCACAGCCTTGGGAAAAGGCTTGAGAGCACACTTTTCTTACAGCACCCTGGGAACGGAACTTCCAGGCTCCATCCCTGACTCTACCAGAATAGGTACCAAAGGTGCTCAAAGCGATGGCTCTGAGAAATGACGGCTCTAGAAGTCTTTTCTCCATCAAAGAACAAAGAAATTAGGCTCTGCATACTTCAGTGTATTTTATTACTTTAAATATTGGTATCTCTTTCTGGTACCTATGTCAACTCTGTTAACTTGAATGTTTAATTAATCTGAATATTTTATTCCCCAATCATGCCAAAGAATAAAACATCTGTGAACGCAGGATGCCTTTGTTCTGCTCCTGGAACAACCACCACCCTGCTCCCAACTCTTTAGTAATGCCAAGGTTTTCCTCCATCTCGTTTGATTCAGACATTTTGCTGGTTCTTACCCTACTTCCTTTTCTGTGAATGTTCTTCTTTCCCATTCATCAGAAACTGCCACCATCAAAACCTGGTTCAAATCTCCCTCAAAGTTTCGATTATTGGCCCCAAGAGGATTTTAACTTTTTAAACGTACCCTGAATAGATGTATATTCAGTCTATATAATCTTGGAACTACATTACTTTGAATTGATTCTCAACCCTTTTTAACTACTCTCTGATCATTTTCCCTATAACGTTCTTTGTTTCTCTAGCCTTATTAAAATTCTTTGCAGAGTGGAACAGCATCATTTGCTATTTTGAATCTTGAAATAGGGTGTGCTCAAAATCGCGTAGATCCAATGGTGTGCTGAAGCCAGGTTATGTCTGCTTGGGAGAGCCCATTGTGTGCGCTATGCCGCACAGTCTCTTCCCAGCTCAGTTTTCAGTGACATCATGTTGGTAGTTTGAACTTGGCCATTGTGGGAGGATTTATAGCATGGAAATTAGCAAATGCTACAAATCAAGGCTTGTTTTCCTCCTTTGAACAGCCAGTTTACCAGCACAGTATCCTTGCTACTCAAAATGTAGTTCACAGGCCAGCAGCCTACATCACTTGGGATCTTGTTAGAAATACGATGTCCAGCATCTCACCTCCCACCTCCTAAATCACATTTTTGCATTTTTTAACAAGAGTCTAGAGGGATTTGTTTGCCACAAAATGTGAAACAAGGAACTCTTAAAATCTAAAATTGATTCACTATACATAGATGGTGTCCCATAAGTTTGTTACATTGATTGAAATCCACAATATGAAACTATTGCAATTCTCAAGGCTGCTTGCCAAAGGCTGAGATGTATTTGTCCTATTCACATAGTTACTGCTGTAAAACTCTGAGTAATTTGCTTTTAAAAGTTTGAAATGGGACAATGTCCAATAGCTGGAAGAAATCTGGATTTTTAATACTAAATTAAGGACACACTAAACTAATAAAGGAAATTAAAAGGATTTTCACACATGACACTGACAAAGATTTGGGAAGGGGCATGGAGACTCTTTTCTTGTTTTTTACATGCAACTTTGTTGGACTTAAGGTACCTAACATATGCACAAATCAAAGAAATTTTGAAACCGTGGGCTGTTATTAAGAAAGCAGCTGTAGCATCTCTTATTAATGGCTTCTTCAGTGCAGTAGAAATAGAGCAAATACCCTGAGTAACATATGAAGAATAAGCCTAGAAGCACACATGAAACTTGCAACATCAAACTCCAGTCTGCCCATAGTAGAAATTTCTGAAAAGCTTCATCAGATGAATATTTGTGAAAAAAAAGTCTCGATTATTGGCAAAGAATGAACCTCAAGTCAAGCTGCTTGAGTTCAAATTCCAGCTCTGCCACTTATTATTAGCTGTGTGATCCCAGGAAAGTTACTCTGTATCTCAGTTCCTTACCTGTGATACGGAAGTGTAAGAATTACCTACCTCATTGCATGTGATGGTTGTAATACCCAAGCCCACGCTTGTGGTCTGTGGTGTGGCCCAGGCGTCAGGAGTCCTAAAATATCCCAGGTGATTTTAATGTGCAGCCAGGATTGAGAACCACTGGTCCAAAGGCATGATTAAGCAGATGTAAGAAACAAGCATGTAATAATTTAGGGGAAGTATGTTGAAAAACTGTAATGGTCTCGATGTGATTGTTATCTATTTTTGCTTCAAGGGTTAGCCTGCTAGCACTGTAAGTCTGGAATCTTGATGCGGATAAGCTTACCCAATGCGGATCAGCTTGAGGGGTGCAAAAGGAGAAGGACACTACCTCTCACGGGTCGACTAACCAAAGACTAATTTGACTTGAAAGTCAAATAATCATTTACAATGAGGACTATCTCTTTCCAGAAGGAATACCTACTTGGGAAACCAAGTTAACGTCACAAAACTATTTGACAAACCTATGAAATCAGGAAAGGGTTCATAGTCTGGGGGAGGCACGAAATAAACTAGATTCTACATTCTAGATTGATGTTCTCAAACTCTGCTACGTGTTAGCATCACCTGGCCTGGGCCATACTGCAGACCAATTGAATCAGAATCCTGAAGGGTTGAACTCAGGCATCAGTACTTAAAAAAAAAACTTTCCAGGTCTTCCCTGGTGTCGCAGTGGTTGAGAGTCCGCCTGCCGATGGAGGGGACACGGGTTCGTGCCCCGGTCCGGGAAGATCCCACATGCCGCGGAGCGGTTAGGCCCGTGAGCCATGGCCGCTGAGCCTGCGCGTCCAGAGCCTGTGCTCTGCAAGGGGAGAGGCCACAACAGTGAGAGGCCCGCGTACCGGGGAAAAAAAAAAACTTCAAATGATCCCAAAGGACATCCAAGTTTGAGAACCAAGGAGATTATTCTTCTTCCCTTGTGCTCCCAAATTCCTCTTTTCAATGCTTCAGTTCATCTGATAATGCTTAAATTTACATTAAAAGTACTTGAATGATATAGAAAATGTGTTAATATGCTCTAATCCCCCACCCCCTAAATATCTACAAGCTTCTTTTTTGATACAGATTCTTCTAGATAATGAGACTATAATTAATTATTGAATTCATAGAATCCATTAACTGTGGAAGTATTCCAAATATCAGTTATGGGAAGTATTTGTTTATGCCTGATTTTTAGAAGACGAACTTACTCATTTGAACTTAATTTGCATTTACAGTATATATCATAAAACTACAGAGAAAAAGTGAACTAAGTCACAAGGTTTTGTGACTCCTTTTATGACACTGTATTGTAACTACAAATGATCGTGAATTGGCATGAACAATTAGCAGGGCATCTTGTCACCTGATTATAACAGAAATGCTCTTTCCTTTGAAGAACTGGCTGAGAAAAGAGCTTCTGCATCTCTCTCATGTTCATTACCAAGTGCAGCGAATTGCAAATAATAGGTACTCAGTAATGTTTTTAGAATTAAATTACCTTAAATTCCTTTCTTTTAAGACTAAAGCAAAATCAATAAAGCAGGTCTATTGTTGTGAAGACTCGGGCTTTGCTTCTTGAGTATACTGTGGATGTTACATGCACACATTATTTGAGTGATGTCACGAATGAGCATTTGGAATCAAGTTGAGCACTCTATACTGTTCACAGAAAAGCATTTCCTCTTCTCAACTTCAAAATTGTTAGTTAAATTCTCAGAAACGCAGCCTTCCTAAGGTCACCATCTCCTACCTGGCTCCTCCCTTTCTTGCTCTAGTCTTCCCACTACAGATTCCTTGGTTCAAGGGATTTTAGGCAAATGCTGAAGGTCACTGTAATCAGAGTTCCATCGTCATAAGGGCCTGGTCATTTTCCATTTGCATATTCAGTCTCCCAATTAGAATTACAAAATTCAGTCAAAAAATTTCTTAAACTGATTGGGAATTTGAGGCAAATGACTACCTTTAGCTATTTATGATTTTTGTGAAAATTCATACATGCAATGATGGAACATATGACGAGGATGATCAGTTCTCATTTTTCCATCCTTCTTACTCAATCATTTCTTTCTCATGAATTTTCTTGTCTGGCATTATCAAACAACAAAATAAATGGCCTTCATGAGCACTGATTTTCAAACTCAAATAAATAGCTAATTAATACAATAAATATATTTTATTTATGTTGTATTTATTATGGTCTATTCTATTCTATTTATCTTACATTTTCTAAAAAATATATATTTCAAAATTTTAATAACATTTTATTCAACTTAACGTATCCAAAATATCATCACTTTAACATGTACTCAATATAAAAATTGAGATATTTTACATTTTTTTGTTACTAATTCTTTGAAATCTGGTATTTACAGCACATATCAATTCAGACCAGCCATTTTTCACGTGCTCAGTGGCTACATGTAGCTAGTGACTACTATATGGGTAGTTTAGTTTTAGGCTATTTAGTGCCCATCTTTTGGGTCTCAGCTTATTCTCTCCCTCCTCCAGGAAGTAATCTCTTCCTGTCTTCACATGCTGCTGTTAAGATGCCCCTTCTCCCTCTCTCTCTCTCTCATCAGTGCAGATCTCTGTGTACAGAACTGAGGGGAGGGGCTGTGTCTCCTTCCACCCTTAAATCTTTACTACTGCACCTGCCAGTAGGTAGCAGGTACATATTTGTTGAACAAGTGAATGGTCCTAGGTCACACAGTTAGTTGCAAAACTTGAATAATGTCATGTGTGGTCTCCCACCACAGAGCTATTTCCATGGTTGCCACCCCATTAAGATCATTGGTCACAGAAGATCTCAACTCGTGGTGGATTCTGGCTGGAGAGCTGGATCCCGGGTCCATCTTGATAGCAGCCACTCTTCACTGAGCCCTTACCATGGGCGGGCACTGTGGTAAGCGTTTTGCGTACATTCTCATCTCTACTCCCACCATGCAGGCTCTACTGTTATTAGTCCTACCTTGCAGATAAAACTGAGCTTCCACAAGGCTGTAGCTTGTCAGAGAGATTGCTGAGATTAGAACCACGTCTTTCCGACTCTAAAGCGTTGTTCTTAAATAAACAGCTCCTTTGAAAGGTAACTTTTTATGTGTGTCCTTGGACAAGTTCCACCCTCTCTTCAGGTTCAGTTTCCCCAGCTGTAAAATGACAAGTTGGAGTAGATGGGCAAACCTGCAGGGGTCCATAGGCTCCCCAAGGTCTCAGAGCCTTTGGTAAAGATCTGTAAGAATGATGTAACACAGGCAGTCCCTGGGCCCACATAGTGCCTGTGAAATCCCAACATCCATATTGAATTTTTAGGCAGGGAAGCAAAAGTCATCATTATGTGAAAATAGTGACTATGAACTGACCACTTAAAAAAAATCAGGTTCCCCTTCAAAAATTTCTCCTCACTAACATCAGTATCTAATCCTAACCATTGAGTCATTATACACAAAAGATATGCCTTTTGCTGATTTTTGCAGATAAGTCAAGGCAAATTCCGTCCAGTATAAATGGACTGCAGAGAGATGTGTAATGTCTTGAGGAGGATCCAGGACGTCACGTACTCAAAGCCACTGGCAACTTAGGATCTGGCAGGCTGAAGCCAGTTAACTGTAAAAAAGAAAAACCAACAAGGATTAAGATGCAAACGTTTCTTTAGAAATGGATTAAAGCCCTCACAGTTAGCAAAAAGAATTCTTCACGCTGTGTAATTCAACATGAGGTGAAGGATGCCGATTATGCTGTCATACCATTTTGAAAGAAATATGCGTGCTGCTTTGTTCAAGTCATCAGAGCGTAAATATTAAATATGAGAAACTTTGTACATTTCAATTTCATATTTTAAAGTACACCCTCAATCAAATTTTTTAAATCTACAGTTTACTCTGAAATTTTGTCCCATGTTTTTAAAAAGTGGATTCACTTTTAAGGGCCTTTATCCTGGTGCTAATTATTCTCAGCTAACGAGGCTGACCTGGTTTGCAGGTGGACTTCTGTTGGCCCAGAAGATGAGACTAGAGGCCAGGGCTAAGGTCAGGGCCACATCCAGGGTGGTTACTAAGCACTTTCTCCCCCTTCTCTCCACAGGCTGTGGACAACGTGAACAGGAAGGAGGTGAGCAGGTGGCTGCTCTATGCAGGGGAGGGGGGCCCTGGGGTCGGTGGAGTGGTGGAATGAGCTGCGGCTCTGGTTCGAGCAGATGAAGCAGCTACCAGGTGAGTCAGACCTCTATATATGGAGGGTCCTGAATGTGACTCCTTCCTCTAGTCCCACTTGGGAACCTGGCTCAGGGCAGGAATAAATTAGCACTGGGCTGTTCCTCACTATCTTGTGGGTAAAAATGGAGAAAGACACAACTCAACTGCCCAGCCATAGCGGGGCTGGTTGGGAGTGCTGTCGACCTCTTTTCTTAAGACTATTTTTTAAGGGCATTTTTAGGTCTATAGTAAAGTTAAGAGGAAGGTACCGAGATTTCCCATCTCCCCCCACACGTGCAAAGTCTCCCCCATAATTAACACACCCCCACCAGAGGGGTACATTATTTACAACTAATGAATCCACACTGACATATCATTATCACCCAAAGTCCATTCTTAGTGTTGTATATTCTATGAGTTTGGACAAATGTACAATAAGTATCCACCATTACAGTATCATATAGTATTTTCACTGCCCTAAAAATCCTCTGCCTATTCATACTTCCCCCACTCCCCCAACCACTGATCTTTTTACTGTCTCCATAGTATTTTTGGCTTTTCCAGAATGTGATATAGTTGGAACCTTTTCGGTTCTTTTCTTTCACTTAGTAATATGCATTTAAGTTTCCTCCATGTTTTTTTAGGGCTTAATAGCTCATTGCTTTTTAGCTGAATAATATTCCATTGTCTGGTTGTACCACAGTTTATCCATTCACCTACTGAAGAATATCATGGTTGCTTCCAAGTTTGGGCAATTATGATGAAAACATCTATATGCAGGTTTTTGTGTGGACATTGAGTTTTCAATACCTTTGGGTAAATACCAGAGAGAGTGTTTGCTAGATGTTATTATAAGATTATGTTCATTTTGTAAGAAACCATTAAACTGTCTGCTAAAGTGGCTGTATAATAAACATATATTATATATTCTTTAAAATGTAATGCATCAGGCTCACCCAAAGCAATTAAATTCAGAATCTTGGGGCAGGAAGGGAGGGTAGAAGGGGAAGATCCAGAAATCTTCACTTTTATAAGCTCCCCAAGATGAGTCTACTTTATCCAAAGTTGAGAAACTTTGTTGTAATTTAGTGTGCTGCTTATTTTATTGGTGACCCCAACATCCTTAATTTTCCCAACAGCATGGCATATTTGTATTTACAGGGATCAGAAGGTTGCTTCTTTTCTTAATGCACATTATAAAAGCCTATATTTTTCATTTGGAATACAATCATAAATAACAGCAACAGAAAGTTGGAAGGAAGCTTAAAATGCAGTGAATTCATCCCCCACTATTCCATCTTAAGGAGTACAGGTGAAAAAATTTTAAGGACCTCTAGAGAAGTTTTCAAAACCTTTCCCAGTAATATATTCTGTAGTTAAAATAATTCAGTTGAACGCAGTTTATTTATATTAGCCTTATTTGTTTTTTTCTTTTCTTATTCAAAATTCTCTGAGTTTAAATATTGTTTTAAACAAATATGAAATCTAGTATCTAGTCCTTTATTAAAACAGGGGAAAAAAGCAGTGACCATATCCTTCCCTTAAATAAATCTGCTCTAAATATTATAATATAAGCTTTTCAGAAGTTATCGTTTCCAAACTTTATTTCTTTGCCAGTCAATATTTAGCATATAGCTATCCAAGAAAAAATATTGCAAGCAGGGGTTCCAGACACACAGGATAATTTGTAACATGCCCCCAGATAGCCAGCACCAGGATCCAGACTTGCAAAAAGACAAGCTGGATTGGGTTGTGGGATGAAGAAAGCATAAAGTATACAGGTATGATGGGACAGCTAACAATGGGTTTGGGAGTCATTGGTTTTTAATTTACATTTAATCCATATCAGATGTGCCCACGTTCAGACAGTAGTTGGCACCCATCCTTTTACATCTAAGATTAAATGATAATGGTGATTACATGATTATGGTAAATACTTTAGTTTAATTTAATGGTAATAATGGAGTTCAGAAAGAGAGGGTTAGAGGAACTTTATAATCAAACTCAATAGGAAGGGATTGAGTTTAGAATGCCAACAGGTTAACCAGCACTGCTGTTTTCCCTTCTAATCTCAATAAAATATAAATTCTCCCAGAGAACCCTGGACAAATATATCTTCTAATGTAGGGTCATGAATAGGAGGCCAGTAAGAATTTTATAAAGCAGTTTAAGACTACTTTATGACTTGGGTAAGATAATTAACCTTTCTGAATCTCAGTTTTCCCCACCTGCACATGGGAAATAACAATTGTAGTGACATCATAGAGTTATTTAGGTATTAAGTGAGACATTCATGAAGTATAAGAACATAATTTCTCATAGGAAATTAAATAATAAATGTTAGCTATTGTTTTTATTAATGTACCATGTGTTTTACTCATAAAGTATGGGAGAGTAGGGGTTGGGAAATGGCCAGAGTGTTTGAATTTGGAGTTAAAGGTCATTTACATACACTTATGACTGGAAAGGTCTTAACCTTACCTGAATTTTATTTTCTTTATAGACTGTTACTATAAAAAGACATCCTTTAAATTTCTACCAAATTAAACATCCAGGACTCTTTAGAACAGTGTGTTTATTTTTAATTTGAAGGTGCCCTTGGGTGTTTCCATGTTCACAGGCAAAGCCAAAGACCTCAAAAGTGTTCAAGGCTTGACTGGCCGGTTCATGTTGGAATGTAATTTGCATCCCATAACTTCCTGATTTCCCATGAACTGGAACTCAGAAATAGTTTTCTGCGAAAGTGACTCTGAGAATCAGCTGGTTGTTAGTTCATTTACTCAGGACCAGATTCTAAGCAGACATCCATAAAAGCAGCTAAATTTCCCCACTGGTTTAAGGAAGCTTCTTTTGTTGGCACAAATGCATTCCCTTCAGATTTTATCTATTATATTAATTCTATACTGCTTGAAATAAATTCTTTCTGTTCTCCTTCAGTAACCTAGGACTTGTATGAAATCTCTCTGGCCATATAAATTCATGAATTCAGAATAAAATGATTAAGCAGAAAACAAAGGAAAACAAAATTCAAAAAACAATCTTGTTTTTCTGGATGCTTGGATCCATTTAAATTAAATCTAAAATACTGTAAATTTCCCTAATAATTAGTGATGTTAAACATCTTTTCATGCGTATGTTGGCCATCTGTGTGTCTTCTTCAGAAGAACATCTATTCGGATGCTCTGCACATTTTTTAATCAGGTTCTTTGTTTTTTTGCTGTTGTTTTGCTGAGTTATATGAGTTCTTTATATATTTTGGATATGATTGGATATATGATTTTCAAGTATCTTCTTCATTACCACAACGAGATATCACCTCACACCCTTTAGAATGGCTATTATAAAAAGGGCAAGAAATAACAAATGTTGGAGAAAAGGGAACCTTCATATACTGTCGTGGGGGTGATGTAAATTGGTGCAGCCATTATGGAAAACAGTATGGAGATTCCTCAACAAATTAAGAATAGAACTACCATATGATCCAGCTATTCTACTTCTGGGTATTTATCCTATGCATATGAAAACACTAATTAGAAAAGATATATGCACCCCTATGTTCATCACAGAATTACTTACAATAGCCAAGGTATAGAAACAACCTAAGTGCCTACAGTGGATGAATTAATAAAGAGGATGTGGTATATATATATATATATATATATATACACACACACACACACACACACACACACACACAATGGAACACTACTCAGCAATAAAAAAGATAAAATCTTGCAATTTTCTGCAACATGGGTGGACCTTGAAGGTATCAGGCTAAGTGAAATGTCAGGTGGATAAAGATAAATACTGTATGATTTTACGCATATGCGGAATAAAAATACTCCCAAAATATAAATGACCAAACCAAACAAAAATAAATATATAGATACAGAGAACAGATTAGTGGTTACCAGAGTGGAGGCGGGGTTGAGAGAGGGCAAAATGCGTAAAGGAGCTCAGATGCATGATGACAGATGGAAACTAAACTTTTGGTGGCGAATCTTGTGTAAACAGTGGAGACAGAAGTCAAAATATGTTGCATGCATGAAACTTTAAAAAAAGTTTATGTGAAATTATTTTTATTCTAGTGTGTCTTTTATTTCAGTCATTCTACCACTAGAAAGTATTTATTTGAGTGCCCAGTTCTATATATATCACTATGGAGAAATTCAAGAAGTTTAAGAAATGGCCCCAAATCTCAAAGATTTTATAATCTCACTAGAAGACAAGTAGTCAGAAAACAATTATAACAAAATATGATTAAATATCAAATGGATGTCAAAGGAGTACAAATAAGGAACTGATTAGGGGTTAATTTGGTCCATGGAGGGAAAAAAAAGCATTGAAGAGTTTACCTTCAGCAAGTCTCAAATCCTGGAAGGTTAGAATAAATTTGCAACAGGCAGAGATACCTGGAGAGATTATTCAAAATGGAGGTAACAGTAGAAAAAAAGGACTACATATTTAAACAGTCAAAAAATAGTAGGCAGTTTTCCAGCTAAGATCGATTGAACACAACATTTCCAAATACATAGAAAGAGGGACAATGGGTATTTTTAGATGTTAAATATATAGCAGAACCCAAAAGCAAAATAGGAAATCTCCACATGCTAGAAACAGGGAATAGAACAATGAATCAGGAACAAGACAGATTACAGGCCACAAAGCCTGGTGATGTTTTCATGGCCACTCAAGACCAGAATCTGGCCCAGGAAAACGTGTGCATGGCTGGAATCAGAACTGGTCCCTGTGCAAAACTGGCAGAACCCCAGAAAGCAATGCACAAACCTTGAAGACCCCAGAACATCTCTGCCTGCAGACCCAAAGTAGCTACTGGAAATGAGCCAGCTGCCCCACCCTGTGGGTGAAAAAGGAGTCTTCTAAGGCTGTTAGACCCCCAAGACTGAGCTGCTTTTGGGAGTGGGAACTGGATTCTTATTATGGATGCACTCTGAAAACCTAACACACAAAATAATTCAGAACAAATGTCTTGAAAGTAGACATTTCCAGTGGAAATCACCCCAAGGTAGTTAGCTGGATCTCCAGAAAAGATAATTTCCTCTGAAAAAAATTCACAAATGGTAACCCTAGAACAAAATAGGACACTCAACGTGAAAGACAGTTCATAGAACATGAGGAACTAGTAACAATAGAATAATATGAAAGGGAGTTTACAATAAGTATGTTTACAATGTTTAAGCTGTAAAGGAAGAATTGCATCTATAAATTAAAAACAGGAAGTTATGAAAGAAGCTCTAAAAAGTCAAGTAAAAGTATAATCATTAAATTTGTTTTAAATTTCAGCAAATTGATTATACAGAAGACAAGTCATACTTAAAGATGAATTCAAAGATAGAACAGAACATCTCTCTAGCATTTTGGAGAAAGATAAAAAATGAAGGATATAAAAAAGAAGTCAGGAATCATTGAAAGTCTCATAATTCCCTCGCAGAAACTCCACAGGCATGAACAAAGAGTAGATAGATAATATCTAAGATGTAATGATGGAGAATTTTCCAGAAATAAGAAAATATAAATCATCAGATTGAAAATATCCAGCAAGAATCAAGTAGAATAAATAGAAATATGAGGGGGAAAGATCTAAGTAAGGCAAAAATAATTGTGTCAAATTTTTGACACAATTAGTGAGTAATGTGGTTGAAAAAGTCACTTGGGGTCAAATTACAGAGGATTTGGGAACCAGGCTAAGGAATGTCAACTTTATCTTGTAGATAATGGGTGCTATTAAATTTGTGGCTGGGTCACTACAAAAAGAAGTAATGCTTTAGGACATTTGAAACAGGTAGGCTGCCCTGATATTTTCCATTAAAGAAGACCTTTCTATCCAAATTCTTGTTTTATAACTTTTCTATATTTTGTATTTTTATTTATATTTTAAAGGGTCAAAAAGTCTCTCCTAATATTCTGAAATGCTATTTTCAAATATTATGTTTACATGGGCTATTAAATTCTAAAAAACAAAAAATCAAAACAATATAAACAAAACCTGAAGAAGCCATTTGGTCTGTATTTATTGACCAAACCTTTTCAAATGAGTCAAGCAGATAAAAGTCTATTGCTTTTTAATAATTTCCACAAAGGGAAACATTCATTCATGTACTTGTTAAAAACGAGGTTGAGGGCCAAGTGCAGGGCCAAGGTCTGAGGGAACTGAGGTGATGAGCCAGCCCCTTCCCCAAGGTGACTGCTCAGGTCCAGTGAGGAGACAACCAAAACATCCAGTAACACAAAGTGCGGGATATTTGCTGTCAGAGAAGTATGCATTTCGCTGCTATGGGAGCTTGGGAGGAGGACTCCCAACGAAACTAGTGGAGGTGAGGGAGACTTCTAAGAGTAGATTATGCTGAAGCTGCATCAGAAAAGTTGAATTAGCTAAGCAGACAGCATTCTACACCTTCGGGGCATTGCAAGTGCAAATCGTTTGTTATGGTTGAGGCACAGGTAACAAAGAAAGACATCCTGAAAATGGAGCTGGAGGGAGGGAAGTAGAGGCTGGTCATGAAGTGCTTTCTAAGTGCCATTCTGTAAAGTTTCACTTTATACTAAAGGTGATAGGAAGGCAATAAATGACATGTATATAGAAAGAAGCAGATGCTAGGACTGAATTTGCATTGGAGAATGATCACAATGGAGCAGTATGGAGGGTGGATTACAAAGGGAAGATGAGATAGGGAGACCAATGGGAAGAAGAATAAAATAATCCGAACAAGAAATGATGAAAGCCTCAACTGTCTTAACATTGTAGCTGGAGAGGCAAATGTTTTTGTTTTTGTTTGTTTTGTTTGTAGTGTGGAACTCTCTAGCAAATGATATCTTACGATATGAAACAAGTCACTGCTGAGCTGGTAGAGGCTGAGGTGGAAGTCGTGAGTTGCTCTGCTCCACCCTCCCCTGCATCCTGCAGCATCTCCTGAAGACCCTCTGAGAAACACAGTGTGAAAATGTACATGCACAGAGAATGAGCATCAGTGTGTTGACCCATTTTGTTTAATAAACTCTTCTAGTGTCTAATAATCTGTAGTGTCAAGTTGCTCTTCACTATCTAAAGTAAATCTCTACAAGAGTTCATAAGAAGCCTCGCTTTATTTCTTTATGTATCAAATAAATATTGCACTCAATAAATCTCTCAGTGTATCTCTGGCCTCTGTAACCATACATCAAAACATAGTTAATGACAGCCTTGTTTAAGCAGACATTCTGACCCTCTACTTTCTGAATCAATCTGAGAGTGATGACTCTGGATCCAGATTGCATAAATGATGCAACATTTTTAGATCTCATTTATTCTCATTCTATATCCTCTCCTTTAGAAGAATCATCGGCCTGCTTCTTTCCAATCTCTAGCTATAACTGCTGATTGTGAATATCAAGAGCTAGCCCTGACTCTATTTTGAGCTCCAGACTTGCAGTTACTACCAGACATGTTTAATTAGGCTGCACAGACACCAGTACTGGCCAAAATGAACCTTATCACCCTCTACTCCACATCTGGGCCTCTGCCAGTTTTACTCACGAAGCTGAGTACACTGGCACCCCTTATTACTTACCCAATAATCACCCTGTGCCATTCCTCTCTCCCTCCGCACCAAATTACCATGGTTGTTGCTTCTACCACCTTAACACCACCCACAGCTGATTGCCTTTTCTCCGGTCCCATAGCAGCCTTCATGTTGTTATCGGAACTTACTGTGGCAAAGACTGTGGTGCTCGGCGAGCATTCCATCTGCTCTCCTTCATTTCCCAGCCTCCTGTGGCCGGGCAGAGCCATGTAACTGGTTGTGATTGTAGGAAAATGACATGTGTCACTTTCATCCTGAAGCATAAGAGAGCCATTGCATGGCGCTTGGTTGCCTGTTTCCTCACTGCAGTGATTGAAAAAGCCGTGTGTTCCAGGTGGTGCAGCCAAAGCATGGTGGAGCCTGAGTCCCTGACTGACGTTGTGGAACAGAGACCCTGAGACCTGTGTGGGGCGCACAGAACGAGTGGGTAATACCCTTTGGTTTCACTGAGCCACTGAGATTTAAGCATCGTTTGTTACCACATCATAACTCAGCTTATGCTAACACTTACCAATTGGTCTCCTCATCTTTGGGACAGTCCTGCTTCAATATTCTACACACCCTCAGAAATGATCTTTCTAAAATGAATATATTATCATGTCACAAACACTTCGCCCCCTTGTCCTGCTCGACGACTCATAACACCTATACCATGTATTCCAAAGCCCCTGGCATGGTCTGTGAAGGGCCATGGTCTGCCACAGCTTGCCTTACAGCCTCACCTCCCAATGGCCGTGGACATTCTCAGAGTCCAACTACCTGCATATCCTCAAGTGGGCTAGTTCATTCACTTCCGGGCCTTGAAGAGGGCTGTTGCCTGCATGTAACATTCTCCCCATCCTCTCCCTAGTCTGCCTGGCAAACTCCTATCCCTTATTCAGGACTCATTTCAGATACATTTTCCCTAGGGATGCCATTCTGACTCCAAGGGGCTGAGGTAAACCCTCTGTTTTTTTGGGCTCTTCCATTCTTAACACAAATTCCCAGTCACACAAAATTTCTCATAATGAGTGCCATGAAAACAACCTACCAAAAAATGAATTAAACACAAAAACCAATACTAAAGTTTTCACTGACTGCATTTTTCAAAAATGTAACAGGTTGCTTTCCTTTCTTTTCAACTCAATTTATTGAGAATAGGGAATATAGATACCACAGGATAATTTCATATACATTTAGATATTTGGTTCATTTCTTCTTAATGATGAGTAGAATTATATAGAAGGGAACTTGAAGGAAAAGGCACTAAGTTGTTGTCTAGTTTTATCTATCTGACTACAATTTGCTACTGATGTGCAAGCAAAGCTCAAGCAATTACCATTACCAACATCTAAAATTTAACTCTCACAACAATGCTTTTGGCTTGGTAATGAGGAGCATTTGCTTTTTAAAAACTTGAATGTTTTCTATTCTCTTAGTCAGTAAGAAATTTAAAAATAACTTAGTTTTAAAAACACATAAATTTCATCAAACTTTGATCCATCACAAAAATAGTTTATGCTTTGTAATAAACATGCATAGAAAATATGTCTTGGGAAAATTATAAGAAATTGATTAACTTTTGCCTTATTTCTGACTAACCAATTAGTGGAACTATAACTATTAAATTGATTCTTCTTCTGCTTTAATTTTCTGAGCAGGCACTGCTAAGGATTTCTTATCTAGGGGTCCTGAAAGTCACTTGCTTTCAGCAGCAAAATGGGAAAACCTCTGAAACTAAAGGCTTTATGGCTTTAATAAAGACTCAAAGATCGAGGAGTTTAAAAATTCTTTATGTTGTTTGACTCTAAAGCAAATGCATACAAAACAAACCTTCAAAAAACTGCAGAGAGAGGGAAAAAACCAATTTAGAAATTAAAATCAGTTGGTGTCTAATAATTGGTCAAGGAATCACCTGACATAGTGGTAGGACTAGTTAAAATTAAATCACATCAGAATGTGTGGAAAATTCTAAATTTAATAGAATTTCCCCTTTGTGGGGATGAGGCAGGGTCAGAAGCAGACTCAAATGGTAAAACTGTCCTTTGTACTTCTGAAATCTGTCTATTTATTTTTGTAGATACACATTCTTTCTTTCATTAAGTGACTATTGACCAACTGTATTGGACAAAACATTGTAATAGATCCCTTAGCTTAAATAACACCTGACCTAGTTCTAGCTTGAAATTTATAGGAATTTTTAATACATTAACACAGAAAGACTGAAATTCTCAAATACTTCAACTAAGATCATGCAAAGGAAATGCCAGTGACCCCCAGTGATTCTCTTTGCCAGCTCTCCAGGGAATTCCTCGTTCTCCACATCTCATCCATTTACCTATAATTTACAAACCTTCTCATTAGCTTGGACCATTTTGGCAAGGATTTGATGTGGCAGCTTAACGTGTAGGCTTTTTCTGCCCTTGAAAATGTAATGTAGTACTCTGTAGCCATAATACATAACCAACTTTCATGATCCATGTGAAATATGTAAGCACAAATGTAAACACGTTGGAAGAAGATGGAAGGGCAGGGGAGTGGAACTGGAGAGAGAGAGAGCATATCCACAGCTCTCCTCTCTCATTCTGAAGTCCGGGCACATGAAAGAGCCTTGGGCAGGGTGGGTGCCAGCTGGCCAGGAGCACGTCTGACTGCGGAGGCAGAGGCCACTCCACAGATCTGCATCCTCCCTAATCCCACGGCTCTTTACACAGTCCCCTCACTTGGCCTTCCTTATGCTCTGTTTTCCTCACTTCAGTACAGAGGAAGCCAACGTTAAAAATGTTTTCTGCATATCACATTAACTTTATTTTATCCTGATTTACACTTCTCTCTCTCTCTCTCTGAGGAAAACGGAATGTGGTCTGGATCTCTGATTTGCATCCATTAAACTGTTCTCTGTCAGGTCACTTAACCCCAGGAAGGTTCATGATAGGTGTATGCGTACTGCTTCATGTTATTCTGAACCTTGTCACCTTCATTTCCTTTTTGAATCATGTTTTGTTGGTTCTACTTCAAATTATGAAATGGATTGCTCCCCAGAGTATATGACATCATGCATTTTTAATGGATGTGACATGGAAATTAAATGCTTTTAAACCCTTCTGAAACAGTAGTAAGATGGATCCATTACCACAATGATTCCATTTCTTGTAGAACATTTAATTTAAAAATTTGTAGCAACATGTCAGTAAGTGGCAGGCTTCCAGCTAGTGCTTGTGGAAACCACCGTCTGGAAAGAAATGCGTGGACAGTAATGACTGTCACTGTCACAGTCATTACAACACTCTTGTCAACCTGATCATCCTCTTGTATATGACATATGATGGTTCCCAGAGGACAGGAAACTACCTTTTTCCTTTTCCACAGCCCTAACATCTGTCTCAGGTCTAGAGCACAGTGGGTGCCTGATAAACGTTGACTGAAAGAATGAGTAAGTAAATGATGGAACACATAAAACTTGAATAGGCATTTATGGATGGCAAAAATGACGAAAGACTTTTTTTTCATCTTCTCAAGGCAAACACCTTAATATGATAAAAGTTTTTTTTTTTCTTTCAGAAAATAAGAATACATAATTGAATAGTTTCCATCTCTCTGATCTTTCTGGATAAAGTGTCCTTTGGCTACCTCTCTGACCTAATTCCCTACTGCTCCCACCCCTACTCAAAATTAGTTCCAGGCCCCTAGCCTCTTTGCTGTTCCCTGAAAACATGCCAAGAACATTGACACTCCAGAGCCTTTGTTTTTCCCATTCTCCTGTCTGGGGCACTGCTCCTTCCAGTATCTCCCTGGCATGCTTCCTGGCTTCATTCAGGTCTCTGCTTGAGTGAACATCAGAGATGTTGTGGCTAATAACCCTAATTAAAAAGCACACTTTTCCCATCACTTTCTCTATAGTACTTGTTGTCAAGTAACATCATATATATTTATTTGTTTATTTTCTGTTTCACCCACTAGGACATTAACTCCATGAAAGCAGAAACTTAACTATCTTACTCACAGTACATCCTCTGTGTCCAAAACAGCGCCTGTCAATAAATACTTGGTGAAAGAATAAATAAATTTAGGTCTTGTTCACTTAGCAAGTTGTTTAATAAAGAGGTAGCACCTATGGTGGAAAGAAAACTAGTTTGTGGTGAGAAAGATTCAATTCTACCATTTACTGACCGAGACCTTGGACAAGTTATTTAACCTCACTGAGTCTGAACTTTCCTCTCAATAAAAAAGGTATAATAGTTCCTGCATTGAGAGAACATAAGAGAACAGTGGTTTCAGGAAGGATCGAGATAGATACAGACACGTTTTCCAGAGCATGAAGCCATGAATATCTGGAGGTGAGGAATGCTAAGTTAGGAGCAGAGTGAGATTTCTAAAACTCTGTATTTTATCTATCATTTCGAATCTTATTTCTCAGTTTTCTTCAAAGCGATTATTATACCAAATTAACGCTATTTAATAATTACAGTTTAAAAATTGCAAAGGCATTTAGAAAACCTCAGAATGTCCTTGATTTCAAGAAGCGCAGGACAAAGTTTTTTCCTTGTTGTCTCCCCTGTGTGTCTCTAACAACTCCTCTATTGCATTCCATGAGATTCTTCAGGTGCTTCCAGTCAGGGACCGTCCCCCCCCCCCACCCCCCGACCTTTTCCACTAAGGCATGGGCATGTGACCTGGGCTGGAAAGTTAGCATCCTTTAATCTGAGACTGACATTAGCATTGACAAAAAGCAAATCTCTCTCCTCTTTCCTTCTGGAAAGACTGCATTCTGGTTGCCATATTTTTCACCACATGGGAAGGACCAGTTTAAGTAGGGATGATGTCAACACAGAGAAGGTAGAGTTGAGAAAAGAGAAAGAAAGTCTTGAGACATCTAAACATGTCTAAGGCCAATTCCACCTTTTATACCCAGATCTTACGTGAGCCAAAAAGATTATCTTTTCTTTAAACCAATTTGAGTTATTAGAAGCTTAAGAAATACAGGAGCATATGGAGAAAACAGTGAGATTGAGTTTGCTCTGCAGAAAACACGAAAATAAGATGTGATCCAAAGCCCAAAAGCAATAAGGTGGAAAAAGGTTTAACTAATTCCTGCACTTCATAAAACAAAGTCACTTTACCTCCCACACACTCTAAGTCCCTATTGGCATCATGTTCTTGCTTTTAGCTGCTTGGAGCTGAAGAAATTCCAAATTTCACTGGCCGTTGAGGAGTGATGCAGAGATAGAGGTTCCAACACCACTGCTAGTCAGCAAGAAGGGAGTCACATTCCTGTCTTCTAGGCTTGGACTCTGAATACATTTTTACATGCAATCATTAACACAACAAATAGATTGATTCTGAAATATTATTAGTGCAAGTCAATGGGTCTAGCAAGTAATCAGGTAGTTTACAAATAAATGTTTGAAACATACTACCTTCTAAATTGGGGACCATCAGTAATTTTTACCACTGTAAATGTGTGTGTTTGTGTATGTCTATATGATATATAAGGTTAATCGTTCATTCTCAGTTACAAAAAAGTAGCAATTTTCAAAGTGCCTCTGAGACCCCTTCAGAGAGTACATAAAGTAAAACATACTTCCATAATAATTCCAAAACATTATTTACCTTTTTCACTCTCATTCTTTTACAAGTGCACAGTGGAGTTTTCCAGAGACCTAATGATGTGTGATATCATATTAGATTAAATGGCAAAATAGATGAAAATCTACTGTTTCCCACTGAACTGAACTAGCCTGTTGAACTAAAGAGATTTGCAAAATAATGTCAAATAATGACCCTCTTTGAAAATTCTAGTTATTTTAAACAAAATATCTGTTATTTATATTAACATGAAATGGTTTATTGTCATTGCATAATAAATACATATTTTTTAATTTCTCAGTTTTTAGTTCTAATCTGATAAATATTGATGGGTATAGCCCACATTAATAAAAGAGCTTTGAGGTCCTCAATAATTTTTAAGATTGCAAAGGGCTCCTGAGATCAAAAAGTTTGAGACATTGAAAATAGATTCAGGTAAAATTTGTAATAACCGAATATTGCACAATTTAGCTACCAAATATAAACTCTCTATATTTTTAAAAGTCTGAAAGTTACTTGTGGTGATTCTCAGAAAGAAATTCTTATTGTAATTTATTAAAATGGGTATTTTACATGTCTATATTGACTTTAAAGTGTCTCTATGAGAAAACATTGATTTGCTATGGCATGTTGTTATCTTTAACACACCTGTACTCATCCAAAAAAGATATTACTGTTATTATCATCTTGCAGATTCAGAGGCTAGGCCTTTTTACCAGTGTCATCTAAAGTAGGTGCTGGCAACTTTTTTGTATAAAGGGCCAGGTTATAAATATTTTCATCTTTACAGGACATGTGATTTCTTCCTCAACTGCTCAACTCTGCCACTGTAGCATGAAAGAAACCATAGGCAATACATCTAAATGAGTGTGGCCATATTCCAGCAAAACTTTACTTATGAACACTGAAATTTGAATTTCATATAATTTTTATGAAATATTATTCTCCTTTGTTTTTTATTCTTTTTTTGTTTTTATTCATATCATGAAGTGTTATTCTTCTTTGGTTTGTAATCACTTAAATATCGAAAAACTTTCCTTAACTCATGAGCAGTACAAAAACAAGTAGTGGATTGAATTTGGTCTGCAGGCTGTAGTTTGCCAACCGCTGGTCTGAAGTATGTTCTACAGAACTTTAATCCTTTGAGATCCTCTGTGACAAAGGGTTCCATGACTAAATGACTTTGGAAAATGTTGCAGTGGAGATTCAAACAATATGCTGTATTTTAAAGCCTCTGAAATACCCTTCAAAAAACTTTTTTGTTTCACTCAAACCTAGTGGATGACAGAAACATTTTTTCAAATAATACTTGTTTAGTGCTCTTAAAATACTGTTCCATAGAATTTACATTGGGAATTACTGCTCTAAAGGATCCCAAACTCAAATGCCTATAGATATGTTGATACAGGTACATATACAGATATATGTTGATACATATCATATATGTATGATACACGTTCTGTGTAAGAAGATAGGTATTAATCTTTTCACACCTGCTCATTAACATTGCCTTTTGATCATGTGCAAGACAAACAAAATGACCAACAAAACATATCTTCATTCTTTACACAGCCCTGAGGCACCAGTTTGGAACCATTGGTATATTGGTAGTGGAAATGACTTCAATATTTCAAGATTCAGTACACAAGGGAAGGTAGTTCAGGCAAGCTACTTATCTTGTAGCTTGAATGATACTACACACAGCTGCATCCTTATGGAATAATCAGAGAAGGACACAGTAAAGATATAATGAAAGAGGGTATAATAATTGTGCTTTTGCTTTTACCTGATTCTGTGTGATTTTTAGGACAATATTTCCCAAACTTCAATGTACAAACAAATTACATGGGCTCTTGTTAAAATGCATATTCTGATTTAGTAAATCTGGGTGGTACCCATGTATGTACATTTCTAACAAACTCCAGGAAACACTGGAGATCCTTGGGGTCAGAGTTCAGGAAGGGATTAATTTCATTGCACAAATTCAGTGAAACTCAATGACCTACTGATTGGAAGAATTTGCATGTTCACAAGATCCCCGGGCAATTTATACGAATATTCAAGTCAGAGAAGCACTGCTCTAGAGCCAATTTCCATGAACACATTCTTAGTGCATTGTAAAGTCAGTCCAGCTGTACTAAATAATCTCCACCAGTAGTGAAATATAGTTTGAGTGTCTTTGAATAAGTAAGGAATAAAGAAAAGAAGAATATTCTTCGCTTCTAAGACTCTGTTAAGGGAGCATTGCTTCACCTTGAAAAGTCCAGAAATGATTTATGAGGTAACCCTGGCCTAACATCTAATGAATCCACATTTATATCCAGCAGACAAAAGGGAATACAGACCAAGGGCTCAGAGGTCAGTTATAAAAACTTCTGATATCAGGGATTGGCAAAAAGAACTACATAGTAGAGCCACAAGAAAATCATTTCAAGAATGCTAAGTTTCGATAGAAATATTCCCATTAATGAAAATTGGCAGGATCACAAGTAGTGAGTAATCAGTAAAACTACGCTCTACACCTGCAGCCCATCCTTTAGGGAGCTGGCATGAGGTGGTAATCAAAAGCTAGGTGCTCTTTTCCCAACCAAAGGTCACCGAATGAGGACACACACCCTGAAAGGCTTAAAGATGTTATACAAAGCACTTGTACAAAAAACAGAAACCATATGAGGATACTTGATAAATATTTGTTGAATGAGCTCAAGAATAGCAGACTTGTGTTCTGAATAAAGGAGTTGTAATTCGTGTGATTGTTGTTCTAATTTTTGGGGTGACAACTGTAACATTCCTTGGACTCGAGAATGCTATATCTTAGCATTTTGATTTGGTGAGTGCTGAAAGGGGGGCTTAGGAAGGGTATTATGTTTGTAAACGAAGTATTAAAAATCAGCAAAAAATGTCTGGGACATCATGCTAAGATGCTGGGGGTAAAAAGCCATGTTCTTATTGATAAGAATACTGAAATATCAAGAATGGAACCAAGAATATTGATCTCTTGAGAAGCAGTCACTTATGGATAATAAACAAAGGCACCCACTCAAATGAGAGAGAGCAGCACAATTATAATTTAGCTCAGCATCTAGCCTGGCAGAGTGGTGCCTTTAGAGGCCACTTAAACCCTGTAACGCTTTCCCTGGGCCATGCATGAAGGAAGAGCATTGGTACATTCCCTTTGTTCACAGACTGAGCTTCCTAAATCACCCAACTCTTTTATTACCTTTCCCCTCATTTATTCTTTTCATCCCCTGGCTTCAGGCCTGACTTTTCCCCCCATCACAATTAAGTTTTTATCCTTACCCTTAGAGCACATTCTACCTCTTCTGCTCATGACCCCAGTCACCCATGACAATAGTTTTACTTCTTCATTTTTCCGGTGAATTAATGAACTTCTTTGGTAATGTCTCTCTTTATTTCACCAGCCGCAGTATCCTTTAATACTTGGCATCTGGTCCACCTTCATAAGTAGGTTCAAGGTCTGATCAGAACAGACCACATCGAATAGTCTGTTATCCGTGGTTCACCCTCAGCTCTCATTCTGCATCTTTTCTTATATGTTTTCAGTTGTGTTTCTCTTGACTCCACCACTAGATCATTTCTTACATGGGGGGAGGTCTTCTTTTACTTTGTTAACTCTCTCAGAAAGTAGAAATCTTATTTACCAAATACTTCCCAAATTTTTATGATTGAGTGACTCTTAGGAAATAAGAAATACATATTGAGTGCCAAGCATAAACCCAGATTGAAACTAGTTGCATAGACTTTGGCTAACATGTTCTCTAAACTAGCAGAGAGAAATCATTCATTATGAAACAACATTCCCCTTCATCAATGGCCAACACATTTGTACATTTCTTACCTGGGTAAAATCAGACAAGCAGCTAACTTTAGGCCAATAGATGTATCTTCCTTTTACATTTCGGATGACATGCTTTACACCTATATTTATTATATAGAACAAAGCCACTGTAACTTAGTTGAATAAAACTATTGAACCTTGCTCATAAAATAAAATAATGTCTGCAGTTATAAAGAGATACCTTTTCTCGATAGAGCTAATCATTTTTACACACATATTAAAAATTTTAAAACTTCAGGGTCAAAAAATTATATTTTCACCCTTAAAATACAAAATGCTATACATAAGGTTTTTCCCTATTAGTCAAAACATGAGTCATACAATCTCATTTAACTTCAGCTTTTTTTTTTTTTTTTTTGCCGTACGCGGGCCTCTCACTGTTGTGGCCTCTCCCGTTGTGGAGCACAGGCTCCAGACGCGCAGGCCCAGCGGCCATGGCTCACGGGCCCAGCCGCTCTGCGGCATGTGGGATCTTCCCGGACCGGGGCACGAACCCGTGTCCCCTGCATCTGCAGGCGGACTCTCAACCACTGTGCCACCAGGGAAGCCCATCAGCTTATTTTTAAACTAAAGCTAATATTAAACTTACTTTGTGCAAGAGCCAAGCTTTATACAGCTATAACGGCTCTCAATATGTGAATGAATGAAGACAGATTGATAAGGCATACTGCTCACTCATCAAAACTGAGTAAGTTTACCTACTGTGTAATTTTATCCATAATTATAAAATAATTAGAAGGCATATTTAGGATGAAAAGAACCCACTCTAAGATTGTCTTTGAAGTCACTTGTTTTTCTTGTTAATATTTAGTTTTAGTTTGTTAGATTGGAAGCTTTTGGACATTTGAAAATATTCTTATGGCTTTTGAAGTATTTGCCCTGAAATGTCTGCCTACTGTAATGTAAACAAATTTTCATGGTGGAAGTTACCACTCTTCACTTCTTCTACTTGGTCTTGCTCTGCCAGCATCTTCCATTCTTCATCCTAGAGAAAACCATAGATATTGAAGGAATCAAAATAACAAAAATTCCCAATCTTTTAAGCATTTACTATATACAGACTTGCAATATCTTAGTGAAAACACCACACAGCAGCTCTATACCTGGTTTTCACCGTTGTATGTATAAATAAACTGCAACTCAGAGAAGTTAGCCACTTTATCCAAAATCTCACAGTAAATGATGCGGCAAGTCAGCCTCATATCTGACTCCAAACTGTAAGTATCAATAATAATAACGACAACAAAACCAACTAATAAATTACTGAGTAACTACCTGCCAGCTACTTTACTAATAAGCATGTCCCAAGATTATATCAAATCCTCACAACAGCAGTATTAGGTAGATTCATTCTAAATCCCAATTTTGTGGATTTGGTATAGAGAAGTTAAGTAGCTTGTCTAAGTCTACAGTGCTGATGAGGGGCAGCACAGAGACTTGAATCGAGCTGGTCTGAATCCAGTGCCTACTACTTACTTAATACTCAGTTAGGGAGAACCTATTTTAAGAATGTATCTTAAACTATCCAGTCACTGATATTACTCTTATTGATACAATTCATTGTGTGTAATATATTGCCAAGAAATTAATGTATTTGTGTCTGTGTTTATTTGCAGTTTTATCCCCTACCGTGCATCAGGAACGCTAGGTTTTGTGGATACAGAAGCAAAAGATACCCTCTCTGATCAAGAAGCTCTCAGTGGAGCTGGAAAAGATACAGGCTAATAAATGCTGTTGGAGTAGGTGAGAGAATAGCTCTTTTCCTGCAGCAGCACCGAAATGCTTCACAGGAGAGATGACGTTTAAGTACTGTAATAGGTAGAGAATGAGGTAAAATGGCCTCGCCATCCACATTTGGTGTGGAGGATGCTAAGCAGTAGAAACACATGTAAGAAGATAACCTGGACTGTAAGAGAAATAGCAGTTGTCTCATTACTCAAGTGAAAAGTATGTATGACACTGACCCAAGAAATGGGCACGTAAGCAGCGTCTGACCTCAAAATTTCTTCATCATTTTAAATTAATTATATATTTCATATAATTAACAAATATTTATTCAATGTCTTCTATATATCAGGAATGATACCCATTACTTAGGAGGCAAGAAAGACATAGTTCTGACTCCCTAACCAGGTACTGTACTATTTGTTACTCTGAGGAGTTTGAAGTTGGGAGGCAGTGAAAGAATTTAAGCAAGATGATATGATTGATTTCACACGTGGAAATAATTATTCCTGAGTAGTGGTCTGTGTTGGAAAATCTGACAAATATTTTAAAAATTAATTATATGTCATGATTTCTATCATTTTTATTCTTTCCTTTCTCCTACTTAATTTCAGTATAATTTATCTTTGTCTAACTTTTTAAGGTGGAAGTATAGAGCACTGATTTTAAACCTTTCTCCTTTGCTAACATAAGCATGTAAAGCTATAAATTTCCATCTAAGCACTGCTTTAGCTACATCTCACAAATTTATATCATTTTTTCATTATCATTCAGGACAAAATTACCATCATAATTTCTTTTATGACCCATGGGTTATTTAGAAGTGTGTTGCCTAATTTCCAAATATTGGATATTTTCTAGTTATATTTCTATTATTGATTTTTACTTTAATATAGGTGTGGTCAGAAAAACCACTCTGTATGACTTCAATCTTTGATATTGAGGTTTATATTATGAGCCAGCATATGTTTATCTTGATGAATGTTCCATACGTACTTGAAAGAATGTTCTGCTTTTGTTGATTAGATCAAGTTGGCTGACAGTGTTTTTCAAATCTTCTATATTCTTACAGATTATTTTGTCTACCACTACTACTAAGAAACTGTATCACTCAGGTTCTCCAGAGAAACAGAGCCACTAGGAGATATATATAAATAACTCGTGTATATATATATATATATATATATATATACAGGAGTTATTTTAAGGATTTGGCTTATGCAATTGTAGGGGCTGGCAAGTGTGAATTTTAGGGCAAGCCAGCAGGTTGGAAACTCAGGAAGGAGTTAATGCTGCAGTCTTGAGGCAGAATTTATTGTTCTCTGGAAAACTCAAGTTTTTTAAAAGCCTTCAGCCATTGGATGAGGGCCCACCCACATTATCAAGAGTAATCTCCTTTATTTAAAGACAATGAATTGTAGATGTTAACTACACCTACCAAATACTTTCACAGCAACACCTAAATTAGTGTTTGATTAGATAACTGAATACTGCAGCTTGGCTGAGTTGACACAAAACTAAACATTATATCAACTGTGAATGAAAATTTGTTTTTTTCTCTCTTCGTCCTATCAATTTTTCTTCATTCACTTTGAAGCTCTGTTATTAGGTAAACGCATGCTTACGATTGATGACTGCTATGTCTTCTTGATTAACTAATCCATATATCATTATGAAATACCTTTCTTTGTCTCTGGTAATACTCGTCTTGAAGTCTCCTTTGTCTTATTTTTGTATAACCACATCAGCTTTGAAAAGCTTAGGTTTTTTTTCATGGTATACTTTTTTCCACCTGTTGCTTTCAATGTCTGTGTCTTTTTATTTAAATGTGTTTTTTCTAAAAGAATATATAGATGGATATTTTAATACAGCCTGAACATCTCTGTCTTTTAGTTGGAGTGTTTAGCAGGAATCTGTTTATATTTAATGTAATTACTAATATGGTTGCGTTTTAATCTCCCATCTTGTTGTCTTATACCATTTGACCTTTATTCCATTTCTCTTCTTGCCTTATTTTTGAATAAAGTAGTTTTTAGTATTTACTCTATTCCTATCTGTTGACTCTATTGATATGCTTTTTTGTTTTTTACAGATTGCTCAGTCTAGAAATAATAACATATATCTTCAAAGTTTACCCTCAAATAATACTATGGTACTTGGCAAACAATATGAGAACCTTATAGCTTCAAGTTTATAATTGTAAAAATGTTCCCCTTTTCTGACCTTTGTGTTCTATTTTATTCTACACATGTAATAGACCCAACAGATTGTTATTACTTTTTTCATATAGTCAATGTATTTTTGAAGAAATTAAAATACTGTTTTAGTATTTTAATTTTTTATTAAAAGATTGTTTTAGTATTCTTATTTTTAATACATACATTAACCAAATATTTACCCTTTCTGGTTCTCTTCATTACTTTCTGTAAGTCTAGAGTTCCATCTGGTATTATTTTTCTTCAGTCTGAAAACCTTCTCTCAGAATTTTGTGTAGTGCAGGTTTACTGAAGAGATGCTCTCACCTTTTGTCTATTGGAAATGGTTTTGGCTTCTTTTTTCTTTTTTTTCAATTTTTAGGATATTTTTGTTGAACATAGAATTCTAGATTGGTTTTTTTCTTTCAGTACTTTAAAGATAGTATTTTATAATTTTCTGGCCTGTAAAGTTGGCCGTCATTCATTGTCTCCATATGTAATGTGTCTTTTTCTCTGCTTACTTTAAAAATTTGTTCTTTATTCTTGGTTTTCTGCCATTTAAGTGTGATATACCAATAAGTGGTTTCCTTTATATTTGTCCTACCTTGGGTATGTATGAGTAATAGGAAGAATTTTTCTAGGAAATGTATTGCACAAATCCAAATACATTAAATAGAACATAGCGAGGAACATTTTCTGTCCCAGACATTCTACAAATCCAGGTTTATTTTACTAGAGGGTAAGACTCCTATGCTCAATAGGTCTCTGAGAGTCCCAGGTTATAACACTCTTAAATCATGCTGGCCAGAAACTTCTGGAAAACAAAACGCCGTTTTGGAAAAGATAAGACAAACTTTTAAAATATGTTAATCTCTTATATTACCATTAGGAAAACGTGAGGTCAGACAAGTAATTCAAATCAATAATTTGCATATCTGACATTCTTTGGGGGATTTTGCTTTGGTTGTCATATGTTCATTCCTTGGAGCTGGTGAGAACAAAGCATTACACTTTCTATAACCATAGTAGGTTGTTCTAGTCAAAATATCCTTCAACTGATGCAGTCATGTTCAGGCAACCAGCAGGGAGTTAGTTAGCCATCAGCAGTGGACAGCCACAGTAGTGCATCAGCCTGGTGTGGTGTGTTGAAAGAAAGAGAAGACTAAATAGGGATAAAAATTTTGAAGACCTTAAAAGCACATTCTTTCCTACTTCTGATTTTGGATTCCTCTCTGATAAATACCTATCCTGCTTTTCAAAAATATGGTGGGGGAGAAAAGCCCTCATAATTCACATCAGGAGATTAATTTTTAATCTTTATACTTAAGCAATAATTGATCACATATTGACAACTTTTCTTTTGCGATAACTAGTCAACCTAAGTGATTTCAAGCTGAAATAACAATATTCGTTAATTTGTCCAGAACTACTAATTAATTTTTTCTTAAGTCTTGACATAAATCCAGTCTGCAAGAACTAAAGCCAAAGTGAACATCCTTTGAACCCTGGATGAACAGTTCGTTTACATCTGGATGTTCTGATTGAATTTGAATAGTGTGTTCTTGTATCCCAGGAGAAAAGAGCTAAGTTCATGTCTATGCTGGTTTGTATCTAAACAGAAAAGAAAATAAATATTAATTTTGGCATATAAATTTATTAAAATTATACATTTGGGTATTTTTCTTTATAGGAAATACTGATTTCAAAATGTCATTTTCTAGATAGTAGTAAGAGAAATAAAACTGTAAAAATGATCTTTCTATTTTCCTTGAACTTTTCAAAATTATGCCCTGCAATAATTAATGGGTATACTGAAATACTGAACAGCTGCAATGCTAATCTCAAATCAATATTTATATTTGCTCTTACAAATAAATGAAATGATTTTTCATGCCAATAAATTGAAGCCACAGATAATTATTTTTATAACTTAAAATTTCATGTTGTTTTTTAATTTGCTGCATATCGAAATGTATTTTATCACATAAAACTTGTAATGCACATGAGATTGTAAGGTAGACATCACTTTTAAAAAAGTTTCAAATGTTAAGCAACTTGCTTACTATAAAAAGTCTAATTAATTTACAAAACCAAAATAAAAATTCAGGTTTCTTTTAAGTAATGGTTATGGTAGTTCTATTCCTAAAGATGAGAGCTGTAGCAAAGTAGTGAACTTAAATATTCATTCATTTACTCATTTATCCCACCAATTGTTTTTAGCATGTTTTAATGTTGGAGATAAGGTGGTAAACACATCCAATACATTCTCTGCCTTCCAGGAGAATTCAGAGTTGCCTCGGTGATAGAGAATAACCAACAAATCGTGCAATTGTTGTGAGTGAAATCAGGCAGAAGTACACAGTCCTAAGGAACTTAGGATAACTTTTAGTGATATTTGTCCAACTTAGTGATATTTAGGAAGTAGAATCAACAAGAATTGGAGATTGGCTAAATATGGAGGTCAAGGAGATTGAGAAAAGAAAGATGCTCAGGTTGTTGATGTATGCAGTTAGCGGATAGTGGTGTATTTCCCACAACAGTAGGAGCGGCTCACAGTTTGCTTTTTTGAGTGGTGGGGGAAAGAGAAGAGACATAATTGGGAATTTGGGTTTTGGCACATTGAGTCTGATGTACCTATGAAATGTTCAAGTGCAGACAGTGAGTAAGCAATTTATACACCCAGAAGTAAGAAGAGGCATGAGAAGTGAAGCCTGTGAGCAGGTGAGGTTGTCTCAGCAGGGTTTGTCAATAGATCTGCAGAATCCTAGGGTCTGTGAGACATCCTATGTGAAAGAATGACTGTAAAAATACTAAGTCAGTTTTTGAGCTTCATGTGTTGCATGATGTGATGGGCTGTGACTGAGCATTCCTATTAGCAATTTTGTTAGCAAATTTTTGGCCCCATACAGCAGTCGGCAGTGGGACAGTGTTCATCGGGATGCGTCCATGCTCCGATTTTGATGCCAAGTTGGGGAGGCTTTTGAAGTCTGATAGGTGCTGTTGTTACACAAAGTAGAGGAAGGTAGGAGAATGATGTCAACCTCTCCTTCTCAAATTATCTTCTGCAACTCCCTTTATGCACAGCCAACGAACTTAAAGCAAATAAGCTTTACTGATGTAACAGAAAATCAGAGGGAAATTCTCATTCTAAAGAGCACAGTTCTACACACCAACAGTAATGTGCGCCTCCTGCTTGCTCTCATACTAAAGGCTGCAAACTGTGGGTTACGTTGGTTAAAAGTAAATTGTATTGTGAGGTTTTCCCATTTCTCGAGATTTTCTCACTTGGTAGTTATCGTGCCTTTCTGTTTCATATTTTATTTGCATTTGTGTTTCACAAATATGCCTGATGGTTAGGAAGGGTGATTTCTGAAGATGAGGTATGAGACGGAAAAAGAGGCTTCTAGGCTTAGGCCTATGGACAGTTTTGATAAAGTTAATGATGAGGAGTTACAATCTTCTGGGTCAATTCACCGCACGAGTGCAGCAAGGGACCCAAAGGAAGATCACCTTCACAACAAAAGCCACTTAATGAGTTTTATACATCCCAGCTGTCCTATCCATTGTATACAATCTGTGGCAAACAACTAAAAAGGCAGCAATAACTCTGGCAAAATTGAAAATACAGGCACAAATCACAGCCATTTGACAAGGAAAGATGCAGTTTGAATCTGAAACAGGATAAAGAGTTTGGTTGAAAAAAAGTCACATCCAGTGAAAAGGCTCTGGAAGCAAATTATTTAGGAGTTATGAGGAGCATAATTTATAACCTAAAAAAAGAAAAGTTGCATAGTTGGTGGGAACTTAATATCAATAGCAGGTAAAGGTATAGTTAGTAAAATACGAGGATGGGATTCCATACAAGAAATTGACCAAGTTTCACTCTCATCTAGTAGGATATGTTGACACGCTGATGATACGCTACTCGATGTTAAAGAGGTTTTGTATAACTGGAAAGCTGGTAACAAGAGGCTCTCCATCCATCTATTATCTTGAAGAAGAAACAAATCTCACCAGCAAATGTCACGTCGTAGAATTTGTAAGATTTGTAAATGATAGTGAAATTCCAGAAATTTTTTTCTCCTACAAAATGCTGCCCAAAACAAGGACAAGATATAGTTGATGTTTATGTTCATAACTGAAAACAGAAGTTCTATTTCACAAGAATTGCACTGGCATCTGTATTGGTGGTGCTCCCCAGAAAATTCACATTCACACTGACATCACAGTACCCTGATTTCTTTCCAGAGAGCTACTAATGTCAAAAACTCTTGAATAAAATGAAAAAAATTTCTGGATGATACTACAGAAATGGTTATTCAACAAAGACAGGTTCACTTAAGTTAGTTTTAAGACAATCTGAAAACCTGGAAAGGGAGAATCAACACCTACATACAGAAATCCAGGCGGTTAACAGAGAAACAGTTCTCAGCAGGGTGTCTTAGCTGAAAGGGAATTATTGGAGCACTTTCCAGATATTGATACAAGGCCAGATTTTGCTGACTGTTTTGAAGACAAAGAACGGCTGCAGAAACTAGCCTACTTAGCAGACATTTTTCATCACGTTATCCATTTGAACAAATCTTTGTAAGACCCAGGATTTTTTTTTATTGCAAGTGAAAAGATTCCTGAATTTAAAAGAAACCAAGTCTCTAGAAAAAATGTATATTGCAAAAGGAAATTTTGAAATAATTTAACTGCTACTTGGGTTTGAGGCAGAGGGTGATACAAACAAGTCTCAAGACATATTGAAAACCATCTAGAGAACTTTGGAATATCACTGCAAGTGTTTTCCCTTTTAATCCAAGCAGATGGCTGTATTAGGGACCCTTTCTTTAGATTTCCTTCTCAGTATGAGAATTTGAGTTTGAGAAAGAGGAATAACTTGAGCTGAAATTTGCTTATATACTCAGGATGATATTAATGCTCTGCCTCTAGATAAGTCCTGGATTTCCATGGCCGCGGAGTATCCTGCCACTTAGAGAGAAGCAATGAACATTTTGCCGTGGTTTCAACTTCTTTCATTTATGAGTGTTTATTTAACCAGCATCAAAAACAAAGACAGCAGTTGCCTAATTACAGTTAATAATGAAATACATGTATGCTTGTCTCAAAAATTTGACCCAGAATTGTGTATTTTTGAGGCAGAAAACAAGCACAATTTCACATTACATATGTAAATTTCATTCTTTCTTTTCTGTTTAAATAATTTTTTAATCCAAATACAGGCTTTTAAAGAGATCAAGAAACCAACACATCGCATAATAATATTGTAACTGCTAGGCTTATATTTGAACCTAATCATGTCACTCAGAAAGAAAATATTTTGTCAAAGTCTTATATAAAATATTTTGGGTTTCATATATATATCCTAAGCTACATTTTATTTATATTGCTTTGGCTTATGATTTTAGGAAGTTTACTATTCAGCACTGACAATAAATCTTCGTGTTGTAAATAACAATTAAAATCAATTTAAAAATTTCATTTGAATTAAATTGATCAAGTCTACCTTTAAAAAAGTAAGTTTCGGGCTTCCTTGGTGGCGCAGTGGTTGCGAGTCCGCCTGCCGATGCAGCGGTGCGGTTCGTGCCCCGGTCCGGGAGGATCCCCCATGCCGCGGAGTGGCTGGGCCCGTGAGCCATGGCCGCTGGGCCTGCGCGTCCGAAGCCTGTGCTCCGCAACGGGAGAGGCCGCAACAGTGAGAGGCCCGTGTACGGCAAAAAAGTAAGTTTCGTTTTGAGTTAAATCAGTTATTTCATAGACATTTATTCTGTTTCCCTTATGAGTTTTAAAAATTTATGAAAGTAAAATAAAGCAATTAATATTGTAAAGGTAAACTAAGCTTAATTACACTTTCTTTTTTCAATAAAGGTAAACTGAAAAATTTAAAAATAACTGCAATAAAGATAAACTGAAAAATCATTTCTGGCCATAAATAGGGAAAAAAACACTCTTGCCATATGCTATACATCATATAGCACATCTAATTCAAATCTTGTATAGTAGAAATTTGTGAAAAATCTTTTAGGTCTTATTGGATGAGGTTTAAAAAAATCAGGCTGGAAACAAAAAAAATACAAAAAGAAAAAACTAAAGTTTCCTCTATGACCCTTCAAGTTGGTATCGTCAGTGAGAAGGGCAACTGCACAAAATGAATAGGCTGATAATAAGTTGGCCAAAATAAACATATCCATAGAAAACTATCATTCTCTCCTCAAAGAGAATTAACATTATTATTGGTTTATTTTATCTACAACTTACTGATCATGCTAATTTACCAGGACATGTAGGAATAATAATTTTTATGTTGGGATTCCCTCAGACCAGAAAACTATTGAATAAGGTTGGTATTGGGAAAAGAGAAGAGGTCTAGAATTGAAGCTTGAAGTTCAGTGTTTACAGATCAGATGGATGAGGATTCATGGTTAAAGGAGAATGAGGAGCAAGTAGAAAGTTAGCTGAAAATCTGAGGCTCTAGTGTCATGGGAACCAAGGCACTAGAGGTTTCCACCAGGATGGAATGATTAGTATACTTCGGTAGGAGGTCAAGTGAAATGAAATGTTAATAATGTGTGCTGAACTTAGCATTGATCAGAGAAGTGATTAACAACTTTACCCTTTCAAACCCTCTTGCACTGTTGGTGGGAATGTAAATTGATACAGCCACTATGGAGAACAGTATGGAGGTTCCTTAAAAAACTAAAAGTAGAACTACCATATGACCCAGCAATCCCACTCCTGGGCATATACCTTGAGAAAACCATAATTCAAAAAGAGTCATGTGCCACAATGTACATTGCAGCACTATTTACAATAGCCAGGACATGGAAGCAACCTGAGTGTCCATCGACAGATGAATGGATAAAGAAGATGTGGCACATATATACAATGGAATATTACTCAGCCATAAAAAGAAACGAAATTGAGTTATTTGTAGTGTAGACCTAGAGTCTGTCATACAGAGTGAAGTAAGTCAGAAAGAGAAAAAGAAATACCGTAGGCTAACACATATATATGGAATCTAAAAAAAAAAAATGGTTCTGAAGAACCTAGGGGCAGGACAGGAATAAAGATGTAGAGAATGGACTTGAGGACACGGGGAGGGGGAAGGGTAAGCTGGGACGAAATGAGAGAGTAGCATTGATATATATACTACCAAATGTAAAATAGATACCTAGTGGGAAGCAGCCGCATAGCACAGGGAGATCAGCTCGGTGCTTTGTGACCACCTAGAGAGGTGGGATGAGAGGGTGGGAGGAAGACGTGAGAGGGAGGGGATATGGGGCTATATGTATACGTATAGCTGATTCACTTTGTTATACAGCAGAAACTAATACAACATTGTAAAGCAATTATACTCCAATAAAGATGTTAAAAAAAAACCTTTACCCTTTCAGAGGAAGGTTAATTAACAAATGTGAGCTAAGGAAATGGAACCATTGAGTAAAGACAACTGTTTTCTTTCTATGCTATTTGTTGTGTGCAGGTAAAGGTAAAGAAAGCTGGGGTCGTAACTGGAGGGAATGAAGAGACTTTTTAAAACCAAAAGACTTGTACAAGTTTAAGTGCTGACAGGAAGGATCCATTAGAAAAAGAGAAAGTGAAGAGATAGAAGAGAAAAAGGACTATAGAGGATAAGAAGAGGATGGAATTCTGAGCACGGTAGGAAAACTGGCCCTGTGGCAAGGAGGGTCACCTCCTCCACTGCAGTGGGAGAAGGAGGGAACAGTGGGTACAGAGGAAGATAGGCTTGTAATGGGGAAGAAGGGTTAGGGTTAGCAGACTGGAACCCCATCTTTTTAACTTTTAATTTGTGCTCTCTCCATTACATAACAACGCCTAAGTGTAAATTAAAAATGAAACTTTCAGGTTTGAAATAACTGCATTTTACAACATTCATATCCCTCGCCTTCCTTTCCCTCCTTACCCCCTCCCACTATCCTTCTCTGCTCCCCCTGTCCCCAAGGCACAAAGCACTCTGAAGTCTCTTAAGGTTGTTAAATAAGGTCAACAAGTCAAAGCCCTTTGTGGATTTCTGTAGTGATGGACATATTTGCCAGGAATCATAACCACAATCAGGCTTTGAATAAGAACAGAATCTATATGCCACTGCTCTTATCAGCCCTTCAATTAAAAAGGGGGGGGGGTGTAAAAATGCTCTGAATTGAAGCACGTACATGTAGCTCCCCATTCTAGCACCATTCTAATTTCCTGAACCATGTCAGTGTGTATTATGAAAGCTCTGGCATTTAGAAGGTATCTGGTAAGGGAAATTATTTGTCCTTTTGAAAGAGGGTAAGTAGGGATATGGAAAGTTAAAGATTAATTACTTCTTCCAAGCAGGACAAAACCTGGGCTACTATTCAACTCCTCACTTTAATTCTGATTCTAAATTAGCTTTTAAGATTTCAACAAAGTGGATAAATAAGTGATTTTTTATGGTACAGCACAGGGATTAAGTAATCATTTGTTACTCTCGGATGCTTAACATAGAAAACAAGTTCCTCTAAATGAGACTGGGTACCAGAGAAACAGTGTCATTACACAGAAATACTTTTGACCTATAGAATTTTACATTTTCATGGCCACAAAATTTCTAATCAGATGTAAATAAAATTTTTAAAGGCATTCATTTTTTTATACATCTAAAACTTTATATTCTATTGAAAGCTCTTTAAAGCAGAACTTGTTTTTTAATAAACTGAACCATATTAAATTTTTTATTTTTTAGGCAATAAAAGCTGAAGTATCAACAGTTGCATAGGATTCAACCTAATATCACAAGCACTTGGCACATGATAGTCACATGATAAATTCGTAAATGAATGGATGAGTCTGAGAATTCAGGCATGTATTCTACTCCATGTGGGAAATGCTTTATAGAAAAGGACATCATCAGCAAGTCAACATCAAATATTCAACAAAACAGTGTATTATTGCAAATTAACTACTATGCAAACACAAAAACTTACAATAATCCAAAGAGCTCTTGACAGTTTCTGATAGTGTCAATGAAAATCAGCTGGGGAGAGTCCAGAGTAATCACTTGGTTGACACTCTAGAAATGCCATTATTGTAGAGGTCAATGAAACATTAGCCAAAGGGAGAAAAATCCATGCTTAAGGATTTACCTTCAATTACTGAAAGTAACTTTGTTTTTTCCCCCAATTTCATTTTCAAATGAAAGGAAAATAAAACAGCAGGAGAAGTCTATGAACCCTAAAATAAACAAAATTTAACTTTCCAGAAGGAAATGTTTAATTTAAATTTGAAATATTATTATACATCTAATAACAGCCTTTAATTTAAACATACTTAATAGGAATTGCAGTTTTCAAGCAATTTGAGAACTTAAGCTTTAGGACTAGCTCCCAATCTAAATTGCAGAGCACCACCCCTCCAACACACACACACAACCCACTCACTCTCACATAACCCTACATTAGTTTTTTATAGATGTATCACTAAAAAAATATTTGTTGACTAAATGGGTGGATTTATTCATTTTAAAAGTTATTTATTGAGCCCCTCTCATGTGAAAATAATCATCTCTGTTTCTTAGTCATAAAATGTTTTTAGCAGATGAAAGCTCTAATTCAGAATGCAGAAAATCTTTTTGTCCTTTTGATATCCTTGTGTTGAAAATATAAACTGCATTATGTAATAAAAGCTGATTATATTAATGCTATATTTTGATGAAGCCATCATGAATTACTAATTTCAATAAAAATTTCTAAAAGTCATGTGTGTCCATCTTTGTAAGCAAGACTGTACCGAGATGCCTCAGTAACTCCTCTAGTTGGTCACTTTTGAATCTGGGCCTCCACAAAATATTATGGGCACCATGCTAAACATCGTACATACCTTATCTCATGTAATCCTCACAAGAATCCTTGTAATAGGGACTATTATTTACCCTCATTTAGCTCATGAGGAAATTGAAGCTCAGAAAGATTAAGTAACTTTCCTAAGGTGACATGACTAATAGGTGACAGAACTGTAACTCATATCCACGCTGCATCCCAATTCCTCCCTTTAATCTTTATATTATATGACCTCTTACTAGGATAAAAGAGAGAGATGTTTAAATAATTGAAATAATTATAATTATTGTTTAAATAATTGAAATATATATTTTTTTCCTATAGGCTCACTCTACTTATTGCTATATGGTGTTTTATACCATGTTTAAGAACCTCAAAGGTTTACCCAAGTTCCTGAGCCCTATTCACAAATCATTCTCTCTGCCTCACAGCTATGGTCTAAAGCAGTTCCCTTTAACTAGAATGACTGCACCCTTCTCTCCACCTAAAACATAATGTCATTCTGTTTCTCCTCAACTCTTCTCAAGACTCTCCTCAGTGAAGAGATTCCTGAATAGCCTTACCTGAGTCCAGGGCACTACTGAGCCTACCACACTCTAAGGCAGCAAAGGCTGGGTCTATTTCTGTTTGTCTCCCCTGACTGAGTCTGTAGTTGTCCTCTCTATTAAACTGTATCCTTGAAAGTAAATATTCTGCAGTGTGTTCCCAGTAGTTCTTAATTGAGTTCAGACTAAAATTTGACAAGTGATTGTGTCATTCTGCTGAAAAGCAAAACTCTGTTGACAAGGTTACCAAATCCCTTCCCACTTTGGCTGTTTGCTTTTACTGGCTGCTCCACAGCCCTGTGCCACCTCCAAAACCAGGAAGCACATGGTTTTTCCTGTCCCTCATGCTACCTTGCAGGAAATTCCTGGCTTTGGGTCATCTGGCATACATTGGCTGGACATGCTAGCAGAAGAGACAGAGGAGGAGCTGACAGCAAATCTAGACAGTGGAGGGACTTTTGCCTGGCCAGGTGTTTGACTTTCTCTACTTCCCTTCGGCTGGCCCTCCTGAAAGTCATGTCTACAGCTAAATAGTGATCTTGTACACACCAGTGTAGATTTTACTAGTCCAGTTAGATGTGAGGTCTAAGATTAAGTGATATGAAATACTTCCACTTAAAACGTTCATTTCTTCTTAAAATTCTTCAATTCTAAATTATCTTCCTCCTAAAATAACGAATTGTTTTATAACCAACCGGAAGATCACTTCCACTTTTCCATTAGAAAATAACATAAAATTCCAACTCACTTTAACTCTATATCCATCAATAGAAGGAAACTGTTCACAGAAAGAAAGCAAATTAATTTGGAGTCATAGAGGGAAGAGTAAAATAGCTAAAATTTAAATAAAATAGCTAATATTTATTGTGTGTTTTTTCCTGTGTCAGTTCAGACCATCTAAGAAGCAGACTCCAAGACAGGATAAAATGGGAAAGGGATGTGCTTAGGGAAACGCTTGTAAAAGAAAGAAGCAGAGGAGCTGGTGAGAACCTAGAGGTTCTAGGTTGTGTTGCAGCTTCTTATACTTTTCTTATTTAGACCTGAATGGAATTGTCTGAGTTTTGACAACTTTTAACTTATTTCTGGTTATTTTATTTTATTTCTGATTAATCAAAAAATAGCTAGTTAGCATGCCTTAAAAATTAGTCATGGCTGACACTAGCATGTGAATTTTTTATTGTAATTTCAAAACTAACATCAGTACTCAGAAAATCATCGGATGGAAGTAAGTTTGAGTGCCTGGGACCCTCAAGGTCATCAGATTCAGCTTTCCACCCAGACAGACATGGTCGTTCAAGTTTTCCCTAAACACTATCCTTGTGAGGGAGATAGCTTCATCACAAAGCAATCCAATTTATTACTAGAGAACTTTAATCATTAGAAAGCCCTCTTTTATTTATTTTTATGTAGCCTTTAGGAAAATCTTATAACCTTCCCCCTAGAGCTTCAAGAAGAGATATTAGAAGAAAGTTACTGGGAGCCTCCTTCTTCTCTGGCCTGGGATAATAAGCCCTAGCTCATCTTACAATTTTTTTCCATAATACTGTTTCCAGAATCATAACCACTTCAGTCACCCTCCTCCAGATGCGCTATTAATTTTCCCATATCCTTCCAAATATATGGCAGCCAGAACTTGATTGTCCAGCCAAATGAAGTGACTAGTGTTGAATACTGTGGGATGATCTAGTCTCTGTATTTCTCCTAATGAATTAGATTTTGGGCATCATATGTCACAGCATTGCTGCATGTTGAATTTGTACTTAGTGAAAGCCTCTAAACTGTAAAACTATAAAATTAAATCCAGATAGAATCCCAAAGATGGTCTTATCCCACATCCTCTTTCTCAGATAGGGAAATTAAGAATCTAAAAGATTTTGTGCCAAGAGTCACACAGTTAATTTGTGGCAGAATCAAAATTAGATCTAAAAAGTCCTAACGTAATGCTTCATTTCACTTTTTAAAATTGTATTTTCATGCAAAGTGCTAAAGTGCAAAATTTTACACTTATCCTGTTGCATGTGATATTTATGGCTTTATGGACTCCATGAAATCTCCAGTCACAGGCACCTTTTTAAAGATTAAGTGAATGCAAAAAAAACCCCAAAAAAACAAAATCATCTGGGCTTCCCTGGTGGCGCAGTGGTCCGGGAAGATCCCACATGCCGCAGAGCGGCTAGGCCCGTGAGCCATGGCCGCTGAGCCTGTGCGTCCGGAGCCTGTGCTCTGCAACAGGAGAGGCCACAAGAGTGAGAGCCCCAAGTATCGCAAAAAAAAAAAAAAAAAAAAAAAAGATTAAGTGAAGAAAATTGGAGAAAAGGTAGTGAAAAGCCCTGAATCTTTGTATTAAAATGGTTTTCTGGCTTTTCTGGTGGGAAATGCTGTTTAGTTCCAATCACCTCTTAAGGGCAGCCCTGTGTACTACTCTGCCTGGGCCAGTCCCTTGGTCTTGCCTAATTTCTTGATCTGACAGCAAAACACCTAATATTAGATAACACTTCTCGCTCACTTGTTAAACACTGACCATCCTTGTCTTATCCAAGGCACGTATGCCACCTTAGAAAGGACTCTGTTTCTGTTCATCTTTGAGTCCTTAATAACCTCACCTACTCACTTAATTCAGTTGGGATCTCAGCAATGACTGAGCATGACTTTTTTTGTTTTTGTTTTTGTTTTTGTTTTTGCAGTACGCGGGCCTCTCACCGTTGTAGCCTCTCCCGTTGCGGAGCACAGGCTCCGGACGCGCAGGCCCAGCAGCCACGGCTCACAGGCCCAGCCGCTCCACGGCACGCGGGATCCTCCCGGACCGGGGCACGAACCCGCGTCCCCCGCATCGGCAGGCGGACTCCCAACCACTGCGCCACCAGGGAAGCCCAGCATGACGTTTTATTAGTTCACTACACCTTCCCAGAGCGCTGAGCCTCAATCTTCCCCAGCAGAATCTCAGAGTTTGGCACCCTGAGTTCATCTGTTCATCTCCACCTATTCATGTCCATCTACATTTTCTCAATTACTTATAGCATGTCTACTATGTAAAGCACATATTAGCTGTCATCTTATTGATTTAGTACCTGTTTTGGTTATTTAAAACTATTGTCAAAGCTACCAATTTCTTCCAAGTAATATAGAAATATATATTAAATCAAAGAAAACCAATGTACTATGTATACATCTTAAAGGTATAAATAATCAATCTTTTGCATTCAACTGTAAGTATTGATTTGTAAAGTATTTCATAGTACTCTGGCCAGAGTTCCTTGCTCTAAGATACTGACTGGACCCACCCTATAGTAATATGGCCTGCAGAGCCCATAAATTAAGCTGTCAGTACCTAGTTCTCAGTTGTTAACCCAGTGATTTCATTTTACCTACTGTGTGATTGTTATTGTTATTCTAGTTTCTATTCCTCCTTATATCTATTCCTAGCCCCTTACCAAGAATAATAAGGAGATTATTTTTTCAATATTTTGTGACAACTATGATTGAGAAGAAGAAAGAAAACTACCTGGATAGCACTACCTCTCTCTACATCCCCTCTTCCCTGCCTGTCTATCAAGGATTAGGAGAGGACAAAACTATGAAAAAAAGAAAATCATTTAAAGATTGCCTGGCAGCCACAATGAACCATGGCATGTACTTCGGTTCTCTTTCTTTCATTTTTCCATTCATCCATTTATCCATCGAAAAGCTAACACGCAAAAACATTTTGGGAGCCCCTTCTGTGGTCTCAGCTCTTTGACCTAGTTAATTTAAGGGAATATCAGGGTGATATAACCTTTAAAGGCTCTGAAATTTAGCAAAAATTCACATGAGAATTATGAGAGTTTTGCCCTTGGTTTTAGAAAAGGTGGTTCCTATGAAACCTTTGAATTACTGGAGCCTGATGTAGTTAGTAATCTCAGCTCAATGCACTCTGCATTTGGTTGACATTGCCTGGTACACCCTGATATGCCCTCATTTTGACTTGGCTGATCCTCTAGATAGAAGCTTTTCTACCCCACACTAGCGGTCCCTAGGCATCATGAAAAAGTGTTCAACTGGTTTGGGGGAAGTCAATCAAACATACTAAACACAAGAATTACAGAGGCACTTGCGACTAGATGAATTCTGAAATCATGAATCTAGTTAATTATTACTGGTTAATTACACACTTACTTTTGCAACAACTCAAGGGAGTCTAATGCAGGGCAAACAGCTACACTGCCTGCATTCAAATCCTAGCTCTTCCACTTATGTGCTGTAGGATCATGTACAAAGTTCTTAACGTTTCTCTCTCTCAGTTTCTCTAAGACAAGGATGGTAATAATAATAATTATTATCAAGAGGATTATTATGATAATTATCAAGAAGATTAATAAGTTGATACATGCAGAAAACTTAAATAGCATTTGGTAAATATTATGTGTTGATTATTATAATTTAAATCTGCTAATCATAAAAATAAAAATATCAACATACTCCATTACGTTTCAACACTGTAGCTAGTGAATCCTGAATAATAATACTGATATACTATCCATATGTTTCTGGTTTATAATTCCTTGATCTATCTGACCCCAGGCCATACTCAATGTGACAAACCAAAGGATTTTCTCCTGTTGGTGAAACTCTGCCATCAGGCCAGTGAAGGCACTAAATAACTGAAGCTGCTGTTACCTGAACACAGTGTTTATTATTGTGTATAAACTTGTAGGCATATAAATGTCTCTTCTTTCAGGGTTGAAGTCTCCAACTTCAGTGGTAAGTGGGGAACTGGGCAATCATATAAGTTTCGCAGAATAGTGAAGGGCAGATGAGAGAGGTGAGTTTTAATTAGCCTATTAATACTTTCAACGTTTTCCCTCACTTGAACATGGAGACCATTCTGGGCAAGCTTCGACAAACATTCACATACTCCTAACAGCAATTAAGAGAAACCATTTAAAACATGTTGGATTAAACTAAAAACCTAAAATAAACAAAATCCCAACCACTACCTTGAACCTACAAGCAATAGTTAATTATCCTTCAGAATCCCAAGTGATGTATAAACTTAAAGCAGAGAGCTCACAAGAACCACAATAGAAAGGAAACAGCTGGTTAGCAGCTGCACAATAATACCAAAGGTCAGTTTTCATAAAAAAGAAAAATAACACTCTCAGTTAGAACCTATAAGCTCAACTTCTTATCCCTGGTTATTCTGTGGCTAAACAGGAAGGTTCTCCCCTGTTTTATTCCCTTCACATTTGGATCCAATCCTACAGCCCTAGATTAAAGGCAAAGAAAAGACATGAGTTTCAGTCACGTTATCTACTTTCTAAATCTAAATTCAAAATTCATATTCATTCAAAGTAAATATGCACAGCACATCATGAGAGAAAGTGTTTTGTTCAGGGAAACCCAAAGAAAAGCATGTTAATTATAACTTGTATTTACACAGCACCTAACTTAGGAGGAGTTCAAAGCAAATGCACGTGTGGAAAAGGTTAAACCCACCAGCCAAACAGGAAAGCTGTGGAGCTTCTTTTCCATTCCAAGTCATCCATATAAGGTGGGGTTTCCTTTTATGTTTAAGTTTAGGCATCATCAGAAAGTCAAACCACAGGAGAATGATGAAAGTTGTGCTAAAATGTGGTTGAAGTTTACGTCTTCTATGCCCAACACAATCCTTTGGTGGAGAGTCTGAATCAGCTTCTCTGAGAACTTTTTTAATTACATGGCATTATTAGAAGCTTTCATTGTTTAAAAAAAATTAGCACACTTCATAAAGCTCAGCTTGATACCTAAGGAGCCAAATAAATCACTAGTATGATATAAAAGGCTGTTAATGACAGTTCTTTAACTCCTGAAAATGCCAAGTAGAATAATGAATTAGAACCCATTCTTGTTTCTTTCTGATAAGAAGGGAAAGTAATAATTTAACAGCATGAATTTAGGGGAACATACTGATTGATCCCAGATTTTTGCTAGGCACTTTGAGGAATATAAAGTTAAATCTCACAATTCAAGAAATCCTTAAGATATAGTAGAGAGATATAGTCTGTATAATCAGAAAACAAAGACATAGCGCTACGTGAGTTTACCACACACAAAAAAACAACTTTGGTTCTGTGGTGGGAGAAGTTGATTATATCCACAGCCTTGAAGGGCAATCATTTTTCAACAGAGCTGGGAAAGAGAATTTGAAAGAACTTTCAAGGAGAATGGTATGACAATAAGACCATGAAGTGGAAAAAGTATGGCATATAAAGGGAGCAGTGAGCTACACAATGTTATATGCTAATTATGTCTCAATAAATCTGGGGAAAAAAGGGTCAGTGAGTGGCACAGTATAGTTAAAGATGGGGTAGGGTCAGAATGATGACAAGGAGTATATTATTGGACTTGAAAGGGAGGATGTGAATTCCACCTCTATCACTTAGTAATCTTGTGACATTGAATAAGTTATACAAACTCTCAAGCCTCAGTTTCCTCTTTGGTAAAGTGGAGTTATTAATAGTACATACTGCATATGATTTCTGTGGAAATTAAATGAGAGAATCACTGTGATGCTCATAAATGCATACAGTATGTTATATTAATCTTTATGTGAAGCACAGTGCTTCAAATGTAGTAAGTGCTCAATAAATGTTAGCTGCCATGATTGTTATGAATTTTTAGGTAAAACTAGAAAGGTAGTTATATCCAAACCACCAAGGCCTTGACTGTCAGACAAAGGGGTTTGAGTGTACATAGAAAAATGGAGAGCCATTGGTAGGTTTTGCTGTCAGAGCATTGTGTAAGTTAATCTAGAAAATTAGTCTAGAGTTAGGAGTCTAGAGTTAGGACTATAACTGAGGAAGCAGAAGAGAGCCTAAACTAGATTGGTGCCTATAAGCATGGAAAAGAGGAGAAAGATAGCAGAAATATCGTGGAGGACTCAGGAGTAAACCATAAGAAAGTCACAGAATATTCTCTGTATCTTTATACAAACAAACAGAAGGGCTGAATTCAGAAATGACTTAAGCTCAACGTTAGACTGACCACTGGGTAATAAAACATTCTCTAGGGCTTGAATGTCCTTAAGATATAAATTCCAGATAAATGAGACATTTACTGGCAGGAGGCTTCCATCCTAACCAAAAAAAAAAAAAAAAAAAAAAACCCAGGAAAACATTATTTCTATGACTTAGATCTAAGTCTAAATCCTAAGGGAGACATTTATTTAATAAAGTAGTTAAGAGTGCTGACTGCCATACCGCCAGCATTCAATCCCAGGCCCATCGCTTTCAGGCTTTATAGCAAGTTACGTAACCACTCCATGCTTCAATTTGCTTTATTTGTGAAATACTCGGACCTACTGGTATCTAATTAATGCCAATACCTATTTCAAAAGGTTTTTGTTAGGATTAATGATTTCTATACCTTAAACACGTAGGACTGTGCCTGGTATATAATTAGTTATGGATAAATGTTAGCCATCTTAATTCTTAGGTTATTTCTATTAGATCTGGGCTGAGATTTACTGGTGACATACATAATGGATCAAATGCTATACAACTTCCCTGTATCTTGCAACGGTTGATTCACACACCATGATGTACGTCCACTCTAATAAGACTAATTAATTTTCCACTTTGCTTCACCTGCCACATCCCAAAGATACAAGATTTAACAATTTTGCATGCAATTTGAAATATTATTCCTCCTTGTGTTAACCATGCATATTCACATTATACAGTGAAAGGGCTCTAGGGACCAAGTATTATGGCTTCAGATGACTGGTAACAAATTTCTTAAAACAAATTCCTTTGTGGGTTTAAAAACTCAAAGACCTTCAATGCTAGTGTGATTTTAAAGTGATATTTTCAAATATGTGTTACAGAACCAAAACCCATGTTGAAAGTTCCTCCTGTATAGGTATTTAAAAGAAAATGAACCAACTTTGTGTTATCTTCTTGGATAATGCATTTTAAAATAATGCAAAGTGTTCTGCTGTTTATCATCACATGGTAGACAGTTATTGTATACCTACTGTATAAATATAAAATGTAGATAATGGGTTCATACGTAATAAAACGTTACACTATTTATACCACATAATTACTATATAAAATAGAAAATGTATACTAATTCAAGTATTTTATATTATCATTCTAATACACATATTTTCCATCGCTTGTCATGGGCCTTTTCAAGTCTTTGGTAATTACCAAATTACTATTTAATGATGGACCAGTCATTCCAAACAACTCACTAAACTGAGACTATTTTTTGGATCAATACAGCATCTGTGGAAATTTTAACTACCCTGACTTATTAATTTAGCATCAACATAGACATGCTAAATGAATTAATTCCTTCACCCACTATTGGGAATAGCTAAGTGCACTGGAAATCCCTATTTCTTGATATCAGAAAAAAAAAAATAAGGAAGAATGAGCTACAGATTTTAAAAACAGCATTCAGAAGGCTGAAGAGTGAATTATTGTAAGAAACCACAATTCTACTTTCTAGGCAACTACTTTATTGCCTTAAACATTCTCCTTTAAAGCAAAATATAGTTAAATGGATCTCAACCTGTTAAATGGATCTCAACCTGATCTCACACTGATGAGAAAGTAACAGTCATGAATGCCTAAAGAGATCCACTGGAAGTCCAAGTGACCTTTCCAGAAAGTATACTTAAGTTTTGTGTAAAATGATTCTGTAAATCAAACAAAAAGACCATTCATGATTATTTTATAAAACCACATCTGTCTAGATAAAGCCAACCATGTTTTTAATTTCACTTCATAATATTAAGGAACATGATTAAGTGTTCACATCTGTTATCTTCTTATTCTTCTCCTTTATCAGAAAATAAAAAGAAAACATGAAAGAAGTGAATTGATCTTTAATCAAAGAAAAACGGAAAATGCTCCACGTTTTGCTTATCAATATTGGTAAACATGTTGCCAAGCTCTAGACTCAAGAGACCTTACCATTACCTGCAGACTAAGGGACAGTAACGACATTCAAATTCCTCCCAACAGAGCTACCCAGATGCAATTTATCTCATTACCTCCTGGAAACCGGGTGCATATGTTTGGTTTGCAGTGTCAGTTCCTTCTCTCTTGTTCTTCAATGCAGGGAATTAGCAGGAATCAGTAAGAATTCTAACAACTCAGGCTCGCAGTTAGAATGCCCTTATATTCAAATCCCAGCAGCCCTACTTACTATATGTTTGATACTGGGCAAGTCACTTTTCTAAACCTCAGCTTTCCTCTGTAAAGTAGGTGCATGTAAAGGGTCTAGCACACACCCTGGTATAAAAGAAACCCTCAGTAAGTAGTAAACAGTAAAATTACTATTACAACCTATTTTCCCCCAAGTAAAAGAAGTATAGCCTTATCAGTTGCACATAGTCAAGAGTGGTACATTTATTCAGTATCAAAGGCATAGTGAGTATATTTGTATGAGTGGATAAGAGCCTTTGGTTAGTTACTTTCAGTTAGTTGGAAGGGACAGCAGTAGACAGGTAAGCAAGGCTAGGATTCAATTTTTAGGAGGACTGAATAAGACCTATTGTTACTGAGCAGCCATTAATTATTATTTTTTTTATTTTTGGCTGCATTGGGTCTTCGTTGCTGTGCACAGGCTTTCTCCAGTTGTGGTGAGCGGGGCTGCTCTTGTTGCGGTGCACGGGCCTCTCATTGCAGTGACTTCTCTTGCTGCGGAGCACGGGCTCTAGGTGCACAGGCTTCAGTAGTTATGGCATGCGGGCTCAGTAGCTGTGGCTCATGGGCTCCAGAGCGCAGGCTCAGTAGTTGTGGCACACGGGCTTAGTTGCTTCGGGGCATGTGGGATCTTCTGGACCAGGGCTCGAACCCATGTCCTCTGCATTGGCAAGTGGATTCTTAACCACTGCACCACCAGGGAAGCCTCCCATTAATTTTTTTTAATCAAGCAAGTAAGTGATCAAAATCATTCTAGCAGTGAGTGTAGAGGATGACACAGATGAAGAAGGGATTGAAGCCTAGTGCTCAGTTAGAAATCAACTGTAATAATTCAAGCTAGAGAAGCTTAGGACTCGAATTAAGGCAATGTAAGGAACTTAGTAAAATGCAAAAATCTTAATGCAATTTCAATACACTAGTTGTTGTTAGATTCCGGCCTGTAAGGAAGATGTGTCTATATTATGTGGAGAAAGGAAAAAAGCATTGCTCATAGTGAAGTTTAAAGAATATGAAAAAGAATATACATATGGGTATAACTGAATCACTTTGCTATACACCAGAAACTAACACAGCATTGTAAATCACCTATACTTCAATAAAGTAAATTAAAAAAAAAGACCAGTACTCAATTGTTGGTTTTTTAAAAATAATATTAATAAAAAGAATAGGAAAATAAAATGGTTCCTTAGTTATATATTCCATAAAATGAGAATAATAATGGTACCTACCTTATATGTTATTGTAAGGGTTATATAAATTAATATGTAGAGAATGTCAATGCCTGACACATAATAAGTAATTTTAGTTACTATTAAAATAGTAGTAGTAATAGCACTGTTGTATGAATGTTATGAACCAGATAAGCCCATATCTAAAAGAAGTAAGAAAAAAATCCAGCAAGTTACCATAGATCTCATCTTAGCGCTCCATTCAGATCTTTACTGTTTTTAACATATAATTCTTAGAAAGCTTTTAAAAAATCTATTATTTGAGTAAAACTGACAGACAAAAAGAATGCTAAACATGAAAACTAATGGACACTGAGGAAGAAGACAGAAAAGCTAGAAAGTAAAATGCCATATAGGAAAAGCAAGCTAATGCTTATTAGGGTAGTTGCTTAATATATATGAAGTCATTTAATCCTCAACTTTTTTATTCCCAAATTTATCACAAAGGAGGCATTGAAAAGCAAATTAGACATAGCAAAAAAAACAAAAACCAAAAAAACAAAACCTGAATTTGGGAGGTAAAAGACAAGCTAGAAAAATTCTTCTACAACTCAGACCACAAGGGTAAAGAGATTGAAAAAATGTGTGTGTGTGTGTGTGTGTGTGTGTGTGTGTATGTAAATGTATAGATCCAAAAAACCAATCAATGTATAATGGGAATTCCAGAATGAGAGCAGGACAAGCATCAATATTCAAAGAAATATTAGGAAAAGTATCTTCTGATATAACAAAAAAAGGCTTTAGTCTAAAAACTGAGAGTACACATTGTATTTTAGATGGATTTAGCAAAAACAGAACCACACCTACATGAATCTAGAACTAACCAATATTTTTTAGGTGCTGAAGTTCTACTAGTAAGCATGGGCCTGGGCTACTAACAGGTGGGCAAGAGACCACCGAGCCAGTAGTCATCTGTGCTACAGTCTCACACATTCAAACCACCACAAGTTCTTCCTAGAATGAGTTTGAGTAGTAAAATATGTGTGTATATATGTGTGCGTGTGTGTGTGCACACGCCCATTTATGCACACTTCTGTGTACCCACAGGGAATAAAGATGGAGAAATAGTGAGTGTAGCTCATTTTCAAACTTGTTTTTAAGCAACAAAACCATTTCTTAAAAAAAAAACACTCTGGGAATTCCCTGGCGGTCCAGTGGTGGTTAGGACTCCACAGAGCGGCCAAAAAAAAAGACAAAAGAAAAAAACACTCTTATCTGTAAGCTCAGTACAGAAATAAGATTGATGTGGAACATTTTTGGTTGAACTTGGTGGAGTGAACAGAACTCTACTCTCTTAATTGTGATTAAGGATCAGCAGCTGAAATAACAATAGGTTAAGCTAGAAGAATTTTATTTCTCCTTGTTGTAAGCAGTCCCGGTCTCTTATGAGCAGGGACCCAAGTTCTTTCTGTCTTATTGACGTGCCATCCCTAAGGCTCTGCCCACACCCACATGGTATAAGATGGCTTACCACCATATCCACATTCTAGGCAGCAGAATGGACAAACATACCCTTCCCTTTGGGGAATTCACAATTCACAACTTGTTGTACAGAGCGTGGTCACATGGCCATATGTCACTGCAGAGAAAAATGAGAAATGTAATATTTAACCAGGCAGCCACAGGCCAAAATAAAGATTCTATAGAAATAGGAAGAAACAAATTCTGGGGGGACAACTACCATCCTCTAACACAGTCGCCTATCAACCTTTCACCTAAAGAACCCTGAGGCACTTCTGCAGTTTCTCCAGGGCACAGCACGAAAACCTAAGTGACACTAAGAGAACATTTATCGAACAACGGCAGTCAACACATTTTTAGAGAACGTTCCATGACCATTTGAAAGACTGTGTTTTCTACCATTGTTGGGCCATATGAATAAAAGTTGGGTCATTAAGTATAATTTTAAAGAATTGAATGAAATAGAAAAAGATTTATGTTCTCTGACCAAACTGGAATTAAGTTACATATCAAAAGAGGGAAATCTGTGGAAAACCCCCAGGTACTTAGAAATTAAACAAGGTTTTGAATTACCCATGGTCAAGGAGCAATCACAAAGAAAATTAGAAAATATTTTTAACTAAGTGATAATGAAAGCACAGCATGTCAATATTTACCTGATTCAGTTAAATCAAGATGTATAGCTTCAAGTGTTTACATAAGAAAAGAAAAAAAGTTCTAAAATTCACAATCTAAGCTTCCCCCATATCAAGTTTAAGCCAGTTAAAACTAAAATAAGTAGAAAAAAGAAAAGAATAAATACAAAAGCAAAACAATCAATGAAGTAGGAAATAGATAAACAACAGAACAGTCAATGACATAAAAAGTTAGTTTTTTAAAAAAAAATCAATATAGTTAATAAGCATATAGCTAGACTTATCAAGAAAAAAAGAAAAGAAAAACATATTGTCAATACCATGAATAAAAAAGGAGCATCACTATATGTTTAACAGCTATTAAAAGGATAATAATGGAATATTATGCATTTGCTTATTTAGATGAAATAGAAAATTTTCTAAAACACAAACTATGAAAATTGACAAAACAAGGACTTCCCTGGTGGCACAGTGGTTGAGAGTCCACCTGCCAACGCAGGGGATATGGGTTCGATCCCTGGTCCGGGAAGATCCCACATGCCACAGAGCAACTAAGCCTGTGCGCCACAACTACTGAGCCTGCACTCTAGAGCCCACGTGCCGCAACTACTGAAGCCCGCATGCTCTAGGTCCAGGGTGCTGCAACTACTGAGCCCATGCTCCTAGAGCCCGTGCTCCACAACGAGAGAAGCCACCAAATGAGAAGCCCACATGCCGCAGTGAAGAGTAGCTCCTGCTCGCCACAACTAGAGAAAGTCCATGCGCAGCAACGAAGATCCAACGCAGCCAAATTAATTAATTAATTAATTTTAAAAATTGACAAAACAAGAAGTACACAATTTGAATAATCCTTAATCTATTAAATTTACTGAAATTGTGATTATATTATGCTCACAAAGGAAACTTTAGGTGCAGGTGGCTTCACTGATGAATTATATCAAATGTTTAAGAAATAAATTATACCAATACTATACAAATTTGCTCAGAAAATTTCTCAACGCATTTTAGAAGGTTAGCATTTTTCTGACACCAAAACCAGACAAAGGCATTACTAAAAGCATTTTTTAAAAAAACTACAGACCAATATTCTCATAAATGTAGTTGCAAATATTCATAACAGAATATTACCAAATTGAATGCAGCATTATATAGAAATGATAATACATCATGAATAAATAGTTTATTGCAGGATTTCAAGATTTGGATAACATCTGAAAAATCAATAAATGTAATTCAACACATAAAAAGAATAAATGAGAAAATTCATAAGGTCATCTCAATTGATTCAAAAACCAACACTCCTTCACGATAAAATTTCTCAGTGAACTAGGAATAGAAAAGAACTTACTCAACTTGATAAAGGGTATTTGTGAAAGTCTTACAGCTAACATCATACTTAATGTTAAAATATTAAATACTCCCCCCACCCTAACCCATAATGAGAACAAGAAATAATGTCTGCTTTCACCATTTCTATTCAGTGTTGTACTGGAGGTCCAAACTAGACCAATAAGGGGAGAAAAAGAAATGAAAAGCATGAATATTGGAAAGAAAGAAGTAAATTTAAATGTCTTTGTTTGCAGGTGACATGGTCATAAAAACAGAAAATCCTAAGGAATCTACAAAAAGCTTACTAGAATTAATAAGTACATTTATAAAGGCAGCAGGATGTAAAATTGATATATAAGAATTACTTGTTTCTACTTACTAGCAAGAAACAAGTGTAAAATAAAAATTTTCAAATGCCATTTCTAGTAGCATCAATAACCATTAAATTCTTAGAGATAAATTTAATAAAATATGTGTCAGACCTGTACAAGCAAAACTATAAAACATTGCTGCAAAAAATTAATGAAAAATTAACTAAATGGAGACATATACTATGTTCATAGATTAGACGACTAAATGTTAAGAGGTCAATTCTTTTCCAAGAGGTATATATTTTCAATAGTTTCAGTGAAATCCCAGTAAATTTTCAAACAGCTTTACAATAAAAATAGGCAAGCTGGTTTTGAGATTTAAATAGTAATGCTGAAGGCTTAAAATAGCCCAGACTAAAATTTTTTAAAAGAACAAATTTTAAGCACTGTTGTCCCAGAGGTCTCTGAGACTGTCCTCAATTCTTTTCATTCTTTTCTTTATTCTGCTTTGCAGTAGTTATTTCCACTATTTTATCTTCCAGGTCACTTATCCGTTCTTCTGCCTCGGTTATTCTGCTATTGATTCCTTCTAGAAAATATATAATTTCATTTATTGTGTTGTTCATCACTGTTTGTTTGCTCTGTAGTTCTTCTAGGTCCTTGTTAAACGTTTCTTGTATTTTCTCCATTCTAGTTCCAAATTTTGGATCATCTTTACAATCATTATTCTGAATTCTTCCTCAGGTAGACTGCCTATTTCCTCTTCATTTGTTAGGTCTGGTGGGTTTTTCCTTGCTCCTTCATCTGCTGTTTGTTTCTCTGCCTTCTCATTTTGCATAACTTACTGTGTTTGGGGTCTCCTTTTCGCAGGCTGCAGTTTCGTAGTTCCCGTTGTTTTTGGTGTCTGCCCCCAGTGGCTAAGGTTGATTCAGTGGGTTGTGTAGGCTTCCTGGTGGAGGGGACTAGTGCCTGTGTTCTGGTGGATGAGGCTGGATCTTGTCTTTCTGGTGGGCAGGTTCACGTCTGGTGGTGTGTTTTGGGGTGTCTGTGACCTTATTATGATTTTAGGCAGCCTCTCTGCTAATGGATTAGGTTGTGCTCCTGTCTCGCAAGTTGTTTGCATAGGGTGTCCAGCACTGTAGCTTGCTGTCATTGAGTGGAGCTGGGTTTTGGCATTGAGATGGAGATCTCTGGGAGATTTTCACCGTTTGATATTACATGGAGTTGGGAGGTCTCTTGTGGACCACTGTCCTGAACTTGGCTCTCCCACCTCAGAGGCACAGCCCTGACACCTGGCTGGAGCACCAAGAGCCTGTCATACACATGGCTCAGAAGAAAAGGGAGAAAAGAAAGAAAGAAGAAGATAAAATAAAATAAAATAAAGTAAAATAAAATAAAGTTATTAAAATAAAAAATAAATAATAATTAAAATAATTATTAAGTAATAAAAAACAGAAAGAAAGAAGGAAAGAAGAGAGCAACCAAACCAAAAAACAAATCCACCAATAACAAGTGCTAAAAACTATACTAAAAAAAAACAAAAGCAAACCAAAAAACGGACAGACAGAACCCTAGGACAAATGGTAAAAGCAAAGCTATACAGACAAAATCACACACAGAAGCATGCACATACACACTCACAAAAAGAGAAAAAGGGGGGAAAATATATATATATATATCTCCTGCCAAAGTCCACTGCCTCAATTTGGGATGATTCGTTGTCTATTCAGGTATTCCACAGATGCAGGGTACATCAAGTTGATTGTGGAGATTTAATCTGCTGCTCCTGAGGCTGCTGGGAGAGATTTCCCTTTCTCTCCTTTGTTTGCACACTCCTGGGGTTCAGATTCGGATTTGGCCCCGCCTCTGCATATAGGTCGCCTGAGGGCGTCTGTTCTTCGCTCAGACAGGACGGGGTTAAAGGAGCAGCTGCTTCGGGGACTCTGGCTCTCTCAGGCCGGGGGGAGGGAAGGGTACGGATGCGGGGCGAGCACCAGCCTGAGGCACGCCGCGTTCTCCCGGGTAAGTTGTCCCTGGATCCTGGGACCCTGGCAGTGGCGGGCTGCACAGGCTCCCGGGAGGGGAGGTGTGGAGAGTGACCTGTGCTCGCACACAGGCTTCTTGGTGGCTGCAGCAGTGGCCTTAGCATCTCATGCCTGTCCCTGGAGTCCACACTGATAGCCGCGGCTCACGCCTGTCTCTGGAGCTTGTTTAGGCGGCACTCTGAATTGCCTCTCCTCGCGCACCCCAAAACAATGGTCTCTTGCCTCTTAGGCAACTCCAGAGTTTTTCCTGGACTCCCTCCCAGCTGGCTGTGGCGCACTAGCCCCCTTCAGGATGTGTTCACACAGCCAACCCCAGTCCTCTCCCTGGGATCCGACCTCTGAAGCCCGAGCCTCAGCTTCCAGCCCCCGCCCTCCCCGGCGGGTGAGCAGACAAGCCTCTCGGGCTGGTGAGTGCTGGTTGGCACCGATCCTCTGTGCGGGAATCTCTCCGCTTTGCCCTCTGCACCCCTGTTGCTGCGCTCTCCTCCATGGCTCCAAAGCATCCCCCCTCCGCCACCCGCAGTCTCCGCCCACGAAGGGGCTTCCTAGTGTGTGGAAACCTTTCTTCATTCACAGCTCCCTCCCACTGGTGCAGCTCCCATCCCTATTCTTTTGTCTCTGTTTTTTCTTTTGCCCTACCCAGGTACGTGGGGAGTTTCCTGCCTTTTGGGAGGTCTGAGGTCTTCTGCCAGCGTTCAGTAGGTGTTCTGTCGGAGTTGTTCCACATGTAGGTGTATTTATGATGTATCTGTGGGGAGGAAGGTGATCTCCACGTCTTTCTCTTCCGCCATCTTGAAGCTGTGCCCCAGGGCTCTCTTCTTAAAATGTGTGCTTTTCCATAGACTCCCTGACTTCTCAGCTAATAAATCTTTGGGGATCTATTGCAGGTTTTCAGGCATGGTTCAACCTACAGGAAGGACACGCAGCGTAGGGAAGGCAGAGACACACATTTTCCCACCCTGCAACCGTACCCCTAAAAGTTGTAATTGAATTAAGCAAATGTTTTTAATGAACCTACAGAATCATAGGAATTTAGTTCTCTTGAATACAATACACTATACAAAGAGGAAATCAAAATCAAGAATATCATTAATATTTGCTGTGAAACTAAAGAAACTTTATGCAAAAAGTGCAAAATTATAGGTATTTAATATAACTTTATGCAAAAAGTGCAAAATTATAGGTATTTAATATAACTTCTGAAGTTACAAATAGACCCTTTATCCACTACAGAAGAAAAACACATAAAGCAGTTTGCACAGACACACTCTCCAATCTTGTAAAATTACCAAGTAAAACTTTCATACAATTCTGAGTATTTACTGGTTAGAGTTTGTCATTGCTGGACATATTCATACACAGGACTACTGTTTTGAGATCAATCATTTCTAATAATAACAGTTTCAATGGAAGTCTTTTAAAATAGTATGAATTATATGCTATGACTTCCCTGCTTTGGAGCATGTACAAACATCGAGAACCACAATGGAGAAGAGGCAGCCTGCTCAGGTAGAAAGCGCTTTGGAGAAGGAATGGGAGGAGGAGAAGCAGGATGGGAGTGGAGACAGGTCTACTAGTGCTTGGGTAGGTTGTTGAACCCCTCTGAGTGTTAATTTCCTCATCTGGCAAATGGTGGTAATTATATCTACCCAGCCTAGGTGACAGGATTGCTGTGATGACCAAATATGTCATGAAAGCACATGGAATTACAAACCTATCAGGTATTAATAAACACTGAGCTAGAGTGGGACACTACTCAGAACCTTGGTTTCTTCATCAATACACTTTGGGGATGAAACAAAGGTTTTTCAAAATTGTTTTTGCAATAGACTCAGTTTTCAACCCAAATCTCATATAGAACTTTGAAATACAGAACCTATGGAACACGAGTCCCAAACCTGCAAAATCTGTCACTGAAATTATGGTTCTTTCAGTAAAAATCATCACCTGCATGCCTGCCCCTGTCCCAGTAGTCTCTCATTACTTTAAAACATAAAACAAAACAACCTACTGCTGCTTTTCTTTAAATATATATATATATAATATATGTATATAATGGCTTGTTCAGCTCTAAATTAATTTTCTTACTTTGTTCTCAAAAGCAGAAAAGATTTAATGGATCCTCAAGGTGTATAATAAAACAAAATGATTTTTAGAGAGTTTTATTTTTAACTAGTATTCATTTATTTATTAAATGTCTACATTAAAAAGAAAATGGTCTACGTACCTTTGGTTGGTTAATGACTCATGCTAAGAGGAGGATCCTTCATCAAAGTCATATGACAAATGAAAAGCATAATAAGAAACAGGAATATTTTCTGACTTCTAACAATGTTCCATTCATCAGATCAGACTCACTTTTTTATGAAGCATGAAAGAAAGCATGACAAATGTGGAATCCTTTCTAAAGCAGCCTTCTGTACTTCCAAAATGACTTTACCATAAACGTTGAAATATTTCCTCCTTTTACAGAACCAAGCAAGCACTATTTTCATGACAACCATGGCTGGTGTGTATGTGTATATAACAGTATAAAGCATCCATGCCTTTCTTACTAATACTATACTTTTTACACATTTGACTTTCTCCTATTAATTTTATTAAGAGTCATGTCCCTCTGCCCCAAAGAGAACAGGCTATCATTTGTGATGTGACTGGACAAGTCTTTTCTTTAAGAACTGTAGCTAAATATTTTCCATGAAATGTTTTGACTCCATAACATAGAGTATCATACCCATATATTTTCCCCCAAGCTAATTATAATGAAATCCTCAATATCACTTTTTAAAAATAGAAATAGATTTTCAGTCTTTTTGTGGTTATAAAAAAAATGCCTGTTAAGTGCATGAAACTACAAATAAAATGTATTAAAAAAAGTAAGAAAATAAAATTACCCATAATCCTCTACTTAGAAATACCTTGATAAATACCTTTTCATATTTTAATGCACATATAACTGTGTGTATTATTGAAACAGGACCTATTTTCACATAATCAATATAGCATGAGTTTATTTTATGACAATAAATATAAGCATCTTATCTTAATAGTTCTCTAGTAACCCACTGTGTGGACATACCAACATATATTTTTACCAATTTTATACTAATAGAAGTTACAATATTTCCAAGGATTTACTATTATAAAAACTTCAGTGATTAATATGCTTGCACTCTTGAATATATATATTCAAAATATATAAACAGGCCCAAGCATCAATCAAACAATTAAAACTGATGCCAGCTTCAGAAAAGAAAAAGTATAGCTTTATATTTGCAACTAACTGGAACTACATTAGCCTGGTTTATACTTTGCACATTTGCTTTGTACAGAGAATTTCCATAATTGAATAGTATAGTCCATTGATTCCAGGGCATACTTTAAGAAATTTTATAAAAAATTTTTAACACCTTTGAAATTAGAATGCATCTTATAATAAGTGGTATGTCATTATTTAAGTGGCAGCATTCCTTATTTCTTAGTAATACACTAAATAATGGTACCTTATAATCAATGGTATTTAAGATTGGATGTGCTATTACATATTAAACATAATAGAGGAGTTCAGTAGTTTAAAGGTGATTATGCAACATTTTATTAAGGATCCTTTTGTAAAAAGTATTATTTCTCTAATCTAGACTTTTTAAATCAATGGATTGTAATATTTTAGGAGTTATCAGCTCTTTTGTTTTTTTTTTTGGCCACAAGTCTTGTGGGATCTCAGTTCCCTGACCAGGGATTGAACCGGGCCGCAGCAGGGAAAGCGCAGAATCCTAACCACTAGGCCACCAGGGAACTCCCAGGAATTATCAGCTCTTTTACAAAGTAATTGATAGCTATGAACCATCGCCCCAAGATTGTGCACACACACAAAATTCCCACACAATTTCACTAAATTCATACAATGAAAGAGTTCTTTCCTGAACCCCTGGAAGAGTGGTTCTTTACATCAGTATCAGCTCTAAAGATTTTAAGACTACAGATGCACAGAAATTGCACCCTTAATGAGTTGCAAGGGATTCTAACACATAATCGGGACTAAAACTGCCTTCTAGCTGGACCAAACTCTGGTTTGAGGTTGCTTCTGTAACATGCAGTTTCCTGGACCCCACATTAGACACGATGAATTCAAATCTGTGGTGAGTTGTGGCATCTGTACTAATAACTTTTTAAAGCTCTCTCTCATTGCTACTCAAATTGTGGTCCACAGACAAGCAGCATCAATATCACGTGGGAGCTTATTATAAATGCAGACCCTCAGGCCAATCCCAGAACTTCTGAATCAAAATCTGCATTTTAATAAGATCCCCAGATTCATATGCACATTAAAGTTTGAGAAGCAAGAGTCTAGGAGATTCTAAAGTGCAGCCAGTGTTGAGAATGACTACAAGTAAGCAACACATCTTCCCATTCTACAATTTAATAACAAATTATTGTTTCTAACTTTTTTCCTCTTTAAAAACAAATAGTTTGCACTTAAAGAGAACAAGAAAGATTCACCTGGCTCTCTAAGATAGAATTTGCCATAAAGAGATAAAATGAGAAAGAGGAAGTCCTGTAAGGGGGAAACATCTCTCACTAACATCTTAAAATTCTCTTAGAATATTAAAAGGAGATTTTGATGTTGGAAACAACTAATTTATTAAATTTACTAGGATACTCATTTAATTAACCTTATCAGGAGATATTTCTAAATATTCTTGAACTACCAATAGATTTACAGTCTGGATCACTTATCCTTGCTGAGTTGTAAGGTCTCAATCATCTTTCTCTTTTTCCACCAATTACTATGAATTAAAGATATATAGGGTATTATATTGTGCTTTCTTACATCAAAAATACCACAAAATGTTCTCAGGCTTTAGAAAAAGTGCAGCTGAACAATACTATAAAAAGAGAGAGATAAGAGCAGCAGGCATAATTGAGGGATTTTTGTGTGTGTATGTGTTGTTTGTTTTCTTCATACTCTCAAGAGCATTATCCTGCACTAATAATTTCTCATTTTATTTTTAAATTTCTGGGGTTTTTTTGTTCTTAATCATGGAAAAGCCAACTAAATTTACGAGATTACTAAGCACCAGCATTTTAGAAAAGTTTTACTTTGTTCTATGTCTGGGAAGATAAACTGATCTACGATCTTTTGCACAATCTGTAACTCTCCAGACCTGTAAGAAAACCACAGAAACAGGCACAATTATGCACATCAACACCATAGCAAAACCATGTGAGCTACAAGGTGGAAATAACAGGCTTGGGCCAGTGCCGTTGGAATGCACTTGTGACAGAAACATTCAGAACTGACCCTCCAAATGAAGTCCCATGAACAGCAAACAGTATTTAACCTGTGTGTTTTGTAGCATGTTTTCTCAGCAACAAGTGCTAAAAGGAAATGGCTCCTTATCATCTTTATTGTATTCCTTCTCCTTCAGGGTTTTAATAGAGGGTTAACTATTAACTCAATGGATAATTAATAGAATTAACCTATTAACTATCAAACTGGCCACAGCTATTTTACTAAGCTTCTCCAGGTAACCCACAGACTAGTCTCCTGTTTACTATGCAAGAATGCCAATTCTGTTGTTTCTGCCATCATTGTGAGTAGTTAATAAAAACCAGTGTTACCAAACAGTGTGTATTTGACCCATTTGTGACAATGGAATTGGGGCCTAACCAACAGATGGGGGAATGCTAGGTAGTCTCTTGATTATTTTGCTTTGATAAAGCAATCTGTGATTTGTGCAATCTCTTTCTTGAACAGCCTGGTTCTTTATGCTTGGCTGGCAGCTCTATCAGTTCCCCTGCCTGGAATGCTTTTTCATTGATTCTGAACAAGTGGCTCCTGCGGCCGTTCAGGTCTTCCCTGACCGCCTCCTCCAAAGCAGCCCCAGCTCCCTCCACATCATAGGACTCTGCCTTATATCCTTCAAAGCACTCATCTCTATCTGATATATACATATATTTTAACTTTGAATACTGTCTACCTTTCCCCATCAGAGTGTTTGCTCTAAGAGGGCAGGGGCCTGTCTGTCTTATGACCAACTATATCCCCAGAACCAGAAGAGAGCTGGGCCCATCAAAGTCTTTAAATGAATAGTCATTGAATAAAAGAATGAGCCATGATAGCCAAATGAATCAACTGTTAGGAATATCTAATAATCTGATGTGTCAAAATCAATATTAATCTGCAATGAGAAAGCTGTGGTCATTTAGAATAATTTGCTTAAAATTAAAACCTGGGCATTTATAAAATCTGCCGTGTTACATCTATTTAGATTAGAACAGGTTTATTTAACTTGAATTGCTCCTTTTCATTTGTTCCTCACAGAAAGAAGGAATTGCCTTGGCCCCAACCATTAAAACTTGACCCTGTGGTTCTTATGGCTTAGGCCAAACCAGGGAGGAATATACTTATTTTAAAATGCTAGAGATGTTCCTATTCTTGCAAAGCACTTCCAAACAAATGGGTTTTCAACTGAAATTTAAAAAGAATTGTCATATTTTGGGTGCTTACTTTATTGCTTGTAACCCTCTACAAATACATCTATTTCCAAATTTGAGTGATATTTATTTGATTCCAAAACAAATTTATTCACTGCACAACCTTTCAATCTAGGAGGTTTACAACTGTCAACTCTCAGGAATTTCTGTGGTAGCATTTTATGCTAGGTAAGTTTTGAAACGTAGCCTCCCCAGGGAGAAATGAACTTTGCCAAGACAGAATTCTGAATCAATTACCTTTCCTGCTGGGCCGAGGCACCAGAAACTCTTATTTAACACTTGGTGTGGTTCATATGATCCAGGTATCCACAAATATCAGTACCTGAAACTGTACTATACCTGGATTACTTGCAAATGACACTCACATAAAATCTGTTGCAAGATGCTGAATCTACACTCTAAATAAAGTTTTCTCTACCTGTACTTTCCAAACTCTAAGGAATATGCAGTAGGTTCTGATGAATTTACAATTGCTCCTCACATAAGATTTAAAGATGACGTACAGTCTGTTTGGAAAGGCAGTCTATGTCATGATTAAGAATGCTGACTCTGGAGTCACACCACTGGGTCTGACCCAGTCCTGCCAATGGTCTGCTGTGGGACCTTAAGAAAGATGCTTGGTCTTTCTGAACATCAGCTTTCCAAATGAGGGAAATAATAGTACCTACTTCAAAGTGTTGTGAGAAATTAAATGTACCAAGGCATATAAACTGCTCAGCACAATACTGAATGCAAGTTCAGAAACTATTTCCCCAATTTGTAGTGTATCTTTTAATCATATTGATTATATTAGTAATATACTGTACTATACATGTCACAATTTCTCAGTTGCAGGTGGCTTCCAGCTAACTATTAGTACCAGCTGAGGGCTTAGTACTGATGTCATTTGGGTCCTTTCACTGTGTACTACACTTTCTTAATCTTGTCTCACTCTGATGCATTGTTTCAGCATCTTCGTGTTTTTTCTTTCCATTTTATTCCTTGATTGTTCACTTTCTGAATCATTAGATAGTATTGGCTGATTACTGTGGAAGGCTCTGAATCCTGCCTAAATGATCTCTGCCCAACAGTGACACTCAATATCTCCCTGTGATCAGTCTGTCCTCTCACATTGGACAGGTCCCTCTGCTCCAGCCACTGCATTCTCTCTGTGGCAGGAACCTGGCTTTCCGTACGTTTTCCATATGGAAAGGGGGTTTGGGATTAACATACACACACTATTATATATAAGATAGAAAACCAACAAGGACCTACTGTATAGTACACTACTCAGTATTCTGTGATAACCTATATGAGAAAAGAATCTGAAAAAGAATGAATATATGTATATGTATAACTGAATCACTTTGCTGTACATCTGAAACTAACATTGTAAATCAACTACACTCCAATAAATTTTTTTTTAAGTCAGTGAATGGAGAAAAATATACCATGCTAACATTAATTGAAAGAAAAAAGAAAGGAAGGGGGTTTGGTAGAATAAGCCTTCTTTTGGTAGAAAGAGATGTTTCCTTGTTGAAGTTAGAGCTGAGAACAGATTCTTCCTGCCTCCACTGCTCACAAAAGTGAATGCCATGACATTTCCTGTATGACTTATTTAAGTATCTATCTACCTGCCCCCAATAACTTAGGATATTACCACTGAATTTCTACTTGTTAATGTCATCTGATCATAGATTTGCTAACAAATAAGCATGAGCTCCTTAGTAGGAGCTCATTGTCCAACTACTTACTAGTGATATATATATGCCAAGAAGCAGGAATTTTGTTTTTAATTTTCAAGAGTTTGTTAAAAAAAAAAGAGTTGTCAGTTTTATGGTATAAATTGATATTAGCTGAGAAAATATTAACAAGACTAATTTAAGTATGTTAATCAGTTACCATTTCTATTAGGATTCATTTAATAATAATAACTGTTTGGTACAAGTTAATGCCAGTCATTGTTACTCAGTTTTGACCTTTCAGTACTATATTTGCCTTGATGACATTCCTCTAAAGTAATGCCTATATTTTACTGATTACAAAAGTAATATATATTTGTTGTATATTTTTTAACATACAAAGATGTACAGATAATATTTAAATAACCTGGTCTTCCTCTTTGCTTGCTCTTAGACCATGCTCCCATCTGGCCATTGTCAATACTTCTAATTATAAGGCTGAATTTTCAAGCCATAAATTTGGAAGCAGACATTTTCTTTCTTTTCTTGATCACTGAAACTATTTTCTGTTTCAAGCCTTTTTGGTGGTAGAGACATAATTTGCCAATACGTGATACACTTAGTTACTCTAATTTTTTCCAAAGTAAAATCAGAATTTCCCTACCTACCTTCTTTTTTGTCAGGATTATAGTTTCATTTCAGAGGCTTATGTAGGACCAAGGCATCTGGAAGGATGTGAATGTGGTGGGTATCTGGTCCTTAGTCACCATGCCCCAGGCCAAGTCTGAATGATGCTATTGCTGATGTCACCATGGCACCACGCTCATGGCCACCACAGAAAACTGCTGCCAGGAACCAACCCTAAACTGCCCCCATCCAAAAGAACCATACTATTTAGAATATTATTTTTTCCCTAAAAGACTATCTTAGCTTGAATTACCAGGCCTGAAGAAGGATGAGGGTGCGGACGGGGATAAAGTGAAGTGAGTCAAATTTCCATCCCAAGAAGTACAAGTGAAGATTGAAACAGGGAAGGATAAAAAGCCAATATAAAGGGTTGTTACTGAGATCAGTGCTATGAACAGTGGTTTTAAAGAGAGAGAAAAACAGCCTCTGACAGGATTGGCCTAGAACTATCAGCTAGACTGATACCTGGCTTGGAACTCACAGCTAGGTCTTGGTGTTCTCCTCCTAGACACGAAAAATTTCACAGAGCATCAACATCAGAAAAGGCTACTCTGCAAGTATAATAGATTAGGACAAAAAAAACTACTTCATAATTATATCTCAAAACAAAAACACGAACATTGTCCAAGCCATAAAACTCACAAAGCATCTCTCTAACCTCGCTAATATAAGTGACTGCAACTTCTTTACCAGTTATTGATATAGCCTCACTTTATTCCTCCCACCTTATAGAGAAGATTTAAGATACCTAATCATACAATTTTCCTCACTTCCTGACAGCACTGGATGCAGAGCCAAGCTCCTGTCCTGAACTCTCCTCAAAATACCTAACACAACTAAAAATTCTCTAAGTCCTTCCTAATTGCCTCTTACAGAGCTGTCGCACAGTTCCCCGTGTGGTATAGTCTCTCTGTCTGCAACAAGTATGAAACCCAACTTGTTCAACTACAGACGTGTTCCTGGTGGTCTTTGGCTGTAGGGTATTGACATGCTGTGCTGCTGAGACCTCCTGATGAGTTTACAGAATGCCTCCCAGACTTGCCCGTGAAAGAAGGAGGCAAAAGTAGCGTGCATGGACTCCAGCCAAGCCAGTTCCTGCCAGCTTCCTTGGTCATGGAGGAGCCATGAGGCAGAAAGTGAAGAGCCAAATTTCAATCCCAGCTACCTCTTGAGTCAGAGGTATGAGTCTCCTCCACAATTCTCTTATCAGCTCTTACCATAGCATTCTGATCTTCTACAGACACTTTAAATAACATGCGATTCCCTTGGACACAAGAGCCAAGTGGTTGGGCTGCTTACACTGCAGCCTGGGCCAGTTGGAGAGCTTTCTCTTGCCCTGGGCATTACTCAAAGCTGGCAGCTTTTTAGGTCATCCAGTTAATAAATTAAGCAGTACTTCAATATGTGGAATAAACTGCTTCCAAAATTTAAACAGTCCTATTAAATGTTGAAGAATTCAACAACTCGTTTGTGAAGATATCTATCTTTCATGCCCAGGATTCTTGGATTCCAAAAAATTTACTGAGGTGTCAGACCCCTGTATTTTTAGGAGCACAGGTACTCCAACACACCCAGCATACAAGCAAATTTTCTTGTCCTGTCAGCATGATATCATCAATGGAACAAATGAGTATGATGTCGTAAGAAATGGCCAATGCCCAGGAACTAATTGACTGAGGTAGTGAAAAACTAATTCTTTGGGTATCTTCTGTATTTTGACATAGAAAAAAGAGAATATTTGTAAGATCCAGAAATGGAGACCATAAATGGAACCGTTGCTGTAGAGTGACTACTTGATTAATCCGACATCATTCTCCAAAATTGTCATCTTTGATTCTGGCCAAACTACAGAGTTAAATGGACATATGAAAAGAATCTCTATTCTTATATCTTTCATGATGGCGCCAGTCTCTGTGATTATTAATTACTTTCTGTTTTGAGAAGGATAAACAACAAATTTTGTGTAAGATGTACACTAAAAATGACAAACATCCTTGAGAAAAATGATATACATAAATGGATAAGATATACATGTTTATGACTCCCCAAATTTAAATTGTTTAAATTTCAATCCTACCCAAATTGGTCTACAGATTCAGTACAATTTCAATCGATATTCTAACTGGCTTTTTTAGTATAAATTTTCAAGCTGATTCTTATATGAAGAAATGCAAGAAATATGGAGAATGCCAGAAAAAAATGGAGGACTTTCACTAGCTGATCTCAAGACTTACTATAAAGCTACAGTACTCAAGCAAGTGTAATATAAAATATGACAAGAATGGATACATAGCTCAATGGAACCAAACTGAGAATCCAGAAATAATGTCCACACATACACATAGTCAATTGATTTTGAACGAAAATGTCAAGATTATTCAATAGGGGCAAAAGATATGCTAGAACAATTGGATATTCATATGCGAAAAAACGGAGTTTAATCCTTGCACCTTTTACAGAATTAACTCAAAATGGATCACAGATATTACCATAAATGTGAAAACTATAAGACTTTTTACATGGCTAAAATTTTTAAGAAGTGGCAATAGCAAGTGTATCTTACAATTTGGTAGTCTCCTAAAAAGTTAATAGCATAATGAAATAGCAACTATAAGTATACGCTCTAAAAGAATAGTAAAATACACTGAATTCCCCACATTACATTAGAGGTAGCAAATTCTCTCTTTTTTTTTTTTCATTCTTGAAATTGAGAGGTAGAGAAATAGAAAAAAGATTCAAATGTATTTTTGAGTGTGAAAGAGATCACTACTAGAATTAGACATAGAGCTACAGATGCCTTCCAATTCTGTAGACAATACAAAAGCAAAAAAACGTGGTCCACTTAGCAACAGCAACACACATGCATGTACATAAACCAAGTGATATTCCCTAAAACTCAGAATACGAAAGTACTGGCATAGAAAATGGAGCTTCAGAAACTATAAAACAGGAAAACTCAATATATTTATTGCATCAATAAATTCAAATTGCCTGAAATTCAACTCAAAAAAGGGCAAACACTCCAGAATAATTTATAAAGCAGCATTCAAACTATCCTCCTTGGAAAATGTGTGCCTAAACAAATCTATTGGAAATATTACCAATGAAAAGATGAGAAGCAGCTAATTTTGGCAAAAATAAAGTAAAATAAGTAAAAATGGCAATATTGATTTCAGATAAAGTAAATTTCATGGTAAAATACATTAGATTAAAGGAAGAATGTCAACGTTTATAAAGAGTTATAATCAATAAGAAAAATATAACAGTTATGAATGTTCAGCCTGAAGAATTTTCTTAAAACATTTCTTGTTAGGCCTACTGGTGACAGATTTTCTCAGCTCTGTGTGTGTGTGTGTGTGTGTGTGTGTGTGTGTGTGTGAAAAGTCTTCATCTGCCCTAGTTTTGAAACATATTCTCATTTCACCGCCAAAGGCCCGAGTTCAATCCCTGGTTGGGGAACTAAGATCCCACATGCTGCATGGCACAGCCAAAAAAAAGAAAGAAATCAGACAATCCTTGGTTTGCATTACTGATTACTGATATATTTACTTCCTATGCCGAGAATGATGCTTGGCATATAGTTAGTTTGCATAATTTCTGATAAGAAATCTGTGATAATTCTTCTCTTTGTCACTCTACATACTGAGTCCTTTTTCCTCTGGTTACTTTTTAAAATTTCTGTTTATAATCAAATTTGGAAACATATTTGGCCCTTTTTTGTTGTATATTTTTCTGCTACCCCACCCACCTTCATCTAGGACTCTAATTACACGTATGTCGTACTGCTTGATGTTGCCTCAGTCTTTTTTTTTCTCTGTGTACTTCATTTTGGACAGTTTCTATGTCCAAAATTTAGCTGATCTTTTCTTCTACACTGCTTAATCAACTGTTGACCCCATAAAATATTTTCCATTTCAGATATTGTATTTTCCAGCTTTAGAAGTTCCATTTGGGTTATTTCTCTCCTATCGTGTTTTCCTCTACCTACTTAAACATATGGAGCACATTTATAATTACTGTTTTAACATCCTTGTATGTTAGTTTTCATCATCTTTTAAAATTCTGGGTCTATTTTCCCAAACTGTTTCTATTTTCATCTGATTATAATCACATTTTTTGCTTCTTTGATGCCTGGTTATTTTGTGTTTGATGCCATTCATTGTGAATTTTATGTTGTTCTTTGCTAGGTTTTGTTATATTCCTTTAAAAAACATTGGATTTTGTTCTGGCATGCAGTTAAGTTCCTTGGAGTCAAGTAAATCATTTTGAAGCTTTAATTTTAAGCTTCATTTTAAGTTTTAATGGGTGTGTCAAGAGCAGCCTTTAGCATAAAGCCAATTTATTCCCACAGCTAAGGTGAAACTCTTCTGAGCATTCTACCCGCTGCCCTTTGTATGACAAATTATCTCCACTTGGATAGTGGAAACATGAACTGTTACAAGCCAGTCTGAGCTCTGGGAATTGTTCTGCCTACTTTCTTTGTGATGTGTTCCCACTCCTCCATTCCCATCTCAGGTAGTTTCTTCCCATGCATTAAGAGGGTCAGTATTCAACCAAAGACTTATGGGAGGTCTGTGCAGATCTCCAGAGCTCTTTCCCTGTTCTCCCTTCTCACTGGTACACTGTCTTGCAAATTTTAGCTGACTTGGCCTTTATGGACTCAAACCTCTTTCTCCTCAACTTAGCAAGCCCCGTGGTCTCTGCACCCTCCCTAAGTAAGCTAAGCAGTAAACTGACACAATTGTAGATCTCACTTTATTTCTTTTCTTTGAGGAATCACAATCCTGTGTTATCTTCTGTTCTATGTCTTTCTAAATATATTACCTAGTTTTCTATTTGTTCAATTGGGAAGTCCTTTTTACTACAAGAGAACATGTTATACTTGGTAAATCATCTCTTCAAACATCCCAGCATCTACAAAAACATTCATGGGTGTGTTCAATCTAATTTTAGTTGTTCAAGGGAATGAGGATATTTTACAGTATCGCTTTTCTCTTCAGTCATATGACATTTTTCCAAACTCTGAATGCCTACTTATTAGGGAACATTCTTTTTGAATCAGTAATAACAACTAATTCAAAGAGATTGAAAATAAAATATCTTGCCCTGATTTTCTCTTCTACTCATAGAAGGAGAAAGAGATTTCTAGAAGTTACTTTTGTTCCATCTTCTTCATGGAATCAACTAACTGTTTCATGATGACAAACTGAAAGTTAGTAACATAATATTGTTATGTCCTGTCTGGTTTCCAGTGTTCCTTTCATATTAAAATTGCTTCCTGAAAGCATTGCATAATTTCTGCCTCTTTTAACCAGACTGGCAATTTCACACTTATGAATTACCAAATGTAGACCCCAGAGACTCTTAAGTGCCTACATGTTCCTGAAGAGTCACTAAACTCACTAGCATTTGTTCATAGTAACTCCCTCTTGCCAAGCCCTTGATGAGTAATTCACCCTGCTGATCCATCTCTATATTTGTTCAAAGATAAAAATTACTTTGAGAGGTGCTCAGTCTTCTAAGTCTGTTCACCAAAATAGTGCCACGACTGATGTCGTAGTAGTAAGCACTGTGGGATGACACTTACCCTCATGACCGTATTGTTGCTTTTTAGTATGGTTTTAAATGTGCCATAGCATTTCACTTTTCCCACAAAAGTCCCACATGCACAAGGTGGCCAATAATGTTTGTTCCTCTCCAGTGGGAACCAATAGAAAAATAAAAACAAAAGGAATCTTGCCTCTCAAAAGTAAAAATTAAATGTGAACTTGTGAACACAGAAAAATCCTAGGAATTAAAAAAAGCCCAGCATAATGGAAATTCTAAATCACAGAATTTTTTAAAAAGTAATTGAGTACTGTAGCCCTAATCGTTTTGTACAAACATCATTTGAGTGTGCTTCAGTAAATGACTGAATTATTAACAAATTTGCCATCAATAAAATAGCTTGCTTTAAAAGATGAGTTAAATACAACCACCATCACTCTCAAACTCTCAAGCTTGCCTGTAATGTTGTGTAATTATTACACTGATTATAAAATTATTTCTTCAAAGTGAGTACCAATGTAAACTTTGACTGAAGTGAGATATCCTAAATTATGAAGTAGTGGTAATCTTACTATGAGTTGTAAAATCTTTGAAGATGTTGCTTTTTAAATATACAAGAAGGAAGTTACATAAAAAGACAAGCTATTAATCCATCTTCCTAATTACAATAGAGAAATTATGTTGGAGTTCAACTTCCAGACTTATCCTTGATAACTTGAACGCACTTGAAATAATTTAAATGGCTGTGAAATACTAATTTATTTGCCAGGGTTGTATAAAGCAGAAGCTCTCTGTCTCATCTGCATAGGTGAATCCAGTAGAGGGCTCAAAGGGCAAGCATGCTTGCATTGTTGGGCCATTTTTATCAACCTACTTCAAAGTGACTGGATTTTGAAATCAGACAGTCTTGGGAATTCCCTGGCAGTCCAGTGGTTAGGACTCTGCACTTTCACTGCCAAAGGTCCGGGTTCAATCCCTGGTTTGGGAACTAAGATCCCACAAGCTGCATGGCACGGCCAAAAAAAAAGAAAGAAAGAAAGAAATCAGACAATCCTTGGTTTGCATTACTGATTACAGATACATTTACTTCCTGTGCCAAGAATGATGCTTGGCACATAGTTAGGGATCAGTAAATATATGTAAAATGAGTAAAGGAATGAACTGGGCAATTAACACACCATCTCTTTCCCATAAAATGGAGGCAATATTAAGTTATTCTCAAGGTAAACATAGTAGGTTATAAATATTAGAAAAAATTCCTGAAAAGACTTCAATACAATGCCTGACACTGTTAGTACTCAAAAAATGGCTTTTAAAAACACACTTACTCTTGAACAAATATCTAACTAGCACTTACTATCATCCCATAATTACCTTTCTCTTTTCTCACCACTCTTGTTACCAAATCCCCTCATTCTAAGCAGACAGACTTGCTTCAAACTTCAAATAGAAAATAGGGGTCATTGTGGAATGCTCTCACCATCTGCATCCGAAACGATAAACGTTAAGCACAGGTGCATCCATCCTTTGACTCTTCCCTCCAGTCTCAAGAGAAATGTCTCTCCTTTCTCCTGACCATTCCTCCAGTGCATTCTCAGTTCCTCCTATCTTCTCAAGGGTCTTATTTTGTCAATCCCTTACCTCCTTCCTCTTTTCCATGTCTTCAACACTTCACTTCCACTCTACGTTCTTTCAAATGGACTCTCTCCTGTGAAATAAGAAACAACTGTTCCTTGACACGACTTTCCTCTTTGGTCGCTCTCTTCTCTCTTGTTTCCAGTATAGCTACACTTCTTGAAAGATCCACTTCTCCATGCATGTTCTGGAAACAATTCTTCAATGGTTCCCATGGGCCTCTCTTCCTGAAAGGAAACTTAGAAGAGACACATCTGTGGGATAAACCACAGTTCCTGTCCTTGGCCTCAGAGGTGCTATGGGTACTCATCTCTCCCTTCTTGATTCTCCATTCAAGATTCCTTTCATCTTCAGATGTTACCTCAGAAAGCGTTGAGGCTAACCTGGTAAACTGACCCAACTTTTCATTCTAGAGGATCCTGAGCTCTTTCTAATTATAGCCTCCTCAGTTTATGGTTGCTGAGTGTGTCCATTCAGAGTTACAGTTGGGTAATGGATTGCCCAGAGGATCTCCTTGTTCCATATGTGTCCCTCTCTGCTCCTACTGTGGAAGAGCAGGCCTACCTTCTCCTGCTGATTGCCCTGCCAAGGTGGTGACTCCTCTTCTCACTGTCTGCTCCCTGGATACAGAGACTTCAAAGTATTCTGACAGTAGCCATAGCTTATAATTCAGTGGGAACTTTCCTGGTCTACCCTCTTTGGGAACTCAGACTTTGTGGTGATTAATTTTATGTCAACTTGACTGGGCTATAGGGTGTCCAGATATTTGGTTAAACATTAATCTGTGTGTATCTGCGAGTGTTTTTGGATGAGATTAACGTTTGAATTGGAAGACTGAGTAAAGCAGATTGCCCTTCCCCAATGTGGGTGAGCCTCATCCAATCCATTAAGGCCTGAATAGAACAAAAAGGCAGAGTATAGGAGAATCTGCTCTCTCTGCTTGACTGTCTTCAAGCTGGGACATCAGTCTTCTTCTGTCTTCAGATTTGAACGCAGATTGGAACTTACACCATCGGTTCTCCTGGTTTCAGGCCTTCAGACTTAGACTGAAACTATACCATTGCTCACCTGGGTCTCCAGCTTGCCAACTACAGGTTGGCAAATATACATATATTTGTTTCTGTTTCTCTGGAGAACCAGACCAATACAAGTTTACAACCCTGCAGACCCCAAGGTTGCAGAATGGAAAGCACAAAGGCCCCAGTGGATCACTAGGAGTCGGGCTATACCTGGTTCGACCTTTGGTAGCCAGGACCATGTATTCTTCCTATTAGGGTCACAGCGCCATAAGGAAGTCTCTGAATTAATGCGTATACGACATCCAGAAGGATGGCACCCCATTCTCACAGAGTATTTTCAAACTGGCACTACCACTGTACCTTTAGAAGGCCATTCCAACACTCTATGCTTCTAGATGGTAAAGGAAGTGATATAATCAGTGGATCTCATGGTCATAGTCTCACCCCCACAACTCCATCACTGTGAAATGGGTCCCATATCTGATGCTATGCTGTATAGGATGCCATGCCCATAGATCAAATGTTCTATATGCCCCTGGAAAGCAGTGTTGGCTGAGTCTCTGGAGACAGGAAAAACAAACTGACACTCATAATAGGCATCTATCTGGCCTCTCTAGGAGGCAAGAGGCCCAAAATTGTTGACTTGCCACCAAGTGGCTATTTGGTCTCCTAGAGAAATAATGCCATATCAAGGGCTCAACATTGGTCTTGATTGCTGACAAATTTGATGTTCAGAGGCAGCAGTCGATAGATCAGCCTTGGTAAATGGACTCCCTGCTGTGAGGCCTATCTCTGCCACCATGGCCACTCTGTTTATGTCCCCATCCTGTCAGACCCAGGGTAACTAATCATGAAGACTGGCTAATGTCAAGTGGCCAAGTCATTTTGTCTTCTTTTTGATTTAGGATCTCTTCTGTGATGTGTGCTTTCTGGCAGACATTAACCTCTGATAAATATCTTCACTGTTTGCCCACTTCCCTTAGCTTTTGTATTCTTTCCTCTACTGTCTGCTATTTCCGCTTCACTCAAGACAATTGCTTTCTTCAGGTTTCTAAGATCCACCCGAGCAGCAAGTTTGTTCCATTGCCTGGGGTCCTTGCCAGAATGTTAAATCCTATGTCCCAAGAAAGTACCCCCAAGTCAATAAAATTTTGTTTAGACAGTCTTACTTCTGGGACCCTTGATCAACCCATCCAAATCCCAACACAAGTGCACTCCCCTGGCTCCCGCCACTACATGCTAACTAATTCTGGCCACTCCTTTGCTGTGCTGTTTCTTTCCTCTCTTATCAGGCCCACCACATTCCTAATGTGGGTGTGTTAGGATTTAACCTTAGTTACCAGCTTGACAACCAGGAGAAAGGGTAGGGGTATTCCCAAAAGGGACACTTGCTGCCTTGCTGAGGAGAGGTTTTTGTAGCATCTTCCAACAAAGAGAAGTAATAGTCCTTGCTAGGGAGAAAGGGGGCAGCATCTGTAATTTCTGAGGTTTTATTGGATCTGTAGAGTCAAAAGTCCCTGGGGACGTTCTCCCAGATGTCTCCATCCCATGTGTCTGGGTCTTAGGACCTGCTTTGGCCTAGCATTTTGTCAGACACATTTGTCTCTGAGGCTCTGTAACTTTAACTACAAAACCTTATGTCTACACATCTGTTGGGTATATTCCTCCACTGTAGAAGACAAGGACTTATTTGTAACCTGTGAAAAAGTCCCTCTGATGTTCACAGTTATCTCTTAACTATGTGCTAATCACCCCTCAGTTTCTCATTACCCCTTGTAGGACATCAATACAATTTTGCAATAATCAGTCCTCTGGCTGTCTGGTTTCCCAAATCACAAGTGAAATCTTAACTGTGCCTCCAACTGTACCAGGCCTCACATTCCTCTCAGGGTGAGGTATTCCTCACCTGGCAAAGAGCAAGCCAGTCTCCAGATCCCATCTTAGTGCCTGCTTCTCAGACCCCTCCCAGCACCCCTGTGCCAATTTACGACCTCTAGGAAGCAGGTGTCAAGATGAGATTAGACATGCAAGATATTTATTGGGAGAAATGTCTGTGATGCATAAAGGGGGATGGAGCAGGATTAGGCATGGAGACCTTCAGACTGGGATGCTGATTTGACACCTGTGAAAGGAGAAAGGGAAGGAAGGATTTGGTAAGAAATCCCCAAACAGCACAGTTGTGAGAAAGCTTCAGCTAAGCCAGTGGGGATGGAGTCCCCAGGCAAAGACTGCTCATTGCTATTCGGGCAAAAAGCGGCCCTAATACCCCTGCCATGCTCCGTCATTGGCTGGGAACAACTCAGGGAAAGAGTAGCCTAATCGTTCATGGAAGCAGTAACTAAAGGTGCTCCCCATGCGCCCTGTAGCTGGCCCTCTCAAAAGAGATCTGAGCAGTGCCTGTCTGTGGCCACTGCACTTGGTGTGTTTAAACATACTGAGTGGTGAGAGGAGATCTGCAGTCCTGTTGTGGAGCTTGGAAATAAATGAATGACGAGTGCATAGAAAACTAAATTGACAAAAGTCAATTAATAGGGAAAATGAAAAGTTGTACAAGAAAGAAATATAATTCCCTACGGTTCAGTGGTGAATTGTATTTGACTAATCATAATAGGCATGGAATTTGACCAGGAAAAATGTACCAAATGATTTAATCAAAAACTATTATGGGAAGGATGGGAAAAGAAAAGAGTAAACAGAGAAACTGGGGGTAGAAGACACCAAAATTCATATCTTCTATAACAGGAAGTCACTAGATAACTTCTAACAGTGAAGAATTAAGAAATAGCAATGTAAGCAGTTTATTTTTAAAATATTAAAGTAAATAATAAAAGCTACGATTAAAATGATTGAAAGTGGTGTCTCTCAGGAGGAAGAATCTGTGGTGGAAAGAGGTTTAGCAGAGAACTCCTGTTTTCCTTTTGAAGCCTGTGGTATTATTTGACTTTTTAAACTCTTATCAATGTTTAACTTTGATTAAAATATTAAAATTAAATTTTAAAAGGCAAATAAAGACTGTCCAGTACTTTGTTGTAAATTCTATTGAATGATTTATGCAATTCTCAGATATTCTGCTATTGAAATACATGACTGTGTACCTAGCTCATATTCATTAAAGGGACATTACTTTACTCTCATTTCATATTTCACTGGAAGTGTTTTAGCATGAAAAATTTAAAATATCATGAGAGTGGCATGGACATATATACTACCAAATGTAAAATAGATAGCTAGTGGGAAGCAGCCGCATAGCACAGGGAGATCAGCTGAGTGCTTTGTGACCACCTAGAGGGGTGGGATAGGGAGGGTGGGAGAGAGGGAGATGCAAGAGGGAGGAGATATGGGGATATATGTATATGTATAGCTGATTCACTTTGTTATACAGCAGAAACTAACACACCATTGTAAAGCAATTATACTCCCATAAAGATGTTAAAAAATAAAATAAAATAAAATATCATCAGTCATTAAGCGATTTTAAAAGGAATGTTTTCAAGTTAGGCAGCGGGGAGTTTTATGGGGTTTTTAGCTCATTTTCTGATAATACACACTTGGCTTAAGATCCACATGTGTCAGCTGTTATCAGCTGCCTGTGTGCGTCACTGAGTTCGCTTTGTGGTATTATCTGCAGCCAAAGGAAACACAGAGGAAATCATCACAGCAGCTCCACACATTTTAATCAGTTAAAAGAAAAATCTGCTCCCCCACTGGTATTCTCACACATACTTTCAACAGCAAGTCTATTGCATAACAGCAATTTTAGAAATGCAAAACAAAAAACTGTATACGAATTCTGATAGCTGCTAATTCAGTCTTTAAAAAATTTTGTATAAAGTCAATAATTCTGGGAAACCTTCTAGTCCCCGGATTTGCACTGACCTTCTCCCCAGTATTGTCATTTATACTTGTGCTCAGAGATGTTTCCCCAATCTTCCCCTCTTTCTCTCACATCTGATTCAGGGAAAGCTTTTTCTGCTAGCAGGTTAAATCAAAATAGGTCTTGTGAAAATCAATTTTGCAAAATATGGTAAGCAATATACAACATCATCCATCATCATATGTACCATTCATAATTTGCTCCATAACATGAGGTATGAGAATTTTTTATCTTCTATACCAAATTATACCTAGATCTAAGTCCCCAACCACCTAGGTGCTCAAAATCAGCCTTTGGTATTTACTCCCATTCTGCCCAAGGGACTGTTGATAAGGTCCAGAGGAAATGGGGAGGGCCCAGGTTCTTATTCCATTTTGATTGCCATCTTACTGTTCCTCTTTTGAGCACAGTGATCTGCCATGGCATACTTATCCTTCCCCATCATCAACGACTGCTGACGGAGTAGCCTGCAGATTACAAAGATGTATCTTACCTATCCCCGCAATGGGCATCATCTTAACCACAGAGGCTCTGATGGCTGCCCAAGGGCTGTAGCTTCTAGGATTTCACTTTCACAAATACTTTCATGACAATCCTCCCTGGGAGCTATCAGCTCCTTTTTTTTTTTTTTTTCTTTTTTCCTTTCTTTTTTCTGGTAAGTATGCTCCAATAGGGCAGGGAAGAGGTGGGGCATAGGGGAAACTGCTCCATTAAATTATTAATGCCTTGTCCTGCTACCCATATTAAAATGTTTTCAGTTACTTGTCCAATTTTCCTTAAGGTAATGAAGAGTGAGTGTATAAATGCTTATTTTCATTCCTGAAATAATTACAGTAATCATTTGCCAACACTGCTCTTGAAAATTTCTGGGGCTGGCAAAATGGATAGCAGTATTTTTTCATAGAAAATAAAAGGTTGAACAGGGGAAAAAGTTTAAATAGCTAAATATATATATAATATTTTAAAGCAGAGTAAGTAAAAGTCTGGAAGACATCTTGTCCAAAACAAATCATATTTGTTGTTAAAAACCTGCCCTGGTACGAAATCTTCCATGAGTTCCTCCTTCAATTATTCTAGAAACACTGCTGCTTTCCTGTGATCTGTTGATGTGTACGTACTCATAAGCCTGACCATCCAGTTAAAAAAAATCAAGAATCATCACCTACTAGCTTGAAATTTAATATCTTGCATTTGCATTCTTCCTGTATATAAATCTCAAAAGCCCTGCCCTACACAGCCCTCATGAAAAAAAGCACTATATATAGTGCTCCACAACATTTGAGGCATTAGAACTGTAAAACTGTCAAATTTCTTTATTTTTCTATATCAACTAATACCTGACTATGAACCTCCACTCACCAAGGATGGCAATAAATTCTATATTAGTTATTATTGGTGTTTCCCTATTCCCTTTCACAAAATGCTTACGCCTTTTTTAAGTAATCAAGACGATTATGAAGTATTATTTCCCCAAATTAGTCTACTACACATTTGTTAAAAGGATAAAATATAAAAGATCTTTTTTCTTTGTGTGACTCCCCCCCCCAAAGACCTACACCCAGATCTGAAAGAGCAAAAATAAATCTGAGGCTTTAGTATTCTTTTGCTGAATGAGGATCATTGAAAAAACTGTTAAAAGACTAATTTTTGGCTGCCATCCCTGGAGATTATGATTTTAAAGGTCTGGAGCAGGGCCCAGAAATTTGTATTTTGTTTATTTATAAAGTTTAGTAAGTGATTTTGATAGCCAGATTTAGAAACACGTCTAAAGGACTGAACTAAACCTTATATATGTAAAAGATCTCAGACTTTTAAAATTTTTTATGAAAATTTAAATCACTGTAAATGGACCCTAGAGTTCCAAAAACTGTATTTGGCAAGAGTTTACTATAATTTTGTGAGATACAACTTCATATATATGGCCCTCTGCTTTTTATTATTGTGGCAAAATATACATAACATAAAATTTACCATTTTAACCACTTTTAAAAGTATACAGTTCAGTGGCATTAAGTACATTCACATAGTTATGCAGCCATCACCACCAGCCATCTCCAGAACTTCGCATCTTCCCCAACTAAAACTCAGTACCCATAAGACACTAACTCCCCATTCCCTGGCCCCGCAACCCCTGGCAACCACCATTCTACTTTGTCTCTATAAATTTGACTATTCGAGGTACCTCATATAAGTGGAATCATAACAGTATTTGTCCTTCTGTGACTGGCCTATTTCATTTAGCATAATGTCTTCAAGGTTTATCCATGTTGTAGCATGTGTCAGGATTTCCTTCTTTTTTAAAGTTGGATAATATTCCATTGCATGTATATATCACATTTTGTTTATCCATTCCTGAAGGACCCTTAGGTTGCATCCACCTTTTGTCTCTCATGAATAATGCTGCTATGAATGTGAGTATATAAATATCTACTCAAATCCTTGCTTTCAATTTTTCTGAATATAAACCCAGAAGTGGAATTGCTTTAATTCTTATAATACTCTTAATAAGATAGAGGAATTCTAGCATGTATTTTATCCTAAAATTCTTAGTACATAATTTAATTCTGATTTTCTAAAGTGACAAATGTAGACTTTTGTAGACTAAAGCAACCATGTAGACAAAAGACTGAACTCACATTCATAAGTTTTCTCTCCACTTGCTCCTTCTTTTCAAGTCTCCACATCTAAGTTTATTTTTAGTTTTTCCATCTTCAGCATGATCTCCCATGACAAGTTCACCACTCCCATGACTTCAGTTATTTTCTCTCGCTCATAGTTTCCAGATTCACCATCAAGCCCTGGAATGTCTCCTCCAGTTTCTGTTGTCCAACCAGCCATACTTTTGTGAATGAATAAGCTATCTCCCAGGAGCACTGTTCTATTAGCCATTCCTTCTCTCTCCTGGATCTTCAAACTCTCTTGTTCTACCAGCTCTTTTCCCATAGGCTATATAACTCTACTTAAAAACAGAAATTCCTTTTCTTTCTTTAAAAACAAAAACACTCAAGTCATGTTCAGTTTAGTGGGTTACCACACCTATTTCAAATGCGTGTGTGGGCACACACGCGCACACACACACATACTCGTCAAGGTGGCAGCCTCTCACAGACTTTCCCTCATGCCTGAGATACAGTAAGTCCCTGCCAGGTCCCTTTGTCCTGCTTGCTGCCAGTTGCAAAAGCTATTGAATCACTTGCTCTAATTGACCAATGGCCAAATGGCCCAAGGCTGTTTGAGGTCTCAGGGTTTCCAAGTACCAGAACTCATAAAACATACTTCAAAAAAAAATCTACTGGAGTCTCCAAAGTCAGACTTTCCATTCAAAAGTTGCCTCCTCATCAGCCAGGACTCAGAAAGCATCTGCAGAACTCTATGACAGTAGAGCTGTGACAGTGGGAGTGTACAGGAGGGTCCAGGTTAAATTTCAAATGAGACCCTATCTTCAGCTAACACACACAACACAATGTTTGAGGGGATGAAAGTAATAAATCTCTTATTAAAGTGGCAGGTGGTAGAGATTGTTTCTTTACTTCCAACAAATTCATAAGAGAATAGGAGAAGAGGAAAAATTTTAAAGCCCAAATCCAAAAAGTAGGAGGTAAACCCTGGGGTTTTGAATGGAAACCCTTCTATACTCCATCCGCAATTTCTCACCCTCACCTTGCCTTACTGATAAACTCCACCAAAACTACCTTGAGTCTCTTGCTCCATCATCTCTAACCACAACTGTACTTCCACAGCAGCACTGGACCTATTCTGCCAAGAATTTAAAACAAAATTCAGAAAAGTATATTGAACCTATTCAATTAGTTTCTTTAATAAATTATATTTTGATGGTGGTACAGTGAAACTGGCAGATTCATACATTGCTAATTGCACTCTAAAATTGTTTAATAGTTTTCTAAAGCAATTTGGCTGCATGTGTCAAAAACGATAAAAAATACTACACCTTTTAACTTAGTAATTATGCTTCCTAATAATATAATCCAAAATGGGTAAAAATGATTATGTACATCTACATATAAATTAATACATATTTACTGTAGTGATCTTTCAGTAGAAAAATGGCAGACTATCCAACAAATGAGCAATGTTTAAGCAAGTTATAGAACAAAAACTTGGACTATTGCTCTGTTTACCATTACAAATAAGGTTGAAAAATATAGTAAATGCAAAAATGCATTTTATAGGCTACTGAATACAGATAATACAACTACAACTATGTAAAAATTTGCCTAAGACAAAAGCTTTTGAAAATGGATAGCAAAATTTACACACAGCGTGTTAAGGTAGTGGCACTGTGCTCTTCCCTGTGTTGGAATAGTTTGTAACATTTTTGCATTATTTTTTATAATAACAAGCATCTGGCATTTTTAAATGGTTAGCATTATACAGCTGTATAAAATCATTATTAAAACAGCTTTACAATGATTATAAACACACATTCTCTAATATGGAGTAATTTTAGTTTCTTTTTAATGTATATGGATTATTTTTCTCATTTGGAATTCATCTAAGATGATTCCAACAATCTAAAAACCTAATGCATTTATTCCATTTAGTCTGCTAAAGAAGCTATTTTATAGTCTATTGCCCAAATGGATGTCTCAAATATGTGCAAATACAATGGGTTTTCAAGCTTATTCAATTCCTAACCATATAGCCTGACTGAGGCTTGAAGTTTATATTATTTTATCTCAGATACTAATGAAATGGTTCTGACTGTGTAATTTTCAACAAGACCAAATGAAATCTGCACAAATTATACAGTTGTGATGCTTTTATCACTATGCATATGTGAACATAAGTATCAAGTAACAGTAGAAAATATAAAAAATAAAAGGAGCAGAGGTGAGAGATTTTGTTCCGCTGATTATATTCTGGACAAAGAAATGGGAAAGATGCAAACTGGCTGAGAAACACTTTTGTTTATTTAAAGATAATAAAAATGTTAGTATCATATCAGAACAAATCATGCAACATTTCATCCTGTTTGCATGTAATGCTAATGAAAGATGCATGCAGATCATAGCACAACATAGAGGCCACATAGATAAAGATGAATAAGTTATACAAGGTGGCAATTTGGGGAGAAGGAGAAAGAGTTGCAAAAGCAAGGGAATATATAAACTACCTTTTATCAACCACTCCTTCCCCATCTCTTGCCTGAGCTAAAGAATGAGGAAAGTTCTTCACAGACCGTGAGTTTCAGAACTCTCCCATCTCTTCTATCTTTTGTAAATGAGTTGTCACTCTCAAGAAAAAGAAAAAGAAAAAGAAGAAGAAGAAAATGTTTGTGTTCAACTGTTTGTGTTCAAAGCACATTGCAGGTGGAGTTTCAGCAAGTTGCCATCTGTTTCCTCTTTGCCAATGAAAAGCTCAGTTGAAATCAGTTTGACCTTTCCAGGCTTCTTGATGTCCTAGATGCCATTCACACAATCACTGGAAAACCAGACCACCACCACAAAGGACATGTCCTTTCTCTCCTCAATGTCTTCTGAGCAGCAGTCAATTTGAATTTTTGTACTACTTAAATCTGTATTTTTTATGGTTTTGTGGTACTTAGTCTCATGGTTTTCTCTTAAATTTTTGTTCTTAATGATATCTAGCATTTTTCCAAGAGTCAATTTAAATTTGTTGTCAAAAGGCTCCCATCCCATTACATCAACTGAAAATTGATCAACACACAGGGTTGGAAGGAGCTTAGCAGGTATCTAGTAACAGCCTCATCATTTTATAGCTAACAAGTGTAAAATCCAAAGAAATCAAGCAACTGGCTTAGCTTCTGTAACTATAACATTACTGTAACTGTAATCCATTTGTTCTGGCTTGCAATACAGTATTCTTTCATCTTGGCCACCAGTACCCTATTCTCACTCCACTTTAGTTCCTTTCTGAACTGAGTAGAATCACAGGATTTGAGAGTTAAAATTATCTTTAGATTAAAAAATCTGATCATATACAATTTTAAAATTTCTATGTAGCAAAGAAAAAAAACATAGACAAAATCAAAAGGAAAAAGAAACTTAGAGAAATAATTTGAAACATGACAAAGGCCTATCTCCTTAAAAAATAGTTCTTCAAGTCAATAAGAAAAAGATCAACAGCCTAGTAGAAAAACTGGCAAAAGATTTAATTTAGCAACTTGTCACCATACAGGGAATTCCCTTTGCTACTCTGCTGTGATAAATCTCCTATTTCCTGGATCCTCTTTCTTGATCTATTCCCTCATTTTCAAGGAGTGTATCCTCCAAGAGCTTCCTGAGAAAGGTTGCAAGAGAGGTAAGTATTTTGAGACTGTGAAGGTCTGAAAATATTCTATCATACAATTGACTGATGCATAGACCTCTATGCTTGAAAAATAATACACATAAATTGAAATGAATGTTTTTATTTCATTCTTGATTAGCCACAATTACTTATTAATGGGATGTGTTTGGTATTGGTCACTGCATACTTCTCAAATCCTGGAATCAGAGTGGACACCATCACCCTCATTTCCTGTCCTGCGTTGACTTTCACAGAGTACTGCTTTTAATTACATCAACCCAGCTTTGTTAAGTTGACATCACTGAAATCCAAAGTCAGCTGTGAACCACCTCAGTCTAGTAGTTCACAGGGTATCCAAGAGATATCATTATCACTGCATTTCCTTCAAGGTTTTAAAAATTACAATGACGCCCTGTGAGTTTGCTCTAGTGCCCTAGGGTGTGTCAGTGTATGGCTTGGGAACCTCTGGGCTAGCTGATAGGTAAAAAATTAAGTTGGGTCCCTTTTAGTATGCATGTATAGTATGAATACATTTTTTTCTTTGTGGGTATAGACACTAGACATACACATAATATGTGTATATACATATATATATACACACTAAATATACACATAATGTGTATGTATATACACATACACACCTATAAATGCACACAGACACAAATGTATGCCATTTTTTCTGTGTATGTCTGTGTATATACTATATATACACCAACATATATGTGCTTTAAAAATTATGGACTAATATACATCAAAATGATGTTTATCTCTAAGTGCTGATGTTTATCTCTAGGTGATTCTTACCTTTTTCTTTATGCTTTCAATGTTGTTTTATACTTCCTATGAAGTTCTATTTTATAACCAGTGAAGACAATAAAGCTCCATTCTAAAAAAAGAAATTAAACCAAAAACTAAAAACATAGACCCAAGTTTCACCCAGCTTCTTCCCTTAATGAGGAAAGCGAGATTAGAACTTACTCAACAAAAGGATATTCTTGCTGAGAATAGATTTGAACCATTATAAATAATCATCACATTAGAGACAGATTGGGATAAAAGTAGAGCCACTCTATAGTTCAACCAAGAGCTGAGAAGAACCTCCCTCACGCATAAATCAGTCATAATTTTTTAAAAAGGAACAAACATGGGATTAAAGCAAAAACACTTTAAGACAGCAAAGGCATATAATAAAAAAAATAGACATAAACCCACAACACACATCTCAAATATATTGCCATGAAGCTGGTGAAGGCTTTGAACTGTCCTCTTGGAAATCAGAGAACTTAATGAAACAGTGACATCTATAAATGCTGGAAGAACTTGGGGGGGTGGGGTAAATAAGAGCATCATAAAAATGAAGTCACATTTGAGAAGCAACAGAAAGGAGAATAAGTAAAACAAAATCAGAGTCATGAAGGGCAAGCCTGAGAACACTGAGCCAAACAAAAAGAGTTTAAAAAGACTAGGGAGCAAATAAAAGCTATAGAAGACAAAGGAAATCAAATTTACACTTATCTGGTATTTCTGAAAAAGAAAACAATATGGCACAAAAAAGTATTCAAAAATATATTCAAAAGTCATTTTTAAAATAAATATTTGAATCTATCAATTTGAAGGTTACATTATGTTTCAGTCAAAATGCATGCAACTGATCAAAATGGTACAGTCTCTTTCCTGGTAATGATACTAGACTTCAAAGATAAAGAAAGAATCTAGTCATCTATAAGAGGTAAAAGTCAGGTAAGCTTCGACTTTCCCACAGACATGATATAATGTTGAAAGATGATGGAGAAATGTCAAGTCTTCAGGGAAAAGATCATGGACTCCAGAGATTTTTAGTCAAAGTATTGTCTAGGCACAAATAGACCAACATCAGATATTTCAAACATGGATGAGCTTAGGAAATATAGTCCCATGAAAACTTCTTAAAGAAACAAACTTTAGCCAATCAATAAAAGGAAAAAGTTGTGGCAAAAGTGACAGCAGTGAGCAATGAATCCTTTTGAATGTAGAAGAGAGATTGAACTGCTATGGCAATGATAGTCAAGGTCAGCCTGTGGACTTTATTGACCATGCGATATACAAGGGACCACAATCCATCCAAGTAGGTAGGTTACTGTGAGAGAGGGTGAGAAGTCAGGGGGACAAACTGATAAATGTTGTTTACAGTAAACAATTTATGTATAGTCTAAATAATAATCTGTGAATACTATTTTATGATATAAAAAGACCCATTAGAAACCTAAGAATATACATCCTTTAGAAAAAATAAATGAAAAGGTAATAAAAGTAAGCAGATGGGTTACATAATAAAACATGATGTACTGAAAAGCTAAGTTTAAAACAAAGTGACACAGTAAAATTGAAAATTAAAAAAATCAGCAAAGACCTATCAGAAAAACTGAAAGAAAGCAGGATCATGAGAGTATATCAGATGAAGTTGAACACAAGTCAAAAAGCACCAGATATGACAAAAAGGGGCACTTTAGAACAATAACTACAACCCACAATATAGATCTGATATTCATGAGTATTTATGCACCAAATAATAACAAAATATCCTTAAAACAAAAGCAAAAAATACAAAAAGAAACACACAGAGACACAAATAGATATGGGAGACTAATTCATCTCTCTCAATGATAACAAATCAGCTGGAAGAAAAAATAATGATGAACCAAATGACCTAACCAATAAGGTAGACACGTTAATTTAAATCAAACTCAATGCACTTCTCAAGTGCACAAAGAACACTTTTTTTGAAATTGACTATATATTAGGCAACAAAAAACTGAGTTCCTAAAAGTAAAAATAATATAGATGATGTTTTCTACTACAACAAGCATGGAAATTAATCACAAAATTAGAAATATTAACTAACCTACTACATGTAAATTAAAATTTTTTTCTAATATAATTTTTTTACCAAAGAAAAAATTTTAAATTGAAATCACCAACTAAGAAACAGCAATAGTTCAAATACAACATATCAGAGACAATAGGATACAGCATGAGCAGAAATAAATTTATGTACTTAAAAACATACATCTAAATCATAAAGAATTGAAATAAATTCATAAGGAATTCAAATAAGAAAGTTGGGGAAAATAAAATAGCAAAAGGAAACAATAAGAATGAAAAGAGAAAATAATGAAATGGAAAACAGAATTAACAAATATATAGAAAAGGTCAGTCTTTGGAAGAAAAATAAATTTCATAAATTATTAGCTAAGCTAATAAAGAAATCTGAGAGAAGGTGCAAATACATAAACAACAAATAAAATGGATGGCAGCATTTAGCATAGGGTCTTGCACATAAAAGTGCTGAGTAAACATTTGCTGAATGATTAAAGGAATCAACTACTGAAACTACCTCAGGCAAACATTTTTTAATTATTGTATTTCATTCAGTTCTCAGATGCACATTTTAACATCTTTGAAGTTGAGAATTTACTTGCTGTGATGATATTTCACAATAGCTGTGGGTGAATTTGGTTGTTATTTCTGGTGGCACGATGGGATAACTACAATCCCTACAAATCTCCCTCAACAACGACCATTTCAGAACCACTTTGGAAGAAATACAAGTTCTACTCATTGGCTGAGCACCTTCGACGGTCACCTTCTAGTAAGATAAATACAGTACCATCATCAAAACGTGCAGCATGGGTACCAGATACAACTTGGAAGAAACTCCCAGAGGCAATAGTAGAGTTTTGTTTTAGGAGGTGCTGTATCTTCATCTCTCAGTTGGCACAGAATACAGTGTTGTGGGGAAAAACATGACATCAGTGACTTTGCCTCAAAAAGTAAATCAGAAAAAGTCAGACATTGGATGTGAAGTTTCAGTAACTGTCTCTAGAACCTAAGTCCATTCCATCTCTACTTTGTTTGATCCCTGTTGTAAAGTTCCTGATATGGTAACATAACATGCCTCCTAGGACAAGAACCCAAACTGTCTCTTCCATTCCTCTGACTCCAATTCTACAGCCAAGCTCTAAGACTCGGCCCTGTGCCTGGCTCTCTGTATCCTCTGAATGGACCCTTGAAACCGACTGCCAGATCTCAGGATTTCCAAGTCACACCAGTCCTGTGTCTCCAAGGCTGAATTCCATTCTGCTGGTGGAATAGCCCGATGCGACTTTGATGTCAATATATCAAACTGTTTTCTAGAATTATGACTGGAGATGACGGTATTCTTGGAGTACCAGTCCTAGCCAAACCTCCTCCATGATCTGAACTCCTCCATATTACACAAGACCCAATTCACTAGAAATCCTTTGGCAAGACATTACTCTTGGCTCCAGCCAAACAAAACAGTAGGAAGGAGTTCACACTTGGCATGACACCCACACATCAGGGGGCTGAGAGGAAGGTCCAGAAAAAAAGTATTAAAATGATTCGATTTTTCTAGGGCTATACACTGGTACTTAGGGTCCATATTTTGAGTATTTTAAAGAGTAATCAAATGTTATGGTTTTAATATACATTTTTATTCATTTTGAGAAGTTGAAACTAAAATAGTGGGCTACAGGAGCTGTAATTTTGATGGCAAACAAATAAATGGATGAATAAAATTGAACACTTTGGTAGCAATATAATCAGCGTTTAATTACAAACAAACTCCATCCTGGAAGGAGGGCCAAACCTTAGCAGTAGCTAAGATTTGCTGACAAGAGCTCTATAAAGGCTAATAAGCGCACATTAATAAAGCAATGGTAACTATTGTTTGATTAATATAGGAATCATTAAAAACAGTATCAATATGACCTATTTACTTTTTTCTATGTAGGGATTGCCAATATGATTTCTACATTTTTAATGGGAAAAAATTTGATGCAATTTTTTGCATGATATTTAGAAATGTCTATTACAATTTTAAATGGCCACACCCTTTGACTCGATAATTCTATCTCTAGAAATATATCCAGCAGAAAATACTTGAGTAAGTGTACAAAAATGTATGTTCAATGACATTCACTGTAGCATTTCTTATAAAACAAATATTTGGAAAAAACCCAAATGGTCCTCAGTAAGGGATTGGTTAAACAAGTATGGTACACTCATTCAATGAATACTAGGCAGTCAGTAAAAGAGAATTAGTAGCTCTTTATGTACTAATATAAAAAGATGTCTAAAATGCACTTCAAAGTAAAAGAAAAGGATGGCTAACTGCAGAAGAGTATGTACAGTCTGATTCCCATTTTTATTAAAAATACATATTCCTATATAGATATTTAGATATTAATCTATTACTGCTAAAACTGGTTCTTTCTGTGGAGCGATATAATAATTTTGTTTCCTGTGTTTTATAATGTAGTTTTTTACATTATATTACACAACAATTAAAAAGAAGATTCATAAGTATTTTAAGAGTCTGTTCCACATGCCTTTATTGCAGCATTTTCTTATAACTGAGGTCCCTAAAATAGAAGACACCTGTGAGATGCTGCCAATGCAAGAACAATTCAGAAAATGTCACTCCTCTATTCAAACTCCCTGTTATGGGTTGAATTGTGTCCTCCAAAACTTCATATATTGAAGTCTTAACCCCTAGTACCTCGGAATGTGAACTGATTCGGAAACAGGGTCATTGCAAGTGTAATTAACTTAATTAGTTAAGTTAATATGAGGTCATTAAGCTGGGACCCAATCCAATACGATTGGTGTCTCTATGAAAAAGGGGAAATTTGGACACAGACACACGCACAGGGAGAATGTCATGTGAAGATGAAGAAAGAGGTTAGGGTGATGCTTCTACAAGCCAAGGAATGCCAAAGATTGCCGACAAACCACCAGGACCTGGGTGGGATGCTTGGAACAGATTGTCTGTCAAAGCCCTCAGAAGAAATTCTGCCTCCAGATGTAGAAACTCTGTGTGAGTTTCAAGACTTTGGACTCAAGACTAAAGCATTAATTCTTTTTTTTTTTAACATCTTTATTGGAGTATAATTACTTTACAATGGTGTGTTAGTTTCTGCTTTATAACAAAGTGAATCAGCTATACATATATATATATATATATATATATCCCCATATCTCCTCCCTCTTGTGTCTCCCTCCCACCCTCCCTATCCCATCCTTCTAGGTGGTCACAAAGCACCGAGCTGATCTCCCTGTGCTATGCAGCTGCTTCCCACTAGCTATCTATTTTACGTTTGGTAGTGTATACATGTCCATGCCACTCTCTCACTTCATCCCAGCTTACCCTTCCCACTCCCCATGTCCACAAGTCCATTCTCTACGTCTGCGTCTTTATTCCTGTCTTGCCCCTAGGTTCTTCAGAACCATTTTTTTTTAGATTCCATATATATGTGTTAGCATATGGTATTTTTTTTCTCTTTCTGACTTACTTCACTCTTTATGACAGACTCTAGGTCCATCCACCTCACCACAAATAACTCAATTTCGTTTCTTTTTATGGCTGAGTAATATTCCATTGTATATATGTCAAAGCATTAATTCTTACTGAATCTCCAGCTTGACAATTTACTCTACAGATTTGGGATTTGCCAGCCCCCAAAATCATATGACCCAATTCCTTAAACTCTCTCCCTCTCTCGATAGATAGATACAGATAGATGATAGATAGATACATAGATACATAGATAAAATACATATCTTAGTCTTCCTGTTTCTCTAGAGAAGCCTAGTACAGCCTCTTCCCTCCCATCACCCCACTTCTGCTGAGTGGACTCAAACTCCATAATTGCCATTGAAGACCTTTCCCCAGGCATTCATTGGTCTATACAATCTAGCCAGGTAGAAATAGCCCCTGCTTTCCCACTTCCATATTTTTATTTGCACATTATTTCCACTCAGTACAAAAAAATGATAGTATGTGAAATGAGCATGACAAATTGTGAAATATAATTGTGGTCTTGATTTTGTGCTTTTAACAACCATAATATTGATTTCATGGAATTTTATTCTTTCCTTAAAAAGTCAGTAACGACACACTCTGTTAAGACAGTCTCCCTTTAAAATTTGCCTCAAATAGAAAAGAATCATCCAACTCTTCAAGTACTCCCCTCTTCTTTCCTCCTTTTTCAAAATGTCCAAGTGCTTCCTCTCAATCTGTAAACACCCTGCCATCCCACTAACTTGCTCAAATCTTATGTCCTTTCCTGATTACCTCAATAGCAGAGTTTCTCAACCTTGGCGTGATTGTTGACATTTGGGGCTAGAGAATTCTCTGTTGGAGGCAGGACACTCCTCTGCACTGTAGGATGTTTAGCAGCATCTCTAGCCTCTTCCCACTGGATTCTAATAGCACCCCTTCCCCCTTTCTCCACACCACCTGTAGAGACAGCCAAAAATGTCTCTGGAAACTGTCAAATACCCTCGTGTGCAAAATAGCCCCTGGTTGAGAACTGCTAACCCATAACACACACACTTTCCCTTGGGTCAGGATAACATCAAGGCCCTCCTTCTGCTTTGCCAGGGAAAAGCTTTTACCATAGCTCACTTTATCTATTTTCTCACCTCGCTTTTTTCTCAGGTGAAGGATGAGAAGAACAATATTAGAAAATGGAAGAGATTTTAGAAATAGAATCATTGCATTGTTCTTGTTTGGTTGAAGGAGAATTATTCAGCACAGCTGTTATATTAATATTTCCACAAAACCTGCTATGTATTAGAGGAGGGATACAATTATATAAGATAAATGTGTTATTGCTCCATTATTTCACTAGTTCTATGTTAAAGAAAATGAAAATCTCTCTCAAGAGCTTCCTAATGAAACCCAGTGATTCACCCTTTCTCAATTAAGAATAGACGCCACAATCAAATGAAGAAAAAGCAGTTCTTCAAAATGAACAACAGTACATTGCAATGAAGCAAAATCTACAACACGGAATACAAATAACCCGTTATAACACTTGTCTACCATTGGCAAAATGTAACTGTCACACTTGGGATGACTGAGAAGTGAAGTCAGCTCTGGATTTTCCACACTAATGGAGACGAATGTATCTGACCTAGAAGGTCATCAATCTTCATCCATAAACTCAGGTGCATGAGAAATTGTTTTATTTGACTCAACCTAATTTTGACGTCAAACTCTGATGCTGCAGCAGGGGTAGAAGGTTGTGAAAATTCTATTCAATAAATTTAGGACTCTCCTATCTCACAACTCTACCCTGGAACTTTGCCACTTCCCTGGGTTTCTGCCAAAGCAGAGCTCGTGGACCTGCCTGTACCATGGAGGGAGATGAGGAGTACAAATGGAGGCCCGAGGGCTACAGTTGGTCTCCCCTCCCAGCACCCCCATACCAGACACTCTTGCCAGCTTCCCTGGGATCCACCCAGGCCTGCACATGGCTGTGCAGCCCATACGTCACATCCTGCACATCCCAGGCCAGGGCAGGTGCAGGAAGCTTCTTGGGTCCAGCCACAGAACCCAAGAGAGATGCCCTAGCCAGGCCTCCAGGGGTTCAGAAGCCCTCTGTCTGGAGCCCACCCATATGTATTGCTATCACATCCTCTCTGTTTGCATTTTCCCTTCCTTTACTATATATACCCTGGAGAATCTTTTCCTCTCCAGAAAGAAAAAGCAACACTTATCCACGATATTTCACTCAAATAATTTTCCTATACCCAGAGACCCACCATCATCTTAAAGATGTGATCTTTTTGCCAGAAGTTTCCTGGATTTGTGGGGTTTTTTGGTTTCTCTGTTTTGTTTTATTTTCTACTGTGTTCAACCTTTCCCTAAGATAAAGAGAGGAAAGCAACTTTGCAGTTTAAATGGCAGGGTGTGGATTAATAAGAGGGAAAAATCTATTTACATTTCTAGAAATATTAGAAAGTCAAAATATTACATGTATTTATATTTTTATTTGATTATGAGTCTGTATTTGATAATGTCTGATATTTTGAACATTCAACTCAAACAGAATAATGGAACATATTACAAAGGTTTTCTCTCTTGAACACCTTCATGCATTTCATTTGAATTAAAAAGTACAGTAGTGCTGCTACTGTGTAAATAAAAATTGAAGAGTCTACATGAGATAACTCATATATTATATGGGTAATTCCAATAAGAGGATATAAAAATCCTAAGTCCTGAAGTCCCCTGGTATTTATACCTAGGGAAGACACAGACCTGCTGCAAAGTGAAAGTTTTAGACTCTAATTGCCTTTCTCAAGCTTCTAGGATTTCTCCTACAACAGGACAAATTCAGGTCATAGAGGGCGCTATTAAGACAGAGTTCCCATCTTCTGCCAGGTGTCTGGTATTTTCACTGTAAGGCAAAGATCCTGGGAACTAATTTACCCTGTTCCCTACACATCTAAGGTAAGATTTCTTCCAAGTGACTTTATCACTTAAGTTTCTTTGGCTACAAGCAACAAAAACCAATTCTAGCTAATTTAAGATTTAAAAGAAGGTATTGACTCGCATAGCTGAAAATTCCAGAGCTGGAATGGTTTCAGACAAACTTGATTAGGACCCCATCCTTAGGGGCTGCCTGATGGCTCTCGACACCCACAGCTGCTCACCTGAGGCAGCAGAGGAGATAGCCAGCTTCCTCAATAGCCCATACAAAGTTCTAGATGTGTAATCCTGGGTCTTATGTTAACCCACGCACTGAATCATGGGACTACAATCATATACTGATAGTCTAGGGTAGGGGATAGCAAATGTTTTCTGTCAAGAGCCAGAGAGTAACTATTTTTGACTTAGCAGGTCATATGGTCTCTGTCACAACCACTCAACTCTGCCCTTGTCCATGCATAAATGAAGGATCATGGCTGTGATACCATACAACTTTATTTACAGACACCAAAATGAGAATTTTATATAATTTTCACATATCTGGAGATACTATTCTTCTTTTGATTTTTTTTTTTTTTTTTTGCAACCATTTAGTGATGTAAAAACAATTCTTTGCTCACAGGTTTTTATAAAACAGGCAGCATGCAGAACTTGGCCCATGGGCAGTAGTTTGCCAACTTCTGCTCCGGGGAACCCACTTCACTTGAAGCGTGCAGACTGAGAATGAAAAACTGGGTCCCTCTAAGCAAATTAGGGTAATGAGTGTTGAGCAACAAACACAATATATCTTCACCAGAGCACCATTATGTTTCACAATTTTAAGCCAGGAGAGCTTGAGAAGTTGTTGCCCAGTGAACTCTTAGAATTCATCCAAAAGCTGGAAGCGTAATGAATGGCCCACCTCCAGTTCCTCACTGCTGCTCCTAAACCCCTATCACTCACCACTAGAGTTGTCCAGGAAGCAGAGCCCATCTAATTGTCTATTTTCTGTGGCATCAGCAAAACAAATAAGTCGCCAATCAGGATAGCTCTGCACGTTCTGGATGTGGGCGACGTGGTCAGTGCCCGGTTCTGACACCAGGAAATCATATGGTTTGGAGCTAATCCGCGTATCCTTTCATTTTATTCAACAAAGAGCTAGTTATTTATCTCCACCCATTGTTCTAGGCTCCGGGGATACACCAGAGAACAAAAGAGGAAAAATCCCTGCTCTCCTTGAGTTTATTGATTAATTAAAAGTAAACGGGGGAAAACAGAAAAATAAAGCAAGAAAAGGAGTTCGGGAATGTTGGGTGTCATTTTAAATAGGTGGCCAAGGAAAGCCTTACTGCAAAGACAACATTCAAGCAAAGAATTGAAGGAGAAGAACTTCCCAAATATCTGGGGGCAGAGTATTTTAAGTAACAAGACTAGCAAGTGCAAAGGCCCTGGAGCAGGAATATGACTGGCATTTAAGGAGGCAAGGATGGCGGGAGCAGAGTGAGTGAGGGGATGAGCAAGAGAAGATGAAGTCAGAGAAGTAGAAGGGGAGGGGCCACAAGTCACAGAGAGCCTTGGAGGCCACTGTACCAACTTTGATTTTTACTCTGAGTAGAGGTGGCATGGAAGGGTTTTGAGTAGAGAAGACATGATCTGACTCACTCTCTTAAGAGATCATTTTGAGTGCTGTGTTGAGAATAGAGTTATGGGGGGAAGGGTTGGAAGCAGGGAGACCAGCTAGGAGACTACTGTAATAACCTAAATGCCCCACTCTCAAGGAGAGAATATTCCACCAGTTGAACTACAGATCTGTCTTCGAAATAATAAGCCTCCATGTGCAACCTATAATAGACTAAGGCGGGCTTCCCTGGTGGCGCAGTGGTTGAGAGTCCGCCTGCCGATGCAGGGGACACGGGTTCGTGCCCCGGTCCGTGAAGATCCCACATGCCGCGGAGCGGCTGGGCCCGTGAGCCATGGCCGCTGAGCCTGCACGTCCGGAGCCTGTGCTCCGCAACGGGAGAGGCCACAACAGTGAGAGGCCCGCGTACCGCAAAAAAAAAAAAAAAAAAAAAAAAAATAGACTAAGGCATAACATAGCTTTGAAGAACAGATGCAAGCACAGTTAGCCCAGATATCCACTACCCCAAGCTGGATCCCATGTGAGCAGACATTATCAGAGGAGCCCCACTGGACACCCCTGGCACTGCACACAAGGAGCTGAGAGAACAGTGCTAGAGAACCTGTTGTCTACTATTATCCTCAGCCTTTGCAAACCCACTCCTCTTTTCATTCTAGAATATGTCCACCTCACACTTTGGCTCGAATGTCTATGGCCAGCGTTGTGTACACTCACTCAAGTTCCTCACTGAGCTGTGTTTCTTACTGCTGGGACTGGGCAAGGTTAACCAACCGGAATCATATTTGTGTCAAGAGGTAGCAGAGATGCCACCACTCATCTCATTACAGATGAGTGTCCACTTTCTTACCCAGCATGCATATGCTCTCTTTGAGCTTAAGGACTCTGCACAAATACCCTGACACTAACCTTAGGCTATTTCCCTCACCTTGAAGAGCCCCTTACTCTATGAAAGGGAGGAAATAGCGCCACTGCCTCTACCATTTTCAAACCACGACACGACAACCAGTTCAGCAGCACCACCTTGGGGCTGCCATGAGAAGTGCATATCTAAGGGCCTGAATGTGAAAGTTTTTTACGTCCAAAACACCCCAAAACCAGATTTGTTATCTTAGTGTGAGAGGGTTTCAAGATGATCAAAGATGTCTGGTGAATCCTAAGACTCACAAGATAATGGCAGAAATTCATCCCCCATTTCCCCACAATATCTGCCCAAATAATAACTGCCTTTATCTAAAAGGGCAAAGGTTTGAATAATGCTTTACTTCCTCTGTGGCCTCATGGGCACTGAAGTTCACATTTACGGCTGACCAGCTGCTCATCTACCCTAACTCACTCTGACCCTAAGCCTGTGTTTTTAGAATAAGCTGCACAGTAGTATCACAGGGGGAGAGGGTAAAGAATTCCAATGGCCATGCTTCTCCCCAGGCAGTTAACTCAGAATTTCTGTGAGTGCGACCCAGGCATCACTGGGGATGATAACAATGTGCAGATAGGGTAGCTATCAAAACTAATGCTTCCATTCCTTAAGTGGGACCAAACTCACTCAAGAAAAATCCAATAAGAGAGTAAACTTTGTCCCTGAACACAATTCAACAGAAAACTGGTCCCAGGCAAGGTCAGTTCTCCCTGTGGGCTTGGGAGCTGTTAGCTACCAAAGCCCCCTTGGAGGTATGGAGACACTTCCCTCTGCCTTTTCTCTGTAACACTGCCGCGAAGGCAAAGCTGTTAATCCAGCATCCTCTGCCTGCATTTCTACCCCCTCCCCAAGAAAAAACTTGCTTCCATTTCTCCATCTGCTTCTTGACCAGCAGTCTCGCTGCCTTCACACTTGTAATTCCCTCTTCTCGGAATGCTCCCCTCTCTGCGCCTCATTTCACTCCACTCCCTTCTTCACCTGCCTAACTTCTGCTCAAGGCAATAAACCTTTCCCGATGATGACAGACGGTCTCCTATTTGCTCCAGAGCAGTCCCTGCTTCTTGCAATATAGTACTTAGCGCACTGTGTTGGGCTGCTTTTCATCAAGTCTAAGACACCATCAATTATGAGATACACTATGATTTTAAGGAATGGTAAGGAACCAAAACAGCTGTCAATAAAATTACGACAATGTTTTCTTATAGCTTAGAATTTTCATTTCGTACATATTGAAAGAATTCTTTTAGTGCAATTTTGAGATATATCAAATAGCCCGGGGTTTGTTAGTCTTTCTTATTTAACCAACTCATAGTCTCAGTTTTTCTTTAGTAGAATCACATGTCATAGAAAGTTAAGCAGTTCTGTTCAAACTCAGCAGGAAGCTTCTGATATTGGCGTTTGACCCTGAATGATGAATGAATTGATCACATCAACTCCTTGTTTTGAAATTTATTCCATCTCTTCAAATGGATTAGGCAATTCTTCCTGCCTTTAGTTGAAGGGCTTGGCATGTAATACTAGTATTTCTCAGAATTTAATGTGCATATGAATCACCTGGGAATCTTCTTAAAATGCAGTTTCTGATTTTGTAAGTCTGGGATGCAGCCTGAGATTCTGCATTTTTCTTAAGTTCCCTGGTAATGCTGATGCTCTTGGTGAGGTAGCAAGCTGATGGGCAATTCTTTGCACATATCTCAGTCACAACACCTTACACAACTAATTTAACTTGTATTTTCCATTTTTAGGATCCATCAAGCATTTCATTAATTTGCAAGGAAATAAGAAATGGGGATCATCGCTCCAATGAAAATTACCTCACTGGTATCAAATAGACATCCACTGCACGGTTTCTAGCCTTTCTACACACACAATAACTTTTCGTTCTAATGCTGCATTATAATGTAATCTTTTAAAGCACTTTAAATGGCAATTAGCTCAGCTCATGCAGTATCAACAATGTACATATCAATGAAGGAAAGACAACGTGAACAGCTGTGACCAAGTTTTCTCTTGCCTCCTTTCCCCAACTATACTGTGAGCTACTTGAATGCAAGGACTAGGAAAACCTTTGTCCTAAGGCACAGAACTCAGTGCCAGGCAGGAGATAAGTGCATGAGGCATTCATGCAGTCCTAATACTCTTCTAGCAATGTTTGTCTGGGCTAAGAGTCAGTGATTCGTACTTATTTGTAACACACATATTTGAAATCTTGTCTGGCTGTGCCTGCCCAGGGCTTACTGTGAGTAAACTGGGACAATTAATGTGCCTTGTGAGCTAAGACTAGCCCAGGGTGGTGGAGTAGATGGGAGTGGTATTTAAAAAGACTAACTGTTGGTGGAGTAGATGGGAATGGTGTTTAAAAAGACTGTGTGATTCTTTGAGATACTAGAACTATGATTTGCTTTTCTGTACATTATGACTGGTTCACTCTCGCTCTCCTGCCTAGCCTGTGTTTCATCTATCCTTTTTTTCTAGGTGATGGCTCAAGTCAAATAGAAATTCATATCCCTGTATTATTATTTACTTGGAGACTTTTAGTTCATGAGCATCTTGATGCAAGTATATGAGCTTTGCATATTCCAAAAGGAAATGAGGGAAGAATTTATGTTAAGCATATTACAAAAGCATTTCATGAAACAGTGTGTTCATTAACACAGAAGTTTGAAACATACATTAAACAAAAACTGCCAAGGAAATCATTAAAAAAATCCCAGTAAGTGAGGAATTTCATGATCTGAATTGTAACTCCCAAGCCAGGTTGCATAACAAGACAGCTATTCAAATAAGAAAAGCCCTTCACCCAAAGCAATCTCACTGAAATGGAAATGGCCATTTTATATTCCAAAATACGGAATTTAAATAGAGTCATTATATTTCCCAGCTGGAAAGGACCAGAGAAATCATCTTGTCTAAAGCCCTTTGTGTTCATAGGGTTGGGATCTTTACAGGTCTTTTCATCCTTACAATTCTAATTTTCTTTATAATTTTAACACTCTTTATTCATATGAAAACGTGAGAGTGTTCAAACACTTGATTCACAACAATAAAACTTTTCTTTTCATATACATTTAAATCACATTACTTTAAGTTAAATATTCCCCATTTAGAGAAGGGAACTGAAAAGATTGTTAGAGAGGGTTCTGCCTGTATCCCCAGCCTGGTATAATATAACACCTGTATAATATAACCCATTAAAAAATGCAACCAGTGACCCTAGCTAAGAAGATATACAGCCAATAACGTTACTATTCGAAAGTCCTAAGACAAACATTATTTCTTCTAAGATCTGGGGAATGGGGAAATCAAAGAAAGATCTCATTTTTATATTAGGGTTATATGCTTGTAAGGGTGGGGGGAAAATAGCCTCAAAAGTTAAGGTTACATTTCTCTAAAACATAATTTTAAGTGTCTTTTTTAATATTCATGTTTGCTATGAAGAAAATAGAGGTTTTTCCTAAAAGAACGTTTTGTTTTAAACCAATTTCTTTACAGGAATCTGACTGCTTGTCTAAAAATCCTCCCAAGAAGTAGTTAGATCTAGCAGCAACTTTCCATCACTGAGAGTAATTTTAGTATTTCTTTATTCAATCTTCCCCAAGCAAATATTTCTTGAGTTCAGGCTTCTGTTAGATCTCCGTTCTATCATTCTGGTATGTGCAAGAATCTGGAATGTCAACCCAGAGACTTTAAAAGGGTCTAATTTACAGTAAGGGAGCTTAGTTATTGAGGTCAGAAGGTGCATGGTTGTGTTTCCCTTTCTTTCCATGTTAGTCCCTCCTGTGGATCTCCACACAATGGACAGCCCATGCAATGGCAACAGCTGGCTACAAACCTCCGTTAGGTGCCTTGCCCCTAACTAAACCCTGCTTCTCAGTTACTTACCTTCATGTATAGCTGGAGCAGACTGGCAGATCTGCCTACTGAATAGGCAGCAAGCCAGGAAACAAAATATTTTTCAATTCCTTTGCAGGGAGGACAAAAAGTAGAAAAATCACACTCCAAAAAAAAAAAAAAAATGGAGCTTTGGTGACCTCTTGTGGGATAATTTATTAGTAGTCTATAATAAAACAGTTCCAGAATGGAATCTGAGACAAGTTTTCTCTGTAGGTCTAGTACACTGATGGGCCTGCTGAGACCCAGTGGGCCTGTTACAACCTAGAACTGCCTATACATACGTAAAATTATCAATAAAGTGTTAATAATTGCATTAGGTTATATGTTCAAGAGAGCTTATCTGTATATACACGTCGGGGGTGATTTTTTAAAAGTATTAAATGTATTAAGACATCTTTGAAACTTCTATCCATAGGATAGGAAGGAAACTTCCAACCACCTATCAAATATTTGACATTCTTCTGCAAGAGATCCAGTCACAAGGGAGTTTGGGAAGAGATTATGAATAAATTAAAGCTAAACTATCAGGCACAGTATAAGTGCTCAATAAATGAATTCATTAAAAAAATAAATAAAACAAATCAGCTTCATTACTTAATAGTTAACATTAATATCATTAGGTCTACAATGAAAATGACTTGGGATATCTTCTGGCTATATTCCTGATATATTTATGGTTGTTGGAAAGTAGAACATATTATCCATTGGTATCATATATGAGGACAGGATTCAAGGCTCAATGAACCAGGGTCCTAACCAGAAACATAATCACTATGGTAATTCTTCTGCCTTTTGTGATTAGCAAATACATGCAAAATTTGAAGAATAAGTCAAATTTGGTTTTTCTTAATTTAGTTTTTCAAATTTGCTTTATTAATTCTAATTAATATTTAACCTATTTGTTAACTTTATGAGGTTGGTTAAGTTAGAAAAACAATTGCTGTTAAAGAAATTGGTTTTCAGAATTTCAAAATTCTGCTTTTCTTCTGAGTTTATTTTTCAGTTTCCTATTATTAAAGTCTTTTTCTTGTTTTTCATACTTAGAGATTTTAATGTAATATAACCACACGCTAGGAGCAAGAAGCATTATTGTTATTTTGTAGTCCTATTCTACATATTCTGCATCACTTGTATAGATTTGCATGTGGTAATATGGTACCTGGTAAAAAATACAGAGAAATACATGGTAAATATTGACAGTATGAATTAATAATTTTATATTTTAAAATTTTAACTGGATTTGCACTACGAGAAATTTGTCTCAATTGGTCATTTTGGCAGAAAATATAGTTGCAGTGAAAAAAATGCATCTTGATTGTTTGGTAAGAGTTTTTTAAATAAGAGAATTTGTACCCATATAAAGAGTGGACAGGAGAACAAGTAAGCTTGCTAAAAACATCTACAAATAGTAAGTAAGAAAAATAACTCCCTGTTTAGTACTGTAGCATTAAAATGAAACATGTATGTTATATCTCTTTTAGTACATTTTGGTCCTTTCACTCGTCTTCATCACCTGTATGATAAATTACTTCATTCATAGAGACCATTGTCAGAAGCAAAAATAGATTTCTGTGGTTCATTGAAATTAGAGTTGGATAATATTGATTACATCATCTGATCCAATCCCTACTAAAGTAAATCAGTATTCCTTCTACATCAAGGGTATGACAATTTGCTATCTGATGATTCTGGACACCTCAAGTGTGACAATTGATGGAGAAGATTAAGTCATTGTCCTACACTTAGAAAAATATTAGAATATTACCTGAAAAGTAAAATAATTAAAAGTGAGTTAAATTAAAACATCAGGCAACCAGATCTAGGGTTGTGATGGCTTAAGCAGGGCCACTTGGACTTTTCTCACTGGCATTTCATCAGAATATCTCAATTTTCCATATACTCTGGAATATCACTTTTCAGAATTCTCTCTCGAGAGTGTTTCCTTAAGAATCAGATTTTTTGGTAAATTCTTGATTGAGGAATCTAAAATATACCTAAAGTATATTAACAAGTTTTCCTCTGTTTATACTTAATTCTAAAGCTGTTTGTTTAAGAGATTGTGCCTTGAACACAAGCCATTAGAAACTACCCACAAAACAATATTTTCTATTTAAAAAAAACTTATTTCAATCTTGGAAGTCAGGGTATGTTAATAATTTATAGCTAGATTTTATAATTAAGATGTAAGAAGAATAATTTAAGAAGTTAGTAATTGCTTTTCCTTTGCTTGGAGCACTTATCTTGGTTTACATAAGCATAATAATTTTTATATCCTAATATTAATATTCATAAACCATTTAAAATAATTTTAATTTTTAATGATCTAAACTTCCAAAATTAAAAAAATAATCAGCAGATTCCACCACCTAAATATAATTATCTTCATACTTGCATATTACCTTTTAGTTCTTATCCAAAGACTGTCCTCCTCCATAGTTGCAATGCTAGCATAGACACATCCCACTTAGAATAATTTTTTATTTCCATATTTTCTACAGTCTTAAGTCTCACTGTAGAGACAAATAGTATTTTATCATGTAGATATAACATCGTTTATTAATCATTTGCTTTATGGTTATATAAGCTGCTTGTAATTTATTTTCTATTGAATACGAGGCTGCTATGAGCGTCTTTATAGTTTTTGGAAGGCTTTACTATTACCAATTGTTCGTGCTATATCTCTTCTGAAATTGTTTAGGAGCTGTCAGTGTCATAGCAAAAAAAGGTGATGGCATACTCCAAAGGTTTTTACTCAAGAGAGTTTAATGAAAGGACTATTTACCAGCGTGTGGGCAGGATTAAGTGTACCAAAAAGAGAAGGTGAAGTACATGGAAGCCAGCAAAAGCGAGACACCATTACAAACCCATTAAAACTGAAGTGCAAAGATAGGGAGTCTGGTAAGAGGTGGAACTGTAGACAAAGGGATGCCCAAAGACAGCTATGGAACACAGCCATTACTAGAACTGTGGTGAAGGTGGGAAAGGAGGGATAAACACTGCTCCCTCTCTCTCCTTCTGCTTTCCCATCTCCTGCCTTGCCACCTACCAGATGAACTCAACTAGAACCCAGGAAGGTGGGGGGGGGGGTGGGAAGAGAGGGTGCCTGGTGATGCAGCCTATAGAGGTCAGCTTCCTGGGTCACAGAGAATGTATCTGCATGAGGAGGTGGGATGATAGACAGAAAACACTAGTACAGAAGGCCTATATTTTATTAATTCAAAAATTGAATCAGAACAATATCTACATATTTAAAATGTCAAAAGTTTCTCAGCACCTTCTGCCCCCTTTTCTGCTTTATTTTACTCCATAGCACTTGTCATGCTTTAACATATTTTATAATGTATTACTTTTTTTTTCTAACTCTCTCATAAGAAAGTAAGCTCTTTGAAGGCAGAATTTTGTTTTTTCTCCACTGCTGTGACCTTAATATGCATTTGAATGAATGAGTATATTAAGGATGCCTAGTGAACCAAAGAAGAAATCTTCATATAGGATTCTTTAAAAATATAGGTAACTGTAAAGGTAAGAGACTCACTCTGAATTTTAAAAGTTATAATATGGTTTTTTCAAAGTAAAGCCCTTGTATTTAAGCCCTTTTCAAATATTCTATAATATTCACAATAAATAAATGCACTCAAATTTAACATAACATGTAAAAATATTGCTAACAATGCATATTTACTAATATGCATTAGTAAAACGAACAGAGTGCTTTCGTATTTAAAACTAATGCCATTAATATAATGTAGTGCCAAAAATAATTAACATTAAAATAAATAAATGCTTTATGCGAGTTGATTGTCCTATAGAATGGCATATCTCTGAACTGAAAATTAAGACACATGAATCACATTTTTAATGCTATTGCTTTTCTGTGTAAGCTTAGATCTTGTTTACCTGTGTTCTTCATTTAAGGTTAAAGTTTTGAGAGACTAATGGTCCCAGTGTAAAGCAGATGTTTAATGCATATCCAGTCCCTAATATGTGCCAAACACTGTAGCAGAAGCATCACATACAAATTGTGGCAGACTGATATTAACTAATGTGTTTCCCATTTCACCCTCACCTCCACCTCACCCCCAGACACTAGAATTTAAGCTCCATAAAAACGGAGACCTTATCTTTCTTGTTCACCATTGTATCGCCAGCTGCTTCCGTAGCACATGTCACACGGTAGGTGCTCAATAACTGTTTGTTTGATGAAAGTTTGCACTCCTTGGCAGCAAAACTATATCAGGGAATTTATAGGCTATTTTGTTTATATCAGAATAGCAAATGACTTTCTGATTAAATCAATAATAATATAGTCAGTCTAATATATTGGACAAAGTGAGAGAGTGGAATGGACATATATACACTACCAAACATAAAATAGATAGCTAGTGGGAAGCAGCCGCATAGCACAGGGATATCAGCTCGGTGCTTTGTGACCACCTAGAGGGGTGGGATAAGGAGGGTGGGAGGGAGGGAGTTGCAAGAGGGAAGAGATATGGGGACATATGTATATGTATAACTGATTCACTTTGTATAACAAAGCAGAAACTAACACACGATTGTAAAGCAATTATACTCTAATAAAGATGTTAAAAAAATAAAATAAAATAAAATACATTAGGCAATAACCGAATGAGCCAATCACATTGATGACCCCGTTTAACCCTTAAAAAGTAAAAAAATAATAACTATTACTATATATGAGTATTATTCTCACTACATTTTTATTGACATTCCTTCTACCAAACATGTGTAGATCCCTACTGTGCCCAAGGCAAGTGATGAACATAAAGGTTTAACAAGAGATGGTCTTTCCCTTCAATGAGCTTATGAGTTAACAAAGATGAGACATACTTGTATAAGAGAGACACAAGCAAGATGCTATTGGAACAGAGGAAGCTGAGTGAGATTGCCCAGCTCAGGATCCCCAGCTGTTTGTCCTCAGGCGTTGTGCTACTCCTCTTTGCAGCAACAGCTTCAGCAACATTAGAATGAGGATAACAATAGCACATACCTCATAGGGCTCTTGTGCAAATTAAATGAAATAAGGTATATAATGTGCTTTTTAGCAAAATAGCAAACATATAGGGAGGACTCACTAAATGCCAATTGTTAGTGCTTCAGTTCCTATCAAAGTATTCTTTGACTTAATTAACTTTTATGAAGTTTATTTTATGTAAAGTCGATAAAACATTTGCTGGTATTACTTCTGATAATTGATAATTACAATCCATTCTTATTTAACGAATTAGTTTGATTGGACCAAATGTAACCTGCATCTGAACTTCACGGCATGCCTCAACAAAGAAGAAAATTATTACTCATTAATTAACATTATTGAGTAAAAAGTGATTATGTGGGAATGGGTAGCTTTCTCAAGTAACTTCTCATCCACTGAATTATGGGGAAAGCAAGGCTTTTATTAAAAATGGAGAATTGTTCATAAAACTAGGAACTTTTGCTAATCTGTGGAAATTATCTTTAACCATGAGAGTTTAGCTCATTAATCTGCATAAACGTCTATTTTGTAATACTATATTCCACTTACTTGCTTCTGGCACTATTCAAGACCAAATGCCTTCCTCTGCAAGGTAACTATGCTTCAATCTATAAAATATTGTCTTTAACCATAAATGTCTAGGTCAGAAAGCCTTATAGAGCAAAATACTGTAGGAAATATGTTGGAATAGTGTAAGAATTATATACAACTTGGATCATTTATTAGTACTTGAGCAAGATTTTTTTCCTGGAAAGTAACAGTCATGTAGGTTTTTATGTTCACAGATATAACATTTCAAGTACAAAATCAAAAGTTTGATATTTCTAATTCAGGTATTGTCACATAGATATGTAAAATCATTAAAGAGACTTACCTGGTGCATCCCATATTTCAATCTGTTTTCCACTAATAAATATTTGAGAAACAAAACCCAAAAAGTCCTAATTATTCGAGCAATTAAATTCAACATTAGAGGCTTTCTGAAAGAAGTCTGATAGTAACACAATTAGCCTGTTTTTCATCCTATACACACATGAAAATTTTGTCTCTCCATTTACCTTTATTACAGCAAGAGTATTACAAAATGTAAATATGTGTTAAAACTGCTAAAACTCTGGAACGACATTTTTAATCTAAAAAGTCAGAGCTGATTTATTTGACATCATTTGACAGAAATGGTACATCAAAAAGAAGTAAAATATTATGAGATTTTTGTTGCAAGTAGGGCTCACGTATACTTTCAAAGGAAAAGAATAGGAAAAGCGAGCATCTTTAAATGTCTTCAAGATTAATGGTAAGATACTCTGAATTGACCTCGTCACAAAATAGCAGAGGAATGTGTAACTGAATTACAGTCTTCACATACATATGCTATGGTTTTTAGAGACAGTTTTCACTTCAGCTATTTATTCAGATAGTAATATACTCCTGAAATAAATGTTTTATTTCGTCATCAGATTTAAGCACACAGCTGTAGCATGTTGAATTTTTAAGAAGCAAAGTCAGTCCAGTTTCATGAGTTTGGGCTTCTCATTCCATATTTGAACTTATTTTTCCTGGGAAGGAAAAATAGTTCTAGCAGTACCTGGTATGGTGCCATAAACATAGTGGAGAATTAATAAATATTTATCACTGTTGAAGTTAGAAGAAACACTGATCTGCACTCTGCACGATTATGTTGGAATAGGACCATATTGCTTGCACAAAAGTATAAACAGTTGGTGCAGCATCTGAGTCTCAGACAATTTTTTTTAAATCATTATTTTGCAGGAGGCCTAATCTGCTGCAGAAAGGATAAAACGTTACTGATAACTATAATTAAGATGCATTAAGATACAAAGAACTGTTTAGAAAAGCAGACTCTACAGAATGCTGAGAATTCTTACTCTTTTGTGTTGTGAGCTGATTGGCCTTAGCAGCAGATCCAGAAGAGAACCTCAGCTGTAGACCTGTAGGAGAGAGGGAAGTAAGCCAAGACTGTGGGGACAGGGCCGGCCTGATGGATAGAAATCCCCCAATTTCAGCTTCTAAGGGGACCCACCAAACTTCAGTCCAGTCCAGCTTAATGTTGATAGTCATCATCTCAGATGTGTCAGGTGGGAGCATGGCACCAGAAATTAGTTATGTGGGAAATGTTCTTATCCGATGGATGACAGTTTTCTTTGTGGAGTGGAAGGGGATGTCTGGGTTATAAGAGGGCCTCAGTCAGTGGGCTGCAGAGAGGAGAACATTGGGATATGATCCAGATCCCCCAGAGAGAAGGGGCTGGCAAGACTAGTGAGGTTCCTAGGCCCAGGCAATTTGGCTGGGGTTCAGGGCTGTAATCCATTAGCAGCAAAAAATGAAGTGTAAATGCAGAAAAGAGGCAAGAGTCTAGGTACACAGTAGGGCTGGAGTCAGGACCAAGGAGCTCAATATTGGTGGCCACAGAGATGTTTACACAGGCTCACTCAACAGCAGGCTTAGGGCAATAGATGAGCTCCAGACACTGTTTACTGACAGGAATTGAACTCCTGACATCCTGCCAAGCTTGAGTCTCATTTGAGTAACAACTTGATGGTGTTGTGTCTATAGGTTGATTTCATGCAGTATCTCCTTGTTGGGCATAGCCATGCAAGGGCTGTCATTAATTTTTTTATTTTGGAATAAACTTAAATAAATCCAAAGCTATAATAAAATTGGCAACTCACTTATATACTAGAATGTCAGCTCCACAAAAGGTACCTTTGTCTTTTTGTTCACTAAAGTATGCCATGTGCCTAGATGGAACGTGGTTAGCAATCAACAGGTATTTGTCAAGTTAAAGAATAAATTAGACAAACATTAAGTGCCACACAAATGACATGAAAGCATGCCCTGAAGGTGACACTTACCTCCTATAGCCAGCCACAGGGCTGAAATTGCTGAAAATCACACTCAGAATTCCATTCTACAACTGGCTGAATTACGATGCAAGCTAAACTCCCAGCCTTGCAGGGTGTCTAATGTTAAAGTGGGGGCATTGACAAATCAAAACTACAATGAGATATCATCTCACACCAGTCAGAATGGCCATCATCAAAAAATCTAGAAACAATAAATGCTGGAGAGGGTGTGGAGAAAAGGGAACACTCTTGCACTGCTGGTGGGAATGTGAATTGGTTCAGCCACTATGGAGAACAGTATGGAGGTTCCTTAAAAAACTACAAATAGAACTACCATATGACCCAGCAATCCCACTACTGGGCATATACCCTGAGAAAACCAAAATTCAAAAAGAGTCATGTACCAAAATGTTCATTGCAGCTCTATTTACAATAGCCCAGAGATGGAAACAACCTAAGTGCCCATCATCGGATGAATGGATAAAGAAGATGTGGCACATATATACAATGGAATATTACTCAGCCATAAAAAGAAACGAAATTGAGCTATTTGTAATGAGGTGGATAGACCTAGAGTCTGTCATACAGAGTGAAGTAAGTCAGAAAGAAAAAGACAAATACCGTATGCTAACACATATATATGGAATTTAAGAAAAAAAATGTCATGAAGAACCTAGGGGTAAAGCAGGAATAAAGATGCAGACCTCCTAGAGAATGGACTTGAGGTTATGGGGAGGGGGAAGGGTGAGCTGTGACAGGGCGAGAGAGAGTCATGGGCATATACACACTAACAAACGTAGTAAGGTAGATAGCTAGTGGGAAGCAGCCGCATGGCACAGGGATATTGGCTCGGTGCTTTGTGACAGCCTGGAGGGGTGGGATAGGGAGGGTGGGAGGGAGGGAGACCCAAGAGGGAAGACATATGGGAACATATGTTTATGTATGACTGATTCACTTTGTTATAAAGCAGAAACTAACACACCATTGTAAAGCAATTATACCCCAATAAAGATGTTAAAAAAATAAATAAATAAAAATTAAAAAAAAAAAAAAAGAAGTGGGGGCATTGATTGGGAAGGGATGTGATCCTAAAAGTTGCAATGAGGATATGTGGGAAGACTCTGATGATGTTGGGGACACTGTGCTCCAAAATTCTGATGAGTCTTCTTTGCCAGTGGGAGCAACCTCTCCATTCCCAATGAATGGGAGAGAGGAACATATGCATAGGCCCAAAGAAGAGCAAACAGGAATCATTCTAGAAACTGAAAGTATTACCACTATATTCCCAGCACTGGAACAGTGCCTGATAAACACTGAATGCTCAATCAATATTTGCTAAGCCGACGAATGAATGAATGAATGAATGAAGTAGTTGCACTCAGTTGACACATCAAGTATAGGGAAGGAGAGTGGTAAGATATGATGTTGGAAAGGCACACAGGTGTCAGCTCATGAAGAGTCTTCCTAATGTGTCAAGGTAAAGATTTCAAAATGTCTTCTGAAAGATATGGGAAATTTTTAAAATCTAAGCATGATGCCATGATCAGAGTTGCTGACAGTTACGCACAGAATAGATTTAGAGGCACAACTGAAGGCAAGGAGTCTAGTAAGGAGGGCATCACAGTAATCCAGAAATAATGAGGGTTTGAGAAAAGAAAGCAGAAATGGGGAAATAATACAGATCAATGAATTATGGAGATATTTAGGAAGTACTATGAACAAGACTTGGGAAAAATCTTTTGGGTGTGGGTCCTTGGTGAGAGACGGACACCATTTACTTTGAAAAATCTTAGGAATTTTATTGGCCATTTTGTGTCCACAATACAGTGTGAATTAGTCAGTTGTCCTAGTTGAGACTGTCTCCGAAATGGAAACTTTCACAAGGTTATTATAATCCCCAATCGTACCATGTCTTTTCTGGTTTCCTACCAGTGGCAAGTCCTTCCATTTCCATGGTAACCCACGTAATCAAGGCAAAAGAAAGAAAAGTTTCTGGAGTTTATATTTTCGGGGCTCTTCCTTCATTCTTTGGTCCTTAACACCAAATTTAACTTATTCTGAAGAAATAACATGTTAACTAAATATTACCAACGGGGAAAAAGTTTTTCTGTACCTTTCCCAATCTATATTCTTCTTCAAAGGAAGCTGTAGTTGGACACAAACAGAGATACATGCAGACCTTAATAATGTCCCTAAGAATGGCAGGCTGGGATATACAAAAGCAACAGGAAGGGAGGCTGGACACCCAACATTATGCCACCTTGAAGTGATGATCGCTGACAGCAAAGACAACTGGGGAAGGGAAAAATTAAAAGTTTTATTCTCTCCCAAGTTCACTTCAGTTGTTCTGCTCCAGTATTAGACCTTATGATCAATATCAGTGCTCTATAGCCAATTTCAGAAATCTGCAAACTTTATTTATTGATACTCCTACATAGGGCTATTGATCAATAAGTTCAGGATGGGGCCAGGAGACAATGATTTTTTAACTGGCATAATATGAGCTAGAAAAAAGTATCATCATTACTTTATTCATATAAATTACTGACTTTTCTCACAAATAGGTTCGCATTAAAATGAATGGGGAAAGAGGAAGAATAAAAACTCTTCAACCTTAGTCCCAAGGCTAATCTTATATATGTTAATGGTTTCAATCCCATTTATTAAAAATTCATGTTAAGTGAGGTTGAAACATCAGGGGTATAAGGCATCAGGTGGCATCATCAAGCAGATGTAGGCCACATCCATTAAAAGCAGACAGGTCTGTCCAGCAGCAGTAAACTGGACCACGCACATGGCATTTCTTCCATATGCCCTATTTCCTATTGCCTTATCTTTCTTGCTGATTTCTATCATTTGGATCTCATTTTGGGTTTCTAGTGTTTTTTCTATTTGACTCTTGGCATACCTCAATAACAGAATACTTGCCTCTGAATCTACCACACAGCCACTTTCTCCTTACATTAAATTTGAGGGAACCAGCAGATTGCCAGGATAGACTGCTGTGTGCCCAGGTCTGGTGTTGCTATGGTCTGTGCAGTACACGAAGTTAGGATCCATGAGTGAGCCATGGAAAATACATCAAAACTTGGCATACAAAAAAAAAAAAAAAAAAAAACTTGGCATACGATCTAAAACTGGATTGTAGTGATGGTTACACAATGCATAAATTTATTAAAAACCATTGAACCATACACTTAGAAGGGGTGAATCTTATGATTCATAAATTATACCTCAGTAAAGCTTAGAAGAAAAAGTTTGGCCAGATAATAGAAGTTAGGTGGGACAAGATTGGACTGATACTGAATTCATCTGAAGAATAAGTCAATTTAGGGGGGGTCTATCATCATGACAAGAGCTGACCGCACAGAAATCTAGCTCATTGGAGCAAAGCATGGGATGTGTTAGTTACATCAGTTCCCAGTCATGGGAAGATTGGGAAACTATTAAAAACTCAATTATTTTTGGTGTTGCTCATTCAGTATAGTTGAAATTGGGATTCCAACACTAGGTCCCAGTTGCTGGGAAGAACATTGCAACAAGAATTTGCATCTGTCAGTTTGAGCTTTGGGATGTAAACCAACTCTGTCTAGTTTAAGGACACAAAAAAATGATTTATTGCAAAGGTATGAAGTCACTCATAGAATGGAATAAAAAGCTGAACAATCAAGCACTGGGTAGAACACTACAGGAACCAGGACAATTCCAATAATCCAGTAGTCAGAATTAATGAATTGTCTCTTTGGACAGCAGCCATCAGACTAATCATGAGCAACTGTGTTACTTTATTCAAGATTTAATTTCCAGAGAGAGATCTGACTGTCCTTGCTTATTTCAAGTGTCCATGTCTTGGCCTTGAAAGTGTGAGGTTCATTCATTGATATCTCCTCCAAGACCACATGCAATGAGAGAGGCATTATTTTCCATATGAAAATCAATGTATTTTCACCAAAACAAGAAGGAAGAGGTGCTGGGCAGAAAACACACACATAAACACAAACACACGCGCGCGCGTGTCCACTATGCTAAGATTTATCAACGCATGAAATTAGAAGTCTCTTTTCTAGATAGTCTGACAATTAAAGGCAGGGTTTTTACAACTAGTATGAGATTAGAAAAATTGCTGCAGTTTCTCAGAAAAGAGGCTAGAAAGAACACAACAGGGACTCAATTCTGTAAGAGTACTGGAGTTACTACAAGAAAAACTAGAGATTGGGGATAAAGCAGTTTAGCTTTATCAACAGGCTGAACAAGGGTCACAAGAGGAAGACTCAGATGTAGGAGAAAAGAGAAAGGAGTAGCTTTCTCCCAAGAGAAAAGAAAGGAGTAGCTACGACTCAGAGAGCAAAGACAGAAGGTGGTGATCGTTCCGGGGCAGCAAGAGCGCTCAGCTCACATTAGACCAGTAGTCAGCCTGGAGCCCCCTCATCTGTCCTCCCCTGTTACTCCCAGCCATGGCCTCAGTGGCTTTCACTCAGTGTAATCAAGCCTTTCTTTGTTAGAATTAGCTCAGTAATTAGGGATCAGCATTTATTAGTAAATACAGATGTGTTTTTTCCAAGATATTTTCAATGTGTTCAAGAAATTAAAGTTCTTGAATTTCTAAGAAGTACAGATTAAAATAAAAACTAGTGGGAAGGAGGTTTTGAGTTTTGTGAATTTTTACAGTCTTTGACGTTTTCTGAGTGATATGGAGAGAACGAAATTCAGTCAAGATAGAATTAGTACCTGTTGTCTATAGAGCACTGTGATAGATACTGGAAATAGAAAGATGAACAGCCATCATCATTACCCTCAAGGTACTTGTTATAGACTGAATGTCTGTGTCCCCCTCCAAAATTCATGTGTTAAATCCTAATGCCCAAGGTGACAGTATTTGGAGGTTGGGCCTTTGAGGGGTGATTAGATCATGAGGGTGGAGCAGTGATGAACGGGTTAGTGCCCTTTTTATGGAGGCTCCAGAGAGCTCCCTTGCCCCCTCTGTCATGTGTGGACACAACAGGAAGATGGCAACCAGGAAATGGAACCTCACCAGACATCAAATCTGCCAGCACCTTGATCTTGGACTTTCCAGCCTCCAAAATTGTGAAACATAAATTTTCTTGTTTATAAACTGCTCAGTCTCTGGGTATTTTTGTTATAGCATCCCAAACAGACTAATAAGACAGTACTTATACAGTAAGGGTATAGAAATACCAGCGCTCATTGTATATATAAATGTAATGTGGTATGAGTGCTCAAAGGCATTAGAGCATAGAATAAATACTCAAGTCTGCTCTGAGGAATTGGAGACCATGTCAAAGAAGAGGTGACAGGGAGATGTGAAAGAGAAACAGGACTTTTTTAATTGAGGTAAAATTGACGTATAACATTATATTCGTTTTAGGTGATAATGATTTGATATTTGTATACATATACACATTACATGTATATTATACATATGCACATATACATATATATAAACACATTTGATATATAATGATTAGATATTTATATATGCGAAATGATCACCACAATGTCTAGTTAACGTCTGTTACCATACATAGTTACAAGAAAAAAAATTTTTTTCTTGTGATGAGGGCTTTTTAAGATCTACTCTCCTATGGTCACCTAATCTATGACATATAAGGCAAGAATATACAATGGAGAAAAGACAGCCTCTTCAATAAGTGGTGCTGGGAAAATTGGACCAGCATAAAAGAATGAAATTAGAATACTCCCTAACACCATACACAAAAATAAACTCAAAATAGATTAAAGACCTAAATGTAAGGCCAGACACTATAAAACTCTTAGAGAAAAACATAGGCAGAACACACTTTGACATGAATTGCAGCAAGGTCTTTTTGATCCACCTCCTAGAGTAATGAAAATGAAAACAAAAATAAACAAATGGGATCTAATTAAACTTAAAAGCTTTTGCACAGCAAAGGAAACCATAAACAAAACAAAAAGACAACTCTCAGAGTGGGAGAAAATAATTGCAAACGAAACAACTGACAAAGGATTAATCTCCAAAATATACAAACAGCTCATGCAGCTCAATATCAAAAAACAAATAACCCAATCAAAAAATGGGTGGGGGGGAGGAAGATCTAAATAGACATTTCGCCACAGAAGGCATACAGATGGCCACCAAACACATGAAAAGATGCTCAACATCACTAATTATTAGAGAAATGCAAATCAAAACTACTACTACCTCATACCGGTCAGAATAGCCATCATCAAAAAAATCTATAAACAATAAATGCTGGAGAGGGTGTAGAGAAAAGGGAACGCTCCTACACTGTTGCTAGGAATGTAAATTGGTACAGCCACTATGGAGAACAGTATAGAGGTTCCTTAAAAAACTAAAAATAGAGCTACCATATGACCCAGCAATCCCACTCGTAGGCATATATCCAGAGAAAACCATAATTTGAAAGGATGTGTGCACTCCAATATTCATTGCAGCACTCTTTACAATAGCCAGGACATGGAAGCAACCTAAGTGTCCATCTACAGGGGAATGGATAAAGAAGATGTGGTACATATATACAATGGAATATTGCTCAGCCATAAAGAGGAACAAAATAGTGCCATTTGCAGAGATGTGTATGGACCTAGATATTGTCATACAGAGTGAAATAAGTTAGAAAGAGAAAAACAAATATTATATAATATTGCTTATATGTGGAATCTAGAAAAATGTACAGATGAACATACTGGCAAAGCAGGAATAGAGTCACAGATGTAGAGAACAAACTTATGATTACCAAGGGGGGAAAGGGGAGGTGGGACAAATTGGGAGATTGGGATTGACATATATATACTACTATGTATAAAATAGATAACTAATGAGAACCTACTGTTTAGCACAGGGAACCCTACTCAATGATCTGTGGTGACTGAAATGGGAAGGAAATATAAAAAGGAGTGGATATATGTATACGTATAACTGATTCACTTTGCCGTACAGCAGAAACTAACACAACATTATAAAGCAACTATACTCCAATAAAAATTAATAAAAAGATCTACTCTCTTAGAAACTTTCAAATATGCAATATATTATTATTAACTATAGTCACTATGCTGTACATTACATCCCTGGGACTTACTTATTTTATAACTGGAATTTTGTACCTTTTGACTCCCTTTTGACAGATGGACAAGGTAGGTGATAGCATTCCAGCCAGAGAAAATAGTATGCAAAATTATGAAAGCATATTGTATGTTCCTCCTTTAAATATAAGAGAAACTGACATCATCCAGGAACTACATATAGTGTTTCTGGGAAGGGTATGAGAGAGGAATAATGTGGCTGGGAAGGCTCGTTGTAGGCATACCACTGGAAAATTCTGAACAGGTAAGTGACACATTAAAGTGCCTTGGAGAGACTTCCCTGGTGGTCCAGTGGTTAAGACTCTGAGCTTCCACTGCCGGGGGCACGGGTTCGATCCCTGGTCAGAGAACTAAGATCCCGCGTGCCGCAAGGTGCGGCCAAAAGAAAAAAAAAGTGCCTTGGAAAATAATACGGAGGATGTTGATTAAAGAAGAATGAGACCTTCTGCTCCCAGGAGCTTCTTACCATCCAGGTAAGACATAATGAGTAGATATAGAGAGAATGGAATAGATATTTAGTAGGTAAAATGGACAACAATTAATATAATAACATTTAACATTTATAAAACTCTATTTGTTGGGCACTGACACAGTGCAATAACTAAGACTCCAGGTCCTGGAATCTGAGTTCCTAAGTTCAAACATTCTCCATCCAGTATTTGCCACCATAGAAAATTGCTCAGCTTCCCTGCTCCTTAGTTTCCTTATTTGTAAACTAGGACCTACTTCACGGGACCGTGAGGATTAACTGGTCACTATATGAAAGGCATTTAGAATAGCACCTTAAAAAGTTAGCAATTATGGTTATCTCATTTTATAGATGAGTAAACTTTAATACACTTAGATTAAGTCTATTCCCAAGGATAGATACTAAATATATTAAATGTTTTTCAAACTTATGTTTGCTTAACTCTAGAGCATGAGCATGTAGCTTCTAGCATGACCCCAAGTCATCTAAAAGACTGTGCTCAGTGATAGAAGCCTGAGAGAAAGGAGAAAATATTTCAGATGATTGATGATCTATATATGATTTTAAAGTTTTATTTACACTTTGGATTTCCTACAGTTTCAGGTTTGGGCCTTACATAATCTTTAATTGTAAGAATTTGTTAAGATACTGATTTTACCCTCCTACCATACTCTCTTCCAAGAGAAAGGTCCCTCTTCTCTAATAGTGTTTGCTGTCCCCAGTTACCACTAATTAAACCGGGGGTGGAAAACAGACCTAGAGGCTGGGCTGGACCAGTCAAATTCTTTAATTTGAATATTTGCACTGAGAAAGTTAGTAGATGACAAGATTGACAGTGAATAGAACAGATCATTCAGGGGAAGCAATATTGTGTTTGAGGTTAACAAGATTAAATCATAGGCAGACTATGGAAGGCTTTGAATTGTAGACTAAAAGCTCTGATTTTATATCAGCAAGGGAAAAGTCACCAAAGATTCTGAGTAGGAAAGTCACACTGTGAACATAAATAAGGATATTGAATTTATGAGGTCGTAAGGTGAATTGAAGGTCAAAGAGGTCAAGTTTATTGGGAACATAAATTCTTGGATCAAAACAGTGATCTCATATGCAAAATAAGAGAGATAGCTGCAAAAGCCTTTCCAAGGGAGAATTTACAGGACTTGGTGATAGATAAAATATTAAAGATAATTCTAAAAAGGAACAAAGAGTAACTAAAAGATTTAAGTTTAGAATGCAAATTACTAGAAATACAGAATCTAAGAAGCAAACATGCTTTTAGGGCATTGGGTTTTTTGACAGGTTGAGTTTCCAGTAATGATAGAACATTTAAGTGCAAATATCTAGTGGGGTGCTTGACATTAAAAGATTTCAGGGGGCCTTCCCTGGTGGCGCAGTGGTTGAGAGTCCACCTGCCAATGCAGGGGACACGGGTTCGTGCCCCGGTCCGGGAAGATCCCACATGCCGTGGAGCGGCTAGGCCCATGAGCCATGGCCGCTGAGCCTGCGCGTCCAGAGCCTGTGCTCCGCAACGGGAGAGGCCACAACAGTGAGAGGACCGCGTACAGCAAAAAAACCAAAAAAACCCAAAAAAACCCCCAAAAGATTTCAGGGCTGGAAAGTACCTTAGAAATTATCATAGTCCAATTGCTTTATCGCTCAAGTGAGAAAACTGAGATCTAGAAGGATAATTTATCCGATACAACACAAGTAATTAATATAGAAGCAGAACTAGAACCCAAGCCTTCTGACTCCCAATCCAGTGCTCCTCTGACTACATTGCACTGCCTTCTCTAGCTGATTGGTGAGAGCAGAAGATATATCAAAATTATAACACTGGGAGTGATCTACAGTGATAAGTTATAAAAGTCATGAGATCTGTAGAGAGCTTAGAGCAGAGATGGCAAACAATTTTCAACTTACATGCCAGCTCCAATAAATAAGTAATGACTGCAGGAATACTGCATTGAAACCAATTCTGAATCTGTGTCCAGGCTTATTGAGAACAAATGATATGACTATTAGTGATCCTGGCCAACAGCAAAGTGGATGCGGGCAGCATGCATGCCACCTATTGCTATCAGTAGTCAGAAAGAAAACTAAAGTCATAATCATGAGAAAGAACTGAAAATATTTTTAAAAAAATAACAGCTAAGGACTTCCCTGGTGGTCCAGTGGTTAAGACTCTGTGCTTGCACTGCAGGTGGGCATGGGTTTGATCCCTGGTCGGGGAATTAGGATCCCGTATGTTGCACAGCGTGCCCCCGCTCCAAAAAAAAAAAACAGCTAGAAAAATATCTAGCTAATAATGATTAGCTTTGCATAAGGTAATAACATTTCCTTTTTATTATTTGGTTCCTATCTTAAATGGGAGGTGTTGGATAAACTGCTGAATGCTTATTGGAAACATGAAGGATTTGAATATTTGGGGAGTCATGATGGAAGAGGCTGAAAAAGATTGAGACAGAGAGAGAGAAACAAACTATTGATTGAACTTTTTTACATAAACAGGCTTATTTGTTCAGTGTGTCCCAGACTTTAGCTTAATTTGATTTTATACAGAGACTACCTAATAAAAATTTTTCTGAAATAAATTATATATGCCAAAGTCAACATTATGAACTGACCACACACATTTATCACCTCTTCTTCCTAATAATCCAAGACGTGGTAACAAAGAAAACACCCATACCACACAAACACGTATATTGATATGTACTATATATGAATATGTACTCAATATCAATAAAGAAGACAGAGAGTAGGTCATCAGCAGACAAGAAATGTCATCAAATTTCTTAAAGAGAGTACCAGGTAGAAGAGTGGTATAGTGAGTTGAACGGTGGTCCCTCAAAAGATATGTCTATGTCTTAATCTCCAGAACTTGTGAATGTTACCTTATTTGGAAAAGGGGTCTTTGAGATGTAATTAAGTTAATGATCTTGTGATGAGGAGATCATCCTGGATGTTCTTGGTGGGCCCTAAATCCAAGGACAAGCATCCTTATAAGCATGCAGCAAAGGGAGATTACACAAACAGAGAGAAGAAGGCCATGTGAAGACAGGAGCAGAGACTGCAGTGATGTGGCTACAAGCCAAGGAATGCCAACAGCCACCAGAAACTGCATAAGGCCAGGAACATATTCTCCGCAGAGTCTCTGAGGGAGTGGGGCCCTGCTGACACCTTGATTTTGGACTTTAAATAAAGTTCTGTTGTTTTAAACAACCAAGTTGGTGTTAATTTATCATGGCAGCCACAAGAAATCAGTGCAAGTGGTTTCTAAGGAAGCTGAGAAAATTGGCCTTGCAGAAATACAGAGAAGACTAGAAAACAGCAATTGGAAGCAAGGAGTGGAATGTGGAGTTAAAACGGGGGAATTAATATAAAGTGAGTATAAATTATAATTGTCCCTCCCACCACTCCTTCATTCCAACAGGGGGAATGCCCAGCAGCCAGGCATTCTTCTCTATAGAAATTGCACTGTCGAGAGAAGCAGGGCAGCTGATGTGGCCGTTCCCCAGCCAAACACCCTAAAGCAAGGTTGATCAGTTGGTAAGCCCAGCCCACAACCATAGAGCACTCATTGCCTTATTTTAACAGATAACGAAGAATGAATATACTGTAGCCGTTTTTAAAGGTTCTGGAATTAAAGAGAGGCCAGAAATAAACAGGGGAAAAAAGTCCACGAAGAAAGCTGAAATAATTCAAGGAACAGGAGAGAACGAAAAAAAGGAAGGCAGTCTGTTTATCGAGTATATTCAGAGATAATTATGCCAGTTACTAATTTATCGCCTCTCACTCCAAACTCATCCTTCTTTTCCCTGCTTGTGATACTCAAAGTGGACTCTGCTGTCAACGTTTGGGCTTGGCTCGCTGCTAGATGTAGGCTCTGCCGATAGAGGGCTCTGTGAGTGCACTGTAAGGACGGAGGGGAAGGTGCTTTCTGTTCTGATGTTCTTTTTCTCTTAAGGTCCTGCAGGGGTCCTGCTGTGTGCCCCTGTGGCAACCACGCCCCCTCCTCAGAAGTTGAAACTCCGCCTCTGGACCTCATCCTCTGGAGGTTCCAAGTTCCTTCCTTATTCACTATTCCCTCAACTATGGGAGTAGTAGTAGCTCTTTGCAGGTACTACCTCTGTATACCTTAGAGTTCTCTTTTACCCATTTTAGTGGTGAATACATCTTTTACTGAGTTCACAATTTACTTAGTTCACAATTAGTTTCTCAATTCAAATTACTGGTGTGGTAATTTTTGTCCCCTGCCCAGACCCTAACTAACACAATAGTCAGTAAGGTTGTTTTTTTTGTTTTTATTTTTGTTTTTTTTTTCTGCGGTACGTGGGCCTCTCACTGTTGTGGCCTCTCCCGTTGCGGAGCACAGGCTCCGGACGCGCAGGCTCAGCGGCCATGGCTCACGGGCCCAGCCGCTCCGCGGCATGTGGGATCTTCCCAGACCGGGGCACGAACCCGTGTCCCCTGCATCGGCAGGCGGACTCTCAACCACTGCGCCACCAGGGAAGCCCTAAAATTTTCAATAGATGGTTAGAAAATAAAACTGAGTAAATGTCCCAGAAAACAGAACATCCAGTTAAAAGATGGAAAATATGGGAGGTGAGATTGAGGTGTGGAAGGGGGGAGGCGGTGAAAAGGAAGTGTAAGGCTGCCAGTATCTTCATCTTAAAAGATGTGGTAACAAGAGATACAATACATAGTTGATCAAAAATAAAGGGATATGGGGAATTCCCTGGCGGTCCAGTGGTTAGGACTCCGTGCTTTCACCTGGATTCGATCCCTGGTCAGGGAACTAAGATCCCAAAAGCTGCGGCCTGACCAAAAAGGAATATGTATATTATTTAAACGTACAAAGATAACCAAAAAAGGAATTAAATAACAGTAACACTTGCTTACTGCTTTAGATGTATTGATCCATTTACTCTCATAATAAATAGTTATTCTGAGGAATGGACTATTATTTTCCCCATTTTACAGAAGAGGAAAAAGGTGCAGAGAGATTGAGTAATTTGCCTAAGGTCACACAGCTGGTAAATGGCAGAAGTGGGATTCCAGAGTGTGTGTTCTTATCTATTATACTCTACTGTCTCCTTATATGACTTATTGGGAAGAGATGGTTAAGGAAGGTAGAAGGTGAAGCAAATGAGTTAAATTGTCTCTTAGCAGTAGATTAAGGTAATATTTAAAACTCACAAAATAAGAAATGGTGATAAGAGAGAGGTAATCACTGGAAGAAAAAAAATACAGAAAATGTTTAAAGCAGTTTACTCTCAAGGGCAGCACTTTGGGAAGGAAGTGGTGAACAAGGGATTTGTCATTTTCCCTTACAAGTCTTTATGTACTATTAACACATTAATAATAATTTGTTCTAAGCATTTTAAAAGACATATGTTGGGGAGGAAGAAATTTTCCTCTACCCTTCTAGGTTCTGCTGGCTGGTCCAAGAATTAAATTCACATAGATTGCCAGGATGAAATCAAACAAAAGTTTAATAACATGTATACACGGGAGAGACCCAGGAGAACCGAGTAACTTACCAAAATGGCTAAAGCCCTCACTTTAAATACAATCTTCCGCTTAAGACAAAACAGGATGTTGGGGATAGTGTCTTGGGACCTCAAAGGGGAGGAAGGCAATTGACATGGAGATGGAAAAGCAAATGTTTGGCAAACGTGGGACCCAGAGTGAACTCTGATCTCTAAGCCCAGCCTGAGTCGCCCTCACCACGCCTAGTCCACACTCTTGGCAGACGTGTCTGGTGAACGCTGGGACAGGCCCTCCATCTAAATTTTTTTAGGCTGTTGGGGGAAAGTTAAAGGTTCTTCCTGAGTCTTTAGGGCCTTGATTATTTTCAGCTTGAAATAATCCCCAAGCCAAAAAGACATTTTGGGATGGCAAATTTTGCTCCCCTACACATAAAGTTATAAATTATCTTAGATAAGGAGAGAAGAATAGGATCATGAAGCTAAATTATGTATTTAAAAATTTTACATACTAAGTATACCAAGATAATCTTACATCTGCAAACAAGGAAATTCCCTTCTCACTTGCGGTAGAGATATCTGACCTGAGTCCCTCAGAGGAGGCCTGGTAATTAGTCATAGCAGGGCTTGGGAAGCCCCTCTTTTCACACTTCATAAGAGAAATGAAGCTAGTTTTCAATCTACTAAATAGATACCATTTGAACAATAAGATGAAATTTTAAGCATTAGCAATCACAAGAGGTCTTAAAACTCAGGAAGAGGAATGAGTGTCCAAAAGGTGCCTTTTGTCCAACCAGAGGGTCTCTGGTCACAGACGAAAGATAAGCTTAGAGAGTGATCTTTAATGACAGGAAAGAGCTCTGGACTCTTGTAAGTGTTGATAAAAAGACTCTGGTAGTATAAGCACCATTCTCTACTGTATTTATTAATCTAGAGACTATATTTTCAGCCCTAGTGTTAAATGCATCTCACCAACTCTTACAAATTCAAACTAGTAGTAGATTAAACATTAGTAAATTAAGTGGTTTGGATAAGAAATGGGTGCCTAAGGCCTTACATTTCTTTAAACTGGGATCTTTTAGGCACAAATAATGATACATATCGATTTGTTGCCATCTAGTGCTCACAGCTGTAGAGACCTGGATTCAGTTTATGCTGAATTTTTTTTTTTTCTTTTTCTTTCCTTAGTCTCTGCAGCAGTTTGTTTTTCATGGGGCCCCCTGAGACCGAAATCGAAACATTCTCCTAATAAAATGGTATTCATATGTAGACAACAAATCTATAAATAGCTTTATACACTGTGGGAAGCTCAGTGAATTCTGACCTAACCCATATCTACAGGTTCATCAAGTTTTCTTAGCATGCCACCCTACAGAAAGTTTATAAAGGAGGCTCAACTCCTTCAGCAAGTCATCAGCTAAGCTTGAATGACAATCACTATTACAATATAATTACTATTCACTCATAAAATTCCCTGCAACATGTATTAAGAGTTGAGAGAGAAGGAATTCCTTTTTACCCAATATGTCAAAGAGATATTCTGTGGAAAAAAAAAAAAAAAAACTTCTGAAAATCAGGTAGAAATGCTGACTAAATTGCATCATTGAACTCATTGAAAAGCAAATGAAATTCTCAAGGGCCAAAGAGAAGAGAGAACTGAAACAACTGTGGTAAGCAGGCACTGAAGATGTGTCTAATCTCGAGGCATTTGCTGATACCCTGAATGTAGTCCGAGAATGTAATGGCCTCCCAAGACACAGGAGATGAGGCCTTGCTCAGCATAGGAACTGAGATCTTTGCATAAAACTGGAATCCTCAAAAGACTACACTAGCAAAGGGAGACAAGGAGGCTTGAACGTCTAGGTTAAAATTTGGGTAGAGAAAAAAAAACCCTCCCCTTTGAATTATAAATGTGGCCTTTCTTACATGGGATTCGGATTTAAATCTATACTAACCTGGTAGGTTGCATATGGGTTATAAGAAAAGGAGAAAGGTCAAAGATTACTCCAAGGTACTTGGTGTTTGGCTTGAGTAACTGGAAAAAAATGGAGTTGCCATTATGTGAGATGGAGAAAGCTTCAAGTGGGGTTTGTCTGAGGAGGCGGAAGATTAGGAGTTCAGTGTCAGAAAAGATAAGTTTCAGATACTACTAGACATCTAAATAGCGATATCTAGCATGAATTTGGATAAATGAGTCTGAAGTTCAGGAGAGAAGCATGGGCTGGGGAGATATCTTTCGGAGTAGTCTGTATGACCATGGGGTTTTACAAACTAGAAGAAATCACCAAAGGAGTAAGTATAGAGAAGAGGTCCAAGACGTTAGCTCCGGGATGTTCCAATATCAAGAGGTAAAGAAGATAAGCAAAAACTAGCAAAGGTAACTTAGGAGGAGGAAAAGCAGGAAAATGTGCAATCACCAGTCAGAAAATATACTAAGAGAATTGACTGCATTAAAAATAGCACTAAAATTATATAAAATACTGAGGAATAAACCTAATAATAATATGAAAGACTTAAATAAAAGTTCTCTTAATTTTAAAAACCCACCATATTTGGCACTTTTATTATAATTGACAAAGAAACTTTGGAGTCAAAATAACATAGTATGAATCATTAAAATGAATGAAATAGATGTATATTACTGACATAAAAAGCCCTCTGGAATAATAATACATGATAAACACAAAAACGATGTGGCAGGACAAAATCTATAGTATGAAGTCGTCTTTATAGTTTAGCATATTTAGTATATATGTGAAAGAAAGTCTGGAAGAATGTATAAAAGACTATTGCCAGTGATTTACATATGGCAGACTTTCACTTTCCACATTATAAACATCTGGATGATTGTTCGAATTTTTACTGTAAGCACATATGAACATTATTAACAAAGTTAGAATTTAAATGATATTTATTTGGCATGTATAATTGCATGGAAAGGTATAACATAATGTTAATTCAAGAAAGCAGAAACAAACAGCTTACATAAGATATGACCAAAATTAGAATATGCATGGAAAACAGACTGCAAAAAAAAAAAAATCCAAAAAAGTTAACTGAGAGTCTCTTTGGGAATGGTACTGCTTATTTTTTCCTTTCTCCTTGATTCTATGTCTTTTAAACTCTCTGTAACATGAGTTTTCTTACTTTTGTTTTTCCTGTTTACTATGAAGATTTCCAAACACACAAAGAAAAAGTATAATAAAATACCAGGTACTTATCAGCCAGCTTCAACAGCTATCAAAATTTAGATAGATATGTGTCATCTTTCCCCCACCTGTTTGTTTGTTTGTTTGTTTTTCTGGAATATTTTAAAGCAAATCTCAAACATCTTGTCATTTTACTGTATAGACTTAAAATGATCACATTCTTATATTATCACAATACCATTTTTTCATCTAAAACAAAAATTCCTTAATATTGTATAATACTTAGCCCATACTGAAAAATCTGGGATTGCCTAAGACATGTCTTTATAAAGTTAGTTTTGAATGAGAATCCAAACAAGGTCCCATCACTGCATTCTGTTAAGCTTCCAGAATCCTTCTCCAGGAGTGTTATGGGCTAAGTTAACCCTCCAAAGTTCGTATGTTAAAATCCCAACCCCTAGAACCTCAGAATGTGACTATTTTGGGAGATAAAGTCTTTAAAGAAATAAGTAAGTTAAAATTAGGTCATTAGGGTGGGCCCTAATCCAGTATGACTGACGTCCTAAGAAGAGGAGATTAGGACACACACAGGTACAGAGGGAAGACTATGTGAAGCCTCAGGGAGAAGGCAGCCATCTACACACCAAGGAGAGAGGCCTCAGAAGAAACCAACACCTTGCTAACACCTTAATCTTGGACTTCTAACCTCCAGAACCGTGAGAAAATAAATTCCTGTTGTTTAAGCCACCCCGTCTGTGGTACTTTGCACGGCAGCCCTAGCAAGCTAATACAAGCAGTAAGGCCACAATCTGTTCTAACTGGTTTAATGCAATCCTGTACTGGGGATAAATATTTTGTATATCAACCATATTTTTGTTTTATTCAATAAATTCACTATTTATATTTATTTAATGTTTTGAATACCCTAAATCTATTTTCATGAATGATTAGCCAATTTTATGATAATTACCACCACTACTACTCAATTGTTTGCCTCTCCTAGTACGAGTAGTGTCCTCAGTCTTGCAGTCTTGGTTAATGGAAGTGAAAGCAGCATATTAGCTTTCTCCAGTGTGAATGGGGTTCATGAATATGTTAATTACATACTCAGATGCCTACTGGATATATTATCCTACTGAAAACAAACATCTTTTCCTCCGTACCTGCTCTTCCTGCCTTTCATTGTTAATTAATTAGCCATTCTCCATCCAGGTACCTAAGCCAGAAACCTCAGTACATTAAAACCATTTTCTATAATTTTAAAATACTGTTAAACTTACAGAAAAAATAAAATTGCAAGAATAGTATAAAGAACAACTTTGCCCAAATTCTCCGATTGTTGATATATTACATTTGCTTCATTGTTCTCTCTCTGTATGTATATTATTTATATTTTTATTGACTTATATTTTTATATATGCTTTTTTTCTGAACCATTTAAGTAAACTGTAAACATGAAGCTTCATGACCTTTAAACTCTTCAGTGTGTATTTTCTAGAAATGAAGGTATCTCCTACATTACCAGAATACAGCCATCAAAATCAGGAAACTGATATTGTTAAAATACTACCATCTAGTCCACAGACCCCCATACACACTTTGTCAACTGTCCCAGTAATATCCTTTATAGCAAAAAGATCCAATTCAGAATCATATGGTCCATTTAATTGTCATGTCTCTTTAGTCTGTTACAAACTGAAAATGTTCTTTAGACGTTCCTTTGTCTTTCATGATCTTGACACTTTTGAAGAGTACAGGTCTATGATTTTGTAGAATGTCCCTCAGTTCGGGGTTGTCTTATCTTTCTTCATGATTAGATTCAGGCTATGAATTTTTTGGCAGGAATATCAAAAAAGTGTGTTCTAAGGTTTCTTACCATATACATATACATATATATGTGTGTGTATAATCTCTTAAAACTCTCACCCTCTAGTTTTAGCATACATTGATGATTCTTGCCTGAATCAGTTTTTACTATAATGGTTGCCAAATGGTGATGTTTCTACCTATATCATTCTCTCTACATTTATTAGTTGGCAGTCTAATGTAAGGAATAGCTTTTCTTTATCCCCATTTTTTAAAATTCATGTATTTATGTCAGCATGGACTCAAGTATTCTTATTTTCTTCAGCGGATCATAATTTATTAACATTATTATAGTGATGCTCAGATTGACCCAGATGTGGCTAATGGGGGCCCCTTCAAGCTGACTTCTTTGTCCCCTTGATATGTTCCATCATTCTGTGAGAGCTTCTTTAACTTCTGGTGCCAAAAGGTTTTCCAGGGTCATGTTATACTTGCCATACTCCTGCTCTGAATCAGCCATTTCTCCAGCATCTCTAGTCCCTTTTAGTGGAGAATGGTGTTTAGAAACCAAGATCTAGGTTCTATGTGCTCACTGCTTCTAGGATATCATGCTCCTAGACCTTTTGAACACAGAGCAAGGGGAGATATAGAAAAATATAGATAGATAGATAGACAGACAGACGGGAGACACACAGACACACAAGTATGTATATATTGAAAACTTATTTATTTCAATATACTTATTTCTGTATGTGTTTATGTATATATTGAAAACTGTGAGTTCACACTGACTTAACCAATTCCAATCCACTACTACCACAAAAGTCATTCTGGAATTCCTTTTTTTCCTATTTGTAACTCCCTTCTCTGTCAGAGACACTTGGCTCCCATTAGCCTCAATATATATACTTATTTCCTCACTCCCATTTCATGTAACCATTGTAGCCCTGACATGCTTGCCACCTCTTCACCTGGCAAGGGAAGAAGCTGTTTATCATTTTCTATTCATTCCTATCACTCATTCCTCCATCCAATCAATCACCAAGTCCTAACATTTTCTACCTCCCCAAATCTCTTGAACTGATACACTTCTGTCCGTTCTGACCGCTCCTAGCCTTGCCCATACCACCATCATCTCTTACATGGTCTGGTCTAAAACAACAGCGTCCTAACTGATATTCCTGGATCTATATTTGCTTTCTTCCCATCCATGTTTCTACACTACAGTCAGAGTTATCTTTCTGAAATGAAAAGTTGACCATTTACTCCATGGTTAAAACTCTTCAATGGTACCCCATTGACCTCACAACATATTGTCTGGGTTTCTTCATAACTTGCTTATCTCTCTTGTCTTACTTCCTCCAAAAGCCCCCAGTCTCATTCTCAACATTTCAGTAAGCCATGCTGGTTCTTTGATTATGCCAAGCTTTCTTTTAGTGAGGATTATACTCCATTTTTTTCTACCCAGAAACCCTTCCCAACCTGGACAACTCTACACATTGTTTAGGTCTTTACTTAAATGTCACTTCTGCTATGAAACATTCCCTGACCACACACACACACATACACACACACACACACACACACACATATACACGCTGTATATGTGTATACAGCTTACCTCTGTAAGCTATTGTGAGGTCCAGGCAAGAGATGATAGCAGATGTACATCTCATCCAGTCTGATAGACTGGGGAATGTATTATTAAAATGCCTAATAACGAGCAGCTAGAGTTATAACCTCTCTTTGTAAAGTGGGTCCTTACGTCACAGTTGTGAGGACAGATAAAAAGTACATAAAACACCTACAATGCAAAGCCAATATATGACATCTATTATTCATTCAACAAATGTTTATGAAGTACCAACTACTTGATATGTTCTGTGGTAGATACTGGGACTTGGAAAGTTAAGGTATAATGCAAACAATTAAAATATAACTTACAGAATCAGTATCCAATGCATAACAAGATATATAGCAGGAATGTTTGGTGAAATCAGTCAACCTGGTTAAGATTCAAAGGATGGACAACATTTGGGCTGAGACATGGAGAAGTAGGAGTTTACAAGGAAGGATACTTCAGGGAGAGGGGACAATATGCAAGAACTGGGGCATGAAAGGGTATGGATTGTTTTGCATGGTAAACGTAATTCAATATTGCTAAAGCATAAAATTGAAACAATGCAATGAGAGATGAAACTAGTCAGGGAGATGCAGTGTCTTGTATCCTAGGCAAAGTAACTCGACTTTCTCCTACAGATCATCTTTGAATAATTTTCAGGAGAGTGGTATTATCAGATTTACATTTTTAGTGAGGTCATTCTGGTAGCAGTGTGCAGAATGGAATTCAGTGATCAAAACTGGAGTCAAGAGACTGGTAAAGAGGCCAGCTCACAATAATCCCTGTGAGAAGTGATGAAACTTGGCAGGAGGCAGTAGAGTTAAGATGGACAGACTATACCCTGGGGGGGGGGGTGTTAAAAAGGTAGAATGGACCTGATTTGATGTTAAGAGGCATTTAGGTTGGTCTACAGGCATTTAACTAGAACACTGGGAGGATAAAACCAAGACAGAGATCCAGAAAGAGAATTAGATTTTAAGTGGAAAGATGAACATCCATTGGATTGGTAATATTTCTCACTGACTTGAGAAATTTCTCACAGGATTTAGAGAAACAAATGAGATATGCTTTGTAGGGTGTGGTGATGCTAATAGCAATGGAAAAGCAGGCCTCCAAAGAAATATGCATAATGCTCTTACCGTACAAACGAAGCAACAGGTTTTAGTGTGTGACTACAACTGCAGAAAATTCAAGAGTCCGGGAGTGACTTGACTAGTATTTTTCCATCCCTGGTGACTCAGAGCTAAAGATGGCGCTGTGGCAAAAATTAGAAGATGGGAGGGGGCACTGGGTGTAGCAAAAGATGACTTTTGGGGGGTTGCTGTTCTGCTTTAAACACATAGTGAGATAACTCAGCACCAGATGAAGCGTGGACAATTTTTTCCTTAAGATTTGGTCTGTAGTACAACTCTGCATTCTCCACGCTTAAAAGGAGGTTTCATTTCGTGGGCGCGATCGCCTGGGGGGTGACGAGAGTGTTTCTTTGCCTCATTCATATTTCCTAGCCTTGGCGGGTTCCATCACAGCCTCCATCACGCTTTGCCACCTCCCGTTTTTCCCAGCGCTGGCTATAGTTCTGAGGAGCAGAGCGCTTCTTCGGGGCGACAGTGGGGACACAAGCAGGCTCCGAGAAGCACCTGAACATTTCCATGGTCCCTTCGCGCTCCAGAGGGAACGTATTCTTTCTCGTTGGAGGGCGGCGGCCTGGAGCTTCCAGCGCGGGCGCGAGGAGTCCAGCGCTCGGCCCCTGAGCGCGTGCCCGGCCGCAGCCTGAGGGCCCGCGGGCGGGCGCGCGCGCGCGTGCGCGCCCGGCCTCCGTTCCGTAGACGCCGCGACGCAGCGCCTCTGGGCCCAGGCTTAGGTAGCGCGGGGGCGGGGCCGCGGGAGGGGGCGGGGCCGCGGAGGGGCGACGAGGTCCGGCAGAGGTCCCGGCGGTGAGTCGACGCCGCATCGGTTGTCATGGGAACGGCGGCGTAGGCAGGCGCTGACGTCAACTGGCGGCGCGCTGCCCACACTGCGGCACCCAGCGGGCGGTCAGTACCGGAGTGTCTGGCGGCTGGGGAGGCGGTGCGGCCGTCTAGGTCTCAGCCCACCCCGCACGGTCCCGGCGTCGGCTCCGGAGGGACCCTGGGCAGGTCTGCGCCCTCTTCGTGAGTACCCTGCAGGCCTGCTGGTGGCGGGAGCCCGGGCTCGGGCGCTCGGCCTGCCCTGGCCCTCTTCAGGGACAGTGGCGTGGAGGGCTGCTCGGGTCCTAAGGCGCGGGGGCGGCGGGCCGGGGAGGCCGGGCGGGGGCTTCCCTGCACCACTGCAGTCTGACCCGCCGAGCGCGGCAGAGTGGAGGGATGGGGTTTCCGAGAGTTACCTCTTCGTACTTAACTTTTCATCTCCCATTCCTGGGCTCCTTTTCTCCGGAACGCTGAGCGTGGTGTCGTGAAAGAGTGAATGCAATCTTTGCCTTTCCTATTCCCGGTTCTGGTTTAACAGCGTTTAAATCAGATGCGCACTAAGTACGTACGTTTATTTCCTTTTAGGGTGTCAACCTGGTGCTGAATCTTGAACCCGTGAAATACCTTCTTAATTACATCTGAGAAAAGGTGATCGATGTGTTACGTTTCTAAGAGTATAGTTACATTAACAGGGTCGTTTCGATATGTATACAAATAGAAGAAAACGTATACTATTTAGGGATCCCTGCCAAATGGCTGTGCTACATTTCCGCATTACTGTGAAAACATCTACTGACTGGAGCATATGGCTTCTCCTTCTTTTGAGAAAAGGATGCTAACAGTTTTTCCACCTGTTGCGTTTACGATTGCTGTTACTGCTTGGGCGTTCCGGAAGAAGATTGCTTATTATGAGCACTCTGAGAAATTAAATATATATATATATATATTTGAAAGAAGTTCAAATACCAAAAGTTTTTTTAATCGTATTTAGAATCTTATATATTTATGGAGACTATTCTGATATATTAGTTTAATTATGTATACGGGTTTTGTTTGTTTCCTTTTATCCCGTGCTGTAAAATTCGGTCAAGGAGCGAATCATCCAAGCCTCTGCTTTTTCTTCCCTTGATCTTTAGTCATTTATTGGCTGATAATCAGGCTTTTAGAGAAAACATAAAATGAGATGAAATGTAATGCAGTTAATTTCCCTATTTTGTATCTCTTAGCAGGTCCTGTAAAAGGGTTTGTGAGGGAGAAACTTTTAAATATAATGACATATATGAGATTCACAGATGTCATTTTAAGTTTGACCTTAATTTTTGCTGATGATCTTATCAAATATTAGTCATTCTATAATGTATTTGCCATAGTACACATTACCATTTAGAGATGATCGTTTCTGTAATGTATTTGCTATGTTTATCATTTGCTATGTTTATCATTACATTAATATTAGTGTTTACTAATTGGATTGTACGTTAGACTACTAAATAGTAGTAAACAATGTGAATACATAATTTATTTAATATTTTTTGTCTATCGCATAATTGTTTATTTTTAATACTATAATAATGGACATAAAGTAATGGGCCAGCCACTGTGCTGATAACTTTGCTTTTCAGTATTTCCTTTTCTCCTTACAATAAAGTAGGTGCCGTTTTAATTTCCCAGACCAAAAAAAAAAAAAAAAAGCTTAAGCCTGACTCATTTTGACCCTAGAACCATTATTACTGCCCCCCCCCACTTTTAAAATGGGATACATAGATGAAGAGAGCACAGGCCTAGCGCTCCACAGCTAGCAGTTTGGTGGGGGACGGTCACAGAAGGTTTTACCAGAGTGAAAATTCAAGGCCTAGGTAGGAGGTATGAAGATCAAGGTGCTGTCGGAGCACAGAGGAGACATATTTAACGATTGCTGTTACTACTTGGGCTTTCAGGAAGAAAATTGCTTGTTATGAGGACTCTGGGAAATTTAAAAAATATACATTTGAAAGAAATTCAAATACCAAAAGTTTTTAAAACCATCTTCAGAATCTTGTTTATTTATGGAGACTGTCTCTAACCCCTCAAAGTTAGTGAGCTCCCTAGAGAAGATACTGATACTGACCTGGATCCTTGGACTCTTTAATCAATAGAAATTGATACGAGGGCAGACAAAAAGTTTAGGTGAGGCTTTATTGGGACTTCTGTTGTTTCACGAGGGAGTGAAAACGGGAAACTGGGTGGTGGGTTGGGATGTGGGGCAGAGCTGGTTCCTTAAATGGGGAGAGGTTGGGGCCAGATTTGTGGGCTGGGCTGGAGGCGTGGCTCAGGTGTTCTGCCCACCCCATTGGTGGTGCTGTGTGCAGGGATCCTGCACAGTATGCTGCTGCTTTTGTTCCCAGCACCTCAGAAGTTGGGTTTTGGCCCTTTTGTATCTTACTGTTCATGATTTTGCCCCAACTGTGCATGCATGCAGTTGTTTTTAGTCCCTTATAGTTTATGTTTGTCCAGGTGCAGACACACCAGTAAAGGGACCCAGGTCCCAGGTCTTAGCCTGTGTCAAAGGATAGTTAGGAGTTAGAGAGACAAGAGAGGAAGGGCATTTTTCAGGAGAGAGGGGTGTATGTGTAATGGTACAAAGGCAAGAAAGAGTTTGGCACATTTGAGGGCCTGCAAGTGGTTTCACAGGGCTGGAGCCCACAGTGTGGAAGTGTGGCTAGAGAAGGGGAGGTGGAGAAAGGCAAGGGGTCATTTCACTAGTAGCTTTGGACCCCAATGGGAAGGACCTCATGTTTTCCAGTATTGGGAGCTACTGAAGAGTTCTAAACAAAGAAATGATTCCATCACATTTGTATTTTAGAAAATTCCTCTGGTGGTTTATTTTTTAAGGGTAGTGTGATGGAGGCATGGAAACAGTCTTAAAACAAACAGCAAAATCCTTCCATAGTCTTTCTGTACCTCATAGCTACTGCCTCATGTCACTGCCTGTGCAGGGTGGAGGGAGACAGTTGGAAGCAGAATTGTAGAAAGAATTATCTACACATTTCTTCTACAGGTCTTACCTTCCATTCATTCCTCCACCTGTGGCTGCCAGGTTTCTGTCCCTCCACAAAAAGCTTTGCACATGTGACTTCCTGACTGCAGATCCAGTGGACACTCTTCAAATCTTGCAAGAACTCTTCGTACCACACAATGTAGACCACTTCTTTCTTGAAACTCCTCTTTTTCCTTTGGTTACTTCTCCCAGTTTTTCATCTATCTCCCTGATGTCTTTTTAGTGTATTTTGTGGGCTCCCAGAATTCTGTGTTTGGCCCTTTTTTTTCTTGCAACCATCACAAATATAAATAAATGATGCCCAAATCTTTAGACTCTTATCTCCTTGCTGGATTACTATATCACCTACCAAACATAAACTGATTTTATATATATATATATTTATATGAATCTCCATACACACACACACACACACACACACACACACACTCTATATGTGTATACAGTAATAATAGCTATCATTTTTGAAGAGCTTGCCATGCTCTAGGCATTGTGCCTAGTGTTTTACCTGCATATTCTTATTTCATCTTTACAAAAACACTGTAAGTGATTTACTGTTATCATTGTCTTTTGAAAGAGTAGGAAATTGAGATTAATCTACTGACAGGTAGAACTGAGATTTGAATCCAGGAATCTGACAATAGAGCCAATGCTTATAGCTGCTTAATACCCGTCAGATATCCAGCTCAACATGCCCTGCTAAAGCTCACTGAGCGTCCCCATAAGAAGTATCTATTATAATTGTAGCTAATGTTATTGATGCTTGTTCTAAGGCACTGTTTTAACCTTTTAATCATTTAACTCTTATAACAGCCCTTTGAATAGTCACTGTTAGACTGATTTTACAGATGAGGAAACATGGCCCAGCCCATACAAGTAACCGTGGGAGATTACAGTAATTCCAGGACTTGTGTTTTAAACTACTTCACTACACTTGTGCTATACTGCACTATATTCCAATTAATGATACTACTGGTCTAATTATTTCCTTTTGAAAAAGAAGAGAATCATCCTTGACTCTTTGTTCTATCTCTTCAGTAGTTTTTATTTAATCTGTCTAAAATGTCATACATTTTCTGCTCAAGATAAAACAGAAGAATATAAGTAAACCTTTTCTTGATGACTCAGTCATAACATAGTTCAGCTATTTTCCTATATATTGAATCACCATGGAATACTATAAATATTAAATCCTTATTTGCTTTATTATTTTTTTTCTACTTATGTGCTGTCAGGTTTCAATTACTGATACAGTTGTCTTTGCAGCCTCTCTTCTAATTTGGGGTAGATTGGAAAGATGATCAGGCTTATTGGATCTATTATCTTCTAGAAAGAGTTAATGCTGTTTCCTATCAATAAAGAATAGGAGGTTTTACTCTGTGTATTTAATGTTGTCTATTTTGTCTGTATACCAGATAGTTGTTACAGAAGTTAACTCACATAATTAGTGTATTTGTATAATCATTATTTTCTTTTTAGCATTTGTTATCAGACTTTTCTGTCCAAATTACTCCTAATACTAAAGGAACACGAATGTGGATCCCCAGGGATCTGCAACCTTAACTGATAATTGTTGAGTCAAATCAATTTTTTTTAACAGTCTTCATTTTTATTCTTAAAAATGTATGCATATTGTGTTCTAATGTGAGAATTAATGTCTGTTTTGGACACACACCCTCATCTTTTACAAAAACTGGAAATTTAAGAACATATATACTGAGTTTATCCATGGTTTTGATACACAGTGAAACACACCCAGGTATTTATTTGAGAAGATGGAATGAATGCTTGTGCTTAACTTTCTCTGTTGCAGCATTTTCAGTGGCAGGTACAGAAATATTTAAATTATCTGTGAATGTGCTACCCAGAAGCATACTTTACTAGTGTAATAGTGTATGTGCTTGGGAAAGTCACTTCTGATATGGAGTTTGGTTTCTCAAAAGTACATAGAAGTGTTCATTTTTTTTTACTTAAAATACTTTAAAAGATGTATTAATATACTAAGTTAGATGTTTATTGCCTTTCAAAAAATTTTTAAATTTTTTGTTTCAAATATATAAATATTTTACTCAATTATGATCCAGTTTGCTTTACTTTAAGACTCTAAACTGATTCAGATGTATTTAAGTCATTTACATAAGGTTGTAATAAGAGAACTTAGTTTTATTGGTATAAACCTGATGAGGTAGTAGACAGTCACATAATCTTGTGTGAAGAGTATTTTATAATTTTTATTTGGAAATTCCATATTACAAATAAATCCTCTTTGTTTTAATAGGATCCTTATTGAATCAGTGCTTTACACTATAACTCAATGCTCTCCATGAAGCTGAGATATGCCCACTGGTAAGATTTCTATGAAATTTATCTATGCAGTACATATTATTTATTTTAAAGTTTGGATTATTTTAAGGGATTCTTCAATTAAGGAATGAAGTAGATGTCATCAACCGAAAATTACATTTAGAGATATTTCATAGTTTGATATTTAGCTTTCTATGTAATGTTGGTGATAAAAGTTAATATGTATTCATTGGCTGGCAATTTGGGACTCAGCTGGGCAAGGTAAATGATAACAACATATGGTTAGTTTTTATTTTTTATTGTCAAAATGGATTTTTCACTTTAGAGTAGACTGTGGCAAACTTTTTCCTAAAAGGCAAGCTAGTAAATATTTTAGGTTTGGTCTCTGCTACAACTCCTCAGCTCTTCCATGGAGGCACAAAAGCAGCCATAACAGTTCTTAACAGAATGGGCCTGGCTGTGTTTCAATAAAATTTTATTTATTAAAACAGGTGACTGGCCTGCAGGTAGTAGTTTGCCAATACCTGCTCTTGGGCATTCATTCATTGAGCATTTATTTATTTGAAACATGTTTATTGAGTACTTACTCTGTGCTAGACCCCATGATAGTAGCTCGGGATGTAGTTATGAACTACCTCATATAATGGGAGAGACACAGTATATTTATGTATATAGATGTACAAATAATTACACAAATTCAAGTTGGGTTAAGTGCTGTGAAGGAAAAGAACAGTCTGTCTTGTGAGAAACAGAAATTTAAATGAGGTTGTCAGGAAATGTTCCGCTTTAGAGGCAACATTTAAACAGGTATCCTTTTTTTTTTTTAACATCTTTATTGGGGTATAATTGCTTTACAATGGTGTGTTAGTTTCTGCTTTATAACAAAGTGAATCAGTTATACATATACATACGTTCCCATATCTCTTCCCTCTTGCGTCTCCCTCCCTCCCACCCCTGCAGGCGGTCACAAAGCACTGAGCTGATATCCCTGTGCTATGCGGCTGCTTCCCACTAGCTATCTACCTTACTAAACAGGTATCTTAACACCAGCCAGCTGTGAGGAGTTAGAGGAAGTTTGCACCAGGTGGAAGCAGCTTCACATGGGAGATTGCTTGTTCTGGCAGAAGAGCTAAAAACAAGGATGTCTGGCTAGAATGTAGGGATCTAAGGGGATATTTATGTTTTGTTTTTTTTAAATAGATCTTTATTGGAATATAATTGCTTCATAATACTGTGTTAGTTTCTGTTGTACACCAAAGTGAATCAGCCATATGCATACATATGTCCCCATATCCCCTCCCTCTTGAGCCTCCCTCCCATCCTCCCTATAGGGATATTTGTTTTAATTGAAGCTGTAGAGGTAGACAGACCAGGAAGTAAGAACCATGTAGGGCATGTGAAGGACTTGCTTTATTTTGTCCTAAGTGAACTGGGAAACTTACAGGGTCTTAAGCAAGGTACTAGCATGATCTGATTTATGTTTTAAAGGGGAAAACAACTTTCAGCTTTTAATATTTGTTGAAGGCTGATTGTTGGCCAGGAAAGCACTAGTCATTTTTCATGAAAAAATGATCTTTGACATAGGATTATTCCGATTTTACACATAAGGCAAATGAAGTTTAGAGATGTTAAGTGACTTGTTTAAGGCCATGTAACAGTCGTAGGTGCTACTGTGCATCATAAGTAAAGAGTTAACTTAGCAAAGGAAACGTTTAGAGGGAGTAGCCCGAAAGGTAAGATGGATATAGGTGAGTGTGGTGTCACCAAAGCCAAAAGAAGAGTTTTTAAGAAAGAAGGACTAATCCTTTTAACTCCTGCGGGTATTTACAAGGCTGTGGGGGTTTTATTTTTTAACATGATATGTGTGATAATAGAGTTGCATAGAAAATGACATGAGTCATTATCATTTGTAGTTGAGAGTGAAGCAAAGGTGAAGACCAAAGTTCGCTTTGAGGAATTGCTTAAGGCCCACAATGATCTAATACGTGAAAGAAGAAAACTGAAGAAAAAAATTGGCAAATCTGGAGAAAAAATCTCAGTGAGTAACTGATCATTTGGTAATAGTGTCTTGTATATCTGCATAAAATTATGACTTTCATATGAAAACTCCAAGGAACTTTGGAAATTAAAAACAGTAAATCTGTGTTGTGGTCAATAACGTGGTAAAGTAAAGCTTGCATTAGAATCAGCCTCACTCTTCACTCTTTGAGTATTGAGTTCTTGAGTGCTGTCCTACAAGAATAACAGACCAACTGGTTAAAGTGATTAGGGATAACAGGGAAACGCAAAACTAGACGTATTACACGTTCTTGAAGAAAACCAAGATTTTTAACCCAGAATTGTGAAGAACTTAAGAAATAATATCTTACTTTGGATATTTAATGGCTTATCTGTATTTAGACTTATTCATCTGATTCTACCCAGCAGAGCCAGGAGAAATCAGTGGAACCTTAAAGAAATACTTATCCTTTTCTACTTGAGGTATACTTTCAAATGATAGAATTTTTGGTAGCACTCTTGAAGGGATTGAAAATACAGAACTCAAAGCAATACTAAACAAATCAGCAATTAACTACAACCTGATTCCCAAGGTATTATAGAGTCTGTAATAGTATCCCAGTTAATGCACTGTTCACTCTTCAAAACTATCTCGCTATTTCCATTGCACCTTTTACCTCTTTGACCATAATCTCCGCACAAATAAATAACTTCATGCATGTTCTGGTAATTGGTACATGCATGTCCTGGTAATTGGTACAAAGAATACATACATTTCTTTGGCAGGAGTTTTATGAGTTATATGCATCCTACATTTTACTTGTAGCATATTTTACCCTAGTCTGTATTTTGTCATGAGACCTGTTCATTTTAATACTGTCTGGCAGCCATCAGTGTAATAGTTATATTCTCAAGTGAGGCAAAAAAAAAAAAAAAAAGTTATAGCATTGGCTAGAATGCAGCTGCACACATGTGAGGGGTTCATAGTATACCAGTACTACTGCATACTATTGAAGAACTGCTGACAGAATGGATCAGATTAGGTCTCCCATAGTGGATGCTGCTCTAAAATAGAATATGCCACTTCTGGTGTACCAGTGTGCAGCATGGTAGGGAAGAGTGGCATACCGACGATGCAGCATTGCTTACTGGGATATGCCCTCCCCTTGAGTAAGGTGGTGTACATTTCGCAAAAGCAGAAAGAACCCTGGACACAACTGTCTGCAGAATATTTTTATGGGCTCAGTCAAAGTAGAAACTCATACTTTCTCTCACTGTCAGAACTGGGCCTTTTGTGCATGAACAAGGTGCAGTTTAGGCCAGGAATGCTAAATTAAATGGATAACTAGAAAATGGGCAGAAGATATGTTAATTTATCCAAGGTCCAGTTTAGATGTTGGGGACACACAAGTGGGAGGTGATTAAATGTAATCTACTCAGCCTCTTTTGGCACACACCAGGCCATTCAAGGTCTCTCTTAATTCAGAGATAAGTATTCTTAAAAAAAATATTTAGGAAGAGATTTTTCAGCTCAACGGAAGAGGATTATTCCTGGAAAACAAACTATTTTTGAAATGATTTACTTTAGCAAACAGAGGAGGAATACCTGCTTTTATTTACTAGATAACGGTGCTCTCTATCTTTCAAGCACTCTTCTAAACATTTTATATATATTCACTCATTTTCAATACAAACAATAAAATTATGAAGTTTTATATCCATTTATAGATGGGGAAACTAGATCACAGAGAGGTTGAGTAACTTACCCAAAGTTAGTGGCATAGTTAGTGGTAGAACCAGGATTCAAACTCTGACAGTCTGACTGCAGAATCCATTCTCTTAACCACAACCCAATAGGACCCCTTTTAATAAGGCATGAAGTGATGGGATCTCTTCAGAACAAGAACAAGGACTCCCATGTGCAGAACAGGCTGACACTGAAAAGGAAGCAAGCTGAAATAAGAAAACTAGGCAAAGAGAAAGCCATAATAAAATTCGTAATAATGGCAGGTTCATTTTACTGTTTTTCCACTGCCTATCAGGCACTCTGATAAGAGTTTTACAAATATTATTTCTGATTTTTATGTTAATCATGAAAATAGATATTAGAGCTCTTATTTTGCATATGAGAAATTTTATGAACATCTGAACAGAAAATGACTTACCATCTTTGCCAGGGCTGTATAGGCAGAAATAGAGTAAGTAGGAGTTATTTTATATATATATATATATATTTTTTAACATATAACAAAGATTTTATTTAAATCATTAATTAATGAGGGAACCAGTAAGATGTTATAACCAGTTCAGATGGGTTTAATTTACAGAGATTTATCTAACAGACAAAATTCAGTTGCATTGTATTAATAGAAATCATTTACATAGCTATGGACAGGAAACATCTGTATTACTATCAATTTTCTACATGTTAACCCTCTTTCTCTACTGAGTTGTAAAATAGTCAAAGACAGTGAAGCAGAAATAACCAGAATGGATGAGCTAACTTTCACTCATTAGATTTCAGAGACTTTCTTACACTGGAGTAAAATCAAAACAACCTGCAGTCCTTCTGTTCAGGGATAACCTACATATACGAATTTTGTGCCATATTTTTTAATATCATGTAAGAATTGTAGAATAAGGATTTAAAACCACAGGCTCAACGTTCTCTCTTCATTGCTTCCTTAAAACTATATCTCAGGCCTAAGTAATAGAATTGACACCATGGAAGAATTTAATTAGTAATATGTCAGATAAATATGAAGCATTGTTCATGAGAAGAAATGGCTGCAACTAAAATGAAAGCTGTAAGAAATAACAAGGGCATATAGAAATACTTGACCTACAAGTAAGTGTTCCCAGACGGCACTAGTGGAGCAGAAACAGTAAAAAGAGCACGAAGAGGAACCCTTCTGAGGTTAAAAAAACATCTAGGAAGAGATGAACACATCTTGCATTTCAGGTAAATTTTATGAGATGAGAACTATATCTGAAAACTGTAATAAAAAAAAAGATAAATTTTGGGAACATCTAAACAGAAGAAGAAACATCTAGTGCATTTCAGACTTCTCTCTAAAAACACTAAGGCCAAAGACAATGGAGCAATATCTCTACAATATTTAGGGGAAAATTGTGTTCCAAGGAATCTACTTGCCTAAATTGTCAGTCAGTTGTGAGGGCAATAGCGAGCATGTGAATTAGCAAAAAATTGCTCTAGTGTTCCCTCCCTGAAAAAAACAAGAAAACTACTGAAGATGGATTAGTTGAATGTGTAGTACCATTTCCAGAGACATGAATCAAAATGAAGGATTTAAAATATATATATCTGGTTGAGCCTTGAAACCAGTTAAATATGTAGAAGTTTCTTAGACCAGGTGTTTCAAGACGCTATGATACAAGAACTAGTATTGATAGAGTTGCTTTAGCTTCTGGGGGAAAAGGTCAGTTACAGTCTCATTTTATCTCACATTAAATTACACTTCAGACATCTTAAAAAAGTAAATGTAAAAATCTAAATTAGTAGACAAATACCTAAATAAGAAAATAGAAATGGACTGGTTCAGTTTTCCAGTGTAGAAAGATACTTTGATCTTAAAAGGAATGAGAGACATCCCAAGTAACGAGAATACTCCCTGTCTGCACACAGAAGACTCACTAAATATTTGTTGAATGAATAAATCTGATGTAGAAAATACTTTTTTGAGTCAGAAACAAATGCAACTAAAAGCCAATTCACTGAGGAAAATATGTGATTTTTTTTAATAGCCACAGATCTAATACTCTTTTATATAGCCAATAATATATAATAATTGTTAACATTTATTGAACATCTATATTCTGGAATTAGAAGGATCTTTTCAGTGTTTTATAGTTATTACCCTATCAATCTTCAGAGCAACCTTATGAGTAAGTTCCATTCCTATTGTTAACATGTAAAGAAATGCCACAAATAAATGCCATAAATAGTAAGATACTAAATCTCTAAGTGAGCAAAAGGCATGAAAAATAAAACTAATTACAAGAGAAAATAACATTGACTAATAAAATATAGAAACACTTTAAAAGCTATTCAGATTGGAAACCAGAGATGGTATTTTTGCTTACCAAATAAGTATTCGAAAGTTTATTAGCAGGGTAGAGAGCAAAGCTTTTTAATATAAGGTTCATAGAAAGGTGAAGCAGTACAACAAGTATAGACAACCTTTTCAGGAAGTTTGGCTGTAAAAAGGGATATTGTGAAGATGATATTGATTGCATTCAGGTATTTAAATGCTGATAGCTGGAAGATAATGGAGAAATTGATGATGCGGGAGAGGAAAGTTTTCTAGAACACAAGAAGACCCACCTCTTTATTTATTTATTTTTATTTTTATTGGGGTATAGTTGATTTACAATGTTGTGTTAGTTTCAGGTGTACAGCAAAGTGAATCTGTTATACATATACATGTATCCACTTGTTTTTAGATTCTTTTCCCATATAGGCCATTACTATAGGCCATTATAGTTCCCTGTGCTATACAGTTGGTCCTTATTAGTTATCTATTTTATATATAGTAGTGTGTATATGTCAGTCCCAATCTTCCAATTTATCCTTCCCCCTCCCCTTACCCCCTGGTAACCATAAGTTTATTTTCTACATCTGTAATTCTATTTCTGTTTTGTAGATACGTTCATTTGTAGCCTTTTTTTACATTCCACATATAAGCAATATCATGATATTTGTCTTTCTCTGTCTGACTTCACTCACTGTGACAATCTCTAGGTCTATCCATGTTGCTGCAAATTGCATTATTTCATTCGTTTTTACGGCTGAGTAATATTCCATTGTATATATGTATCACATCTTTATCCATTCCTCCGTTGATGGACATTTAGGTTGCTTCCATGTCCTGGCTATTGTAAATAGTGCTGCAATGAACATTGGGGTGCATTTATCTTTTCAAATTATGGTTTATATATCTGGAGAAAACCATAATTCAACCCACCTCTTTATAATGAGAAGGAAAAGAAAAAGGTCATTTGGGATGCATGAAAATTTGTAGACTTGGTAGCAGAAAGTTGCTACCAAGCAGCTTCCCTTTTTTTAAAAAAATATTATTTATTTACTTATTTTTTTATTTTTGGCTCTGTTGGGTCTTCGTTTCTGTGCGAGGGCTTTCTCTAGTTGTGGCAAGCGGGGGCCACTCCTCATCACTGTGCGTGGGCCTCTCACTATCGCGGCCTCTCTTGTTGCAGAGCACAGGCTCCAGACGCGCAGGCTCAGTAGTTGTGGCTCACGGGCCCTGTTGCTCCGCGGCATGTGGGATCTTCCCAGACCAGGGCTGGAACCCGTGTCTCCTGCATTAGCAGGCAGATTCTCAACCACTGTGCCACTAGGGAAGCCCACAGCTTCCCTTTTAATGGCTTTTATCTGTGAAAGTGAGTCAATAAGTGACAGTACTGGACATCAGAGGTGAGTGAAGGAAGTTTGAAATAGCCACAAAAGAGTGCATATGAACAGATTATGCAGCATAGAAGAATTGTCCATAGCTTTGAGGCCTCAGTTGAATTTGTAGACTAAATGTTTACAATAGTGCCAAGTTTTGAAGTGGTTCTTCCAGCAGTATTCAACAGCCTGGTTATAGTTATAGAGATGAAAGTCAATTTGAATAGTACCTGGAGTTTTTCCAGACAGGTGTGATGGATGGAAAGTACATGATAATGGTGAGTGATGAATGAAGTGACGGATTATGGAATCAAAGCATCAGGAACTAAAGATGAGAGGAATGATGAATAAGGAGAATATATTGGGTTCAGAGCATAATGAATGATTTATTATTTTATACCACTAAGTCTGGAGTGGTTTGATACTCAGCAGTAATAGGTAGAACAAATACAGTAAGTCCCTGACATACGAACCTTCAAGTTGCAAACTTTCAAAGATGCGAACGTGCGTTCATGTCCAGTCACGTTAGTTAATTCACGTGTCTGGCATATATTGTCACGTGTGTGCATCCTCTACAAGTGGTTGTGCTTTTGTGTACTTTACAGTACTGTATAGGGTACAGTAGTACAGTATCTTTATTTCAAGCCCAGGATGTCTAGAAGTAAGTGTAAAAGCAGCGGTATATAGCCGATTGTGTTAGTTGGGTACCTAGGCTAACTTTGTTGGACTTAAGAGACAAATTGGACGCGCTCTCAGAATGGAACTCGTTCTTATGTAGGGGACTTACTGTAAATATAAATTGCTAAGTAGAGAATAAACACTCAAACTGTAGCTATTATTAATTTTGAAGATGCATCTGAATTTTTGCCTTTTAAAGGGGGAAATTTAAATCATGCTCTGTTCATTATCATTGTCAGTTTTATATCACCTTGATTTCATTCCTTTATTTTTTCCTATCTCATTTTATCCTAATAACTGGTATTTAATAGAGGCAATAACTTCTTTTATGAATGACAGCTTGTGAAAATGTTTGTGTTAAATTAATTTTAAAGGGTGGAAAATATTCTAGATTCTCTAGCTGTTAATAATATCCTTTAGTTGATTTATGTATTTATTCACCTTTATCAAGCACAACATTCCAAGGGCTCAGAGCTCAGTTCCCAGGAGCCGGCCACGGGCTGGTCCTGAAAACAGGCCTGTTTTGGGATCTGAATGATTTGAGCAACCAGGGCTGCTGAGTTAACCCTTTTCTGCACAACCTTTAACCAGACTGATTAGAAAAAAAAGGAAATGAGCACAAATTACCAATATTAGGAATATAAGAGGGGTTCACTGCACATGTGTTAAAGAGCTTAAAATGGTAATAAGGGAGTAGTATGAAATAACTTCATTTCAATAAATTTAGCAGCTTAGAAGAAATGCATAAATTACTTGAAGGACACAAACTACCAAAGCTCACTCAAAAAGAGACAGATAACTTGAATATTGTATATCTTTTAAAAAAATGTGTCTGTGGTTAAAAACCTGCCCACAAAGAAAACCAGGTGGCTAGTTTTCTCAGCTGGCTTCACTGATAAATTTTGCCAAATTATTTAAGAAATCATAATAATTCTATATAAACTCAGACTATGCAGAAAGAGTGACTACTTCTCCACTCTTTTTGGGGGCAATTATTAAGTACCCTAAAACAAAAACCAGATGAAGACATTACAGGAAACCTACACCAGTATCCCTTTTGAATCTAGAGCAAATATCTTCCACAGAATGTTAGGAAATCAGTCTTACATTATATAAAAAGGATAATATGCTGTGACCAGTGGGGTTTATCTCAGGAATATATCACAACATTTGAAAAAAGTAGTCGGTGTAATTTGCCATATCATAAGATTAAATAAAACCATATGATCATCTCAACAAATGCAATAAAAAGATGACAAAATTCGTCACCCATTCTGATAACTCTTAAACAAAAAGAATAGAAGGAAGCTTCCTCAACTTGATAAAGGGCATCTACAAAAACCTACAGGTAAAATTGTACTTAAAAGTAAAAAACTGAAAGCTTTTGCCCTAAGCTTGAGCACATCACCATGCATATTCATAATTGTGCAGGTGACCCTGACTAATGCAATAATGCAATTTTTTAAAAAGAGCATAAAGATCATAAGTGAAGAAGTAAAAGAATCTCATCTGCAGTTGACAAACTCTCTAAAAAGTGCTGTTACAACTATTAAATGAGTTTAGCAGAATATAAAGTCCAAGTATAAACCAATTGTATTTCTATACCAGTAATGAATAACTTAATTAAAATTTAAAATATCATTTATAGTAGTAACAAAAATATGTAGCAGTCAAGGAAGAATTTATCAAAAAATATGTGAGACCTGTATACTGAAAATCCCCCAACTGCTGAAAGTAAAAACCAAATAAATAAAGAGATATCCATATTCATGGATTGAAAGAATCATTATTGTCAAATAATTATTGACAGATTATTATTATCCATTCTCTGAAAGTTGATCTATTGATTCAATTCAAAATGCCAGCAGACTTTTAAGAATTGAAAATATAATTATAAAATTTATTTGAAAATTTAAACAACAGACCTAGAATAGCCAAAACAATTTTGCAAAGGAAGAACAAAGTCAAAGGAATTTTGTCATCTGATTCAAAACTCTCTGTAAAGTTTTAGTAACCAAGACAACCTGGTATTCTCATAAAGGTGGATATGTAAGTCATAGATCAGAAGAGACTCTAGAAATCGACCCAAATGTGTATGGTCAATTGATTGTTGACAAAATTGCCAAGGTACATCAAAATGAGGAAAAGGACAATCTTTTCAACAAATGGTGCTGGGACAATCAGATATACATATACAGTATTACAAACTGACTATATCATGTTCAGAAATTAAATAGAAATGGATCAACGACCTAAAAAACATAAGAGCTAAAACTATATAACTTGTAGAAGAAACAGGATAAAACCTTGGTAACCTTGAGTTATAAATAGATTTCTCAGGATACAAAAGCATGAACCATAAAAGAAAAAAGGGATAAACTGGGTTTTGTGAAAATTCAAAACATTGCCAAGAAAATGAAAAAGTAAATTATAAATTGAGAGAAAGTATTTGCAACACACTGTCTGATAAAGTGTATTTAGGACATTTTAAGGACTGTCAGAACTCAATGATGTGAAACAACCTTACAAAAATGCGCAAAAGATTTGAACATTTAAGCAAAGAAGAGATACAGATAGCAAATAAGCACATGTAAAGGTTCTCAGGGTCATTACTATTTAGGAAAATGCAATTTAAAAAAATGAGATACCATTATACACCTGTTACAACACAAAAAGATGAAAATTAACAATGTGGACTGCTGACAAGTGTGTTAAGTAACTAGAACTCATACATTTGGGAGTGTGACCTGGTACAGCCACTTTAGGAAGCAGTTTGACAGTTGTTTAAGAACTTAACTGTGTACTGACCATATAGTATATTAGTTCCACTAGTGGGTATTCACTCAAGAGAAAGGAAGACATATAATATGCAAAACTGGAAATAACTCAAATGTCCATTAATTGGTATATGGAGAAATAAAATGTAGTGTCTCTCCACGCAATGGAATACTGCTCAGTAATGCAAGGGAATAAATTACTATAATCTCAACAACATGTATAAATCCCAAAGCTTTAGGCTGAGTGAAGGAAACTAGATGCAAAAAGCTATATACTATATGATTCCATTTATATGAAATTCCAGGCAAGTCAAAATTACAGTGATAGAAAACAGATCAATGGTTGAGTGGAGCCAGGACATGGAGGGGTAGGAGTTTACTTTGTAAAAGAACATGTGGGGTCATGGGTGCTTAACATCATGATTGTGGTGGTGTCACAGCTGTATACATTGCCAAAATTCATTTAAGTATACACGTAAAACTGGTGAATATTACTGTACTTCACATAATTTATTGTTATGTGTCAAAAAGTGGATTTAAAAAACAAACCAAAGCAAAAATCCTAAATGAGGCACGGACGGTAAAGATAAAAGGATGGGCAAAGATATAATAGAACATGAACAAACGTATTTCGGACACTTTAGAATTCAGTGATAATCCATGAAATATGAAATACCATGAAGTAGACCTTTTTAAATTATAGTATGACAAAACTAGAAATCAGTAACAAAAGTTTAAAATTTATAAACTACTCGAAAATGTAAACACTATCTCATGAAGTTGTTAGCAAGACAAAGGAAATCCAAACCACAAAAACAGGAATTTAAAAAGTAATGAAACTATCAATTCAGTGCAATGGAATTTTGGGATGCTACCACAGATGCTCTGGGAATTGTATTTAAAATGATGTTATTAGTACAAAGGTTGACAGATCAGTGGAAGAGAGTAAATAAATAAATAAACTGAGCCTCATCTATTTAGCTTCCCCAGGGTTTTGTTTTCAAAACCATAATTCGTTTTTCTATTTCTAATTCTTGGTTATCTTTTTCCAGTTATTGGAGTGTCCTCACAGTTTTTATCGATTGCCACTACGTTTCTGGTTCCAAGAAAATAGAGAAATTTGCATTTGCCCCATTTTGACATAATGGAAATTCAAGGTTATTAGGTATGACTGTGTTCATAGAAAAACAACAAAAATAAGTTTCTGAAGAGATTAGCAATGACTTTCCTTGTGTGAGGGAACCCAGGATTGAACTTTGGGTCTTCTTTTTCTAAGTAATTTCTGAATTTTTTTACTATTTTTAATGTTTTGTTTTCTTACTGTTTTAAGTTAAGCATATATTGCTTCTAGAAAAAGAACATGTGAAAATAAACTTTTTTTTAAGAGAGAAAATATTTTAATTAGATTTGATTAGGAAAGATTTTTTTGAGGATATGGATTCAGAATTTATCCTTGAAGAATAGATAGAATTTGGAAATACATTTTAGGTAAGCAGAAGAGTCTTGGAGATGGTAAAATATTGGATATTGGGTTACTAGTTCTTCTAGCATTTTCCCACCTTTTCACGTATATTAGATATTTTCTAACCACTTTCAAACATGAGGATTTTCGAAAATTGAACTTCAGTCTTCACTGGTAAGCTCGTCCATTTCTGGGAGAATTCTTCATTTTGGTATTGGCTTCCATCTTATAGCACTTCGGTTTTGCCCTTTCTGTTTTTTTATTTGTTTGTTTGTTTGTTTTTTCCTTTTGCGGCACGGACGCCTCTCACCGCTGTTGCCTCTCTGGCTGCGGAGCACAGGCTCCGGACGCTCAGGCCCAGCGGCCATGGCTCACGGGCCCAGCTGCTCCATGGCATGCGGGACCCTCCCGGGGCACAAACCCGTGCCTCCCCGCATCGGCAGGCGGATTCCCAACCACTGCGCCACCAGGGAAGCCCGCCCTTTCTGTTTTTGAACACATCTCTTAAGCTTTTATTTCTGTCGTTCGAAATTTTAATTCTAACATCTACTTTTTTTTTTAATCTCATACTTTTGAATTTCTTCATTATATTCCACTTCTTTTAAATTATTTTATTTATGCTATTTATTTTTCTTCCTTGTTAATTTTTCTGTTTTATTGGATTTGGTGGCTTTTCCTTCATTGTGCTGCTTTCCTTCCGTGTTTGTTAGTTGTTAGTCATCTTTGTATTTGAAAATTTTTCTCCTGCCTGTTGGTTGTTTTCAACATAGTCTGCTTCTGCTGTTGGTGAGGGTTGTACCTACCTAAAACAGGAAGCCATATCTGTATTCAGCTGCTTTGGTCTCTGGGTGAAAGTCACCATGTAACACGAACGGAGGAGGAAGACAGAGCTGTCCCACCCAACTCCTCAATTGGTCATCGTCAGGCTTGTCCCTCTTCCTGAATTACTTGATTCAGCTTCTCCAGAACCAGCCTTTTCTCTGGAGAAGTCTTTTCCTATGTGCTGTGGTTTTCTCTGGTAGTTTACTAGATCTAATCCTGCCTGGTTTTTTTTATCCTTGGGGAATTTCTCAAAATGTTTATTTCATTACTAGTAACATTCGGTTTTGATTTCTAGCCTGATTGTCTATTAAAAATATCTCTCATTTTAAATAATTTTGTTTGTAGAAAGAGGTACAGGTGCGTGCTTAGTCTGTCATTTGATCTAACTTGATAATATTTAATACTTAGCAGCATTTTCAGTGATACATTTGGACTAATTGCAGAGTAATCCTAGAGCTATAAACCTTTGGTTTTTGAATGTAATTATGAAGCAAGATAAATGACCCGTGTGTGTTTTCTATTGGGAAACATGAAATGGTTTAACCATGGCTCTTTTAGCATTTTCACAAATATCTAGATTAGAGTATGGATCATTCTGCCAAAGAGGAAACTAGCATTTGAGATTTGAGCAGTTAACTCACTTCTGAAAAGTCATTAAGTACTTTTTCCTTTGTTAACTAGTTAATTCATTTGACCTGAAGTTATTCTCAAGATTGCTAATCTAACGCTGGGAGAATAACTAGGAAAACGCTCATCAGATGCTGTAGAATGGTGTCACAGTGCTCAAGTAAAAAGTGAAATAATCCTCCCAGTATTACACATTGTGGAACACTTGTCATTATTTTTATCTTCACGTAACTAAACTGTGCTTAGCTGAAACTTTGTTATTGTATCGTCTTCTCCTAGCTTGATGCAGTCAGAAGCAATCTTCAGAAAATCAGAGAAACTAAAAGTGATGATATAAGTGCTGCTAACACTAAGAACCCAGGGAAGAACATGCGAGTCACTAAAAACAAACCAAGAGATCCGCAGCCAGCAACTGAAGATCCAGATAATGATGTTACTGTGGAGGACGACAAGCAAGAAAAGGCAAATAAAAAGGTTATAAAAACAGCACTCCAGGTGACAACACAAGAAGTGGAGCCGGAAACTCCTGAGAAGAAGGCGGATGCAACACCCCAGAAAGCACGGACCAAGCCACTGCCAGGTGTCACTCGTGAGAAAAGTGAGAAGGCCGAGGAAGGAGAAAATAGTTTAGATGACGAAGAACTGATGCAAGCATACCAGCTCCAAGTAGCTGAAGAAATGGCAAAGGAGATTAAGAAGAAAATCCGGAAGAAACTCAAGGAGCAGTTGGCTTACTTTCCCTCAGAGACTTCCTTTCCTTCAGACACTTCATTGTATGATGACAAATTGAACGGTGAAAAAAGAAAAAAGAAAAAAAAGAAAGTTCCAATCCTGTCTAAATCTGAAACAAGGTATGTTACATTGATAAATATAAAATGTCCTCTTAAAAAAACACTATTATTTTCAGCTTTTGAGTGATACCTGTAGTTTTGTTACTGAGTCTAAGATCATACTGCTCGCCACATGACAGGCCAATAATCGAGAGATGAGTTGCTGGGGCAAGGAATGACGGCTTTATTTGGAAAGCTGGCAAACCGAGAAGATGGTGGGATCATGCCCCCAAAGAACCATCTTGCCTGAGTTAGAATTCAGGCTCCTTTCATACTAGAAGGGGAAGGAGTAAAGTCAAACACTTCCTGGTTCTCATCAGCCTCCAGAGGGGATGTGTTGATTTCTTCCTCCCTGCAGTCATTCACAGGTGGGCCTGGTCAGGATGTTTCCTGTGAGCTAAACAAAGGTATTTTAGCTTAATGCTCGTTACCTGGGAAGCAGGGCTCCCAGAGATGGGCCATTATGTATAATTTAAGCTTATAGGCAACATCCCTTTAGTGATTAACTTGTAATAGAATACAAAAGGTTCTTCCCTATTACATTTTCACAAAGAAAATGTTTAGTCCTCCTTTTGGACACATAGCCAGTACAATACTAACGGCTAACCTTTATGTGGCCCCTTCCTGTGTGCTTAATGCTTTACAAGGAATACATGCTTTTTCCCTTATAACAACCCTATAAGGAATAATATTATCATCCTGTTTTGCAGGTGAGGAAACTGAAGGGTTTAAGTCACAGAACCAGTAAGAAGCTGAGTAACCTTGGCAGTTTTGCCTTAAGAGTCTTTACCCTAACTATTCACATCTGCTTATTAAATAATTGAAACCTAAGTAGCCCCTTTATTGAGCTACAAATGCCTGTTTGGATATATGAAAATAACATTTTCCCCTTAGTTTACAAATAACGTTTACTCATTGTAGAACACACAGACACAGAGAGGAAAACAAAAGTAATCCAACCGTACAAAGATAATCACTATTAGCAATTTTGTATTCCTTTAGTCTTTTTTTTTGTTTTTTGTTTTTTTTTGCGGTACGCAAGCCTCTCACTGTTGTGGCCTCTCTCATTGTGGAGCACAGGCTCCGGACGCGCATGCCCAGCAGCCATGGCTCACGGGCCTAGCCGCTCTGCGGCATGTGGGATCTTCCCGGACCGGGGCACGAACCCGTGTCCCCTGCGTTGGCAGGCAGACTCTCAACCACTGCGCCACCAGGGGAGCCCTCCTTTAGTCTTTTTTTATATACAATGCTTATACATATATGCTTACATATACAGTGTGAGCATCTGTGAGTATATTCATGTTTATATGTCTCTCCTTGGGGAAAACAAGACAAAAAAAATCTTTTAACTGCTCTGATTAAATTTGTTTTTCATAATCTACATCTGGATAAACAGCTTGAGGTGGGAACAGTCTGTATTTGACTATTCTCTGGCATTCAGTGTCAGTTTCCCTTAATGTCCTCATCTAAAAATAATTCCCTTCTTATCAAAAGCTAGACAACCAGTTGTAGCAAAGAGAGGGCAAATAGAGTTGCTAACAGGGACACGTTAGTATATGAATTAGTTATCGGTTGCTGCATTAAAAAGTTACCCCAGAATTTAACAGCTCAAAACAACAAACATATTGTCTCACAGTTTCTGTGGCTCAGGAATCTGCACATGGCTTAGCTGGGTGCCTCTGACTCAGGGTCTCACAGGCTACAGTCAGGATGTCAGCTGGGGCTGCAGTCATCTCAAGGCTTGGCTGGGGAAGATCTGCCAAATGATGCAGCTGTTGGAAGACTTGGATGATCCACTGCTAAACTCACTCATATGGCCATTAGCAGGTCTCAGGTCCTGACTGGCTTTTGACCAGAGACATCAGGTCCTTGCCACATGGACCTTTTCATGTGGGCTACTCACAGCAGGGCCACTTGCTTCCCCCAAGCAAGGGCTCTGAGAGGGAAAAAGCAAGACCAAAGTCACAGTCTTTTTGGAACCTAATCTTAGAAGTAGCACCAATTACTTTTCCTATATTCTGTCTATTAGAAGTAAGTCGCTAGGTCCAGCCCACAATCAAGGAAGGAGATTACCCAAAGGTATGAATATCAAGAGGCAGGGATCATTGGGGACCACCTTAAAGGCTGCTTACTACAGTATACCATAAATCCTATTTCTTCTCATAACCACCATATCTATTATGAAGTGTAAGTCAATACTCAGTAAGATCAGTTCATGAGTTTTAAATAAAACCATGCTTTACATGACAACAGCATACAAAGGGTAATTGTTCTCTTTAAATAATAGTATTTGATGATGTGATAAAATAACATGCTTTCTGGAATGACTAGTTTGAGACATTTCTTTACTCTTTATTTCTCAACCTCTTTGTTTTGAAATATGACTAAATATATTGGAAGTCAATTTTTGATTATTAAATGCAGATTTCTTTTTTACTTGATAAATCACAAACTTTAATAGGCTGGTTTCTCTTTACAACTCAGTATGCTTCTAGGCTGCCACCCCTTGCCATTTAGTAGTTCATGTGATGCATATTTTAATTTTAATAATAGCCTTCTGAAAATGTAGTGACACACCAAACATTGGAAAACACAAATTAATTTTTACATAGAAATCAAAAGTTGACTATCTGAAGCCTCTTGAAAACAGAACAAACAAAATTAGAACACTTTTTTTGCTTTTAAATAAAGTAATTTAGAAATTTGTTCATTGTTTATTTACTTGGCAGTAGAGTGAGGATGATTTGACAATCCTATGTAAAAACAGATCCATCGGGCTTCCCTGGTGGCGCAGTGGTTGAGAGTCCGCCTGCTGATGCAGGGGACACAGGTTTGTGCCTCGGCCTGGGAAGATCCCACATGCCGCGGAGCGGCTGGGCCTGTGCGCCATGGCCGCTGAGCGGCTGGGCCCGTGCGCCATGGCCGCTGAGCGGCTGGGCCCATGTGCCATGGCCGCTGAGCCTGGGCGTCTGGAGCCTGTGCTCCACAAAGGGAGAGGCCACAACAGTGAGAGGCCCGCGTACCGCAAAAAAAAAAAAACAAAAAAAAACAGATCCATCAATCATAAAATACAATTTCACTTTTCCCTGGAGTTTAGAGATGAGTTTAATGTGGCTCATGGGGTATATAATGTATCACCAAGCGTAACTGAGTACACATAATACCTAGTTTGGCAGCCAACCATTTTTGTGTGTAAGAAAATATATGTATCTCCCAGCAGGAAATAATATTGATTTTAGGATTATCTTTGCCTGTATTCACTGTTTACTTTGCTGCACAGTAATAATAATAATGGTACATTTCCAATGGCTTGAACTTGGATTATATTTGCAGTACATTGATCATCTCTGATGACCCAGTTGAAGGTGAACAAAAGAAGGAATCTCCAGTTGGAGCAGTTACTTCAGATTCTCATCAAGATGATGAAATAAGCTCAAAGGAACAAAATGTAGAAGACAATGTGCAAGATGACGCAAAATCCAAACCGAAAAAAAAGAAGAAGGCTAAAACAGGTTTGTTACCCAAATTAAATGAAAAATGTGTGCCTTGGTAAGAATAACTTGATTCTAGGACTGTTAGTCCTTAAAACTAAAGAAAATCTAGTTCCAAAGGATATAATTGAAAAAATCCAATATAGAATATTTGGTACTTATTCTTGGATTCGTCCAGATTATAACATTTATTTTTAACTGTGGACCTCTGTGATGAGTTAGTCTTACTTGAGTCATCTCTAATTAACGACTTGATTCACCTCTAGAATGACATTGACTTTGTTGTTGCTATTGTGGCATAGAAGATTTCTTCTTTATGTTATTGCCCCTAAATAATTAAGACTTACAGCACTGAAAGCTATAAAATGGTCAACAACCGATAAACATTTCAGATGTTAAAGCTGCATCCCTCTGTCAAACATGGTATCTTCACAATTTCTCCTAATTCAGCTTCTCTCCTTCCTGCCCACTTTTCATTTTACCTCTTGCTTTCTACCTTCCTCTTTACTCATTTCATTTTTCTTATTTTTCTTTACTTATTCTTGCCTTTCTTCTGCTTGTTACATTTCTTTTTTTTTTTTTTCTTTTCAATTCCCATTTAACTGGCCAAAAATTGGGACTAAAATAGGCAATTTTAGACTTTATGGTACTTATTCATTAGATGATGCAATTTATGGTGTTTTGTGGTTCCATAATTAATTTTTTAAAAAGTAAAATGTACATGTTACAAGTATACTACTTAGTGAATTTTCACAAACTGAACGTGTCTGTAAAGTCATCATCCAAATTAAGAGCCAGAGCATCATTAGCACCCAGAAGCCCCCACAAGTTCCCTTCCTGTTCATTATCCTACAGGAGTAAACTCTGCCTTTTCATCGAACACGTAGCCAATTTTTCCTGGTTTTTCTGCTTTAATATAAATAGAACAATAAATACTGTGCTCTTTGTGTCTGGCTTTTTTTGCTCAAAATTATTTTTGTGAGATTTATACTGTTGTTGCATGCACTTGAGCTTATGCATCATCAGTCCTGTATTTGTACTGTATAGATACCCGTTGTGTGACTATACCACAATTAATTACCTATTCTGTTGATGGACATTTGAGGAGTTTCTAGTATTAAGCGATTATAAATAAAGCTATAATGAACATTCTGTTCACATCTTTGGTGAGCACGTGTATACATTTTCCTTGGGCACATTCTTGGCATTCTTGCTATGCCATAGAGTATGTATATTTTTCACTTTAACAGGCACTTCTCCCTTTCCAAACTTGGGTTACCAATTGATACTAGCAGTATTTGAGAGCTTCCATTACTCTACATCTTCACCAATATTTATATTGTCAGTGTTTTAAAATTTTAGTGATTCTTAGGAGTGTTTAGTGATTATTCCCTGTTGACTTTGATTTGATTTCCATGGTAACTAGTGAAGTTGAGCATCTTATTCATGTTAATTGACTACTTGGATTCCTTCATTGTAAATTTGTTCACATCTTCTGTGTATTTTTTTAAGAAATGGAATTGTCTGCCTTTTTCTAATTAATTTGTAAGAATATTTTATATAACTAGATAGCAGTCTTTTCTCAGATATAAATACATATATATATTGCAAATATCTTCCCACTCTGGGTTTTATCATTTTTTTCCTACTGGTATCTTTTGAAAAATGGAATTTAAAAATTTTATATAGCCCAGTGTATCCATTTTTCCCTTCGATGTTAAGTGCTTTCTGTGATTTTAGAGATCTTTCCCAAGTCGTGAAGATGTTTCTCTGCATATTATTTTCTAAAAGTTTTTTTGTTTCACTTTTCACATTTAGATTTCTGGTTTATCTGGTATTGATTTTTAATAGTGGTAGTGGTCCAGACCCATTTTTTTCTCGTATGAATATATAATTGACCTAGTACCATTTACTGAAGAGAGCTTTTCCTCTGCATTTCAGTGTCACTTTTATCATAAATAACATGACTGTGTAAGTGGGTCAGTTTTCACTAGTCTCTATCCTTAGATGGTTTGCACCAACACCACCACCATGTCTTAGTTCTATAGCTTTATAATAGGTCTTTCTGTTAATAATGATAGTTTTATTGCTTCCTTTTTAGTTCTTATGTCTTACTCCTTATTCTTACCTTGATAACACTGGCTAGGACTTTGATTACAGTGTTAAATAGAAGTGACAATAACAAGTATCCTTCTCTAGCTCTCAGCCTTGGGGAAAGCTTCCATTATTTCACCACTGACTGTGATGTTTGCTGTAGGTTTTTTGGTAAATACCTCTTATTGGATTAATTACTGGCTATTCCTAATTAGCTAATAGTTTATTATTATTATGACTAGATACTGAATTCTGTCAGGTGCTTTTTCTGCATCTATCAACATAATCATATTAATTTTCACCCTTTTTTCTATTAATGTGGTTAATCGTTACATGATTATTAAGCCATCTTTATGTTTCTGGCAGAGGTGGGGGGCACCCACTTTGTTGTGGTGTATTAGCTCTCTTTTTAAAAATCTATTACTGGATTTGATTTGCTGATACTGTGTTAAGGATTTTTGTAACTGTAGTCATGAGAGAGATTGGTTTGTACTACTCTTTCTTAAAATACACAGAGTTTTTAATATCAGGGTTTTGGTGGTCTCAAAAGGAATTGGGAAATACTTCCCTTTTCAATTCTCTGTAAGTATTTGTATAAATTGGTGTTACGTCTTCCTTAAATGTTTGAAGAATTTACTAATAAAGCCTCTTAGGCCAAGGTTTTCTTTGTGGAAAGAATTTTAAATCAGATTTAGTTTCTTTCATAAATACCAGACTCTTCATATTTTCCATTTATTCTGTCAGCTTTGATAGACTGTATTTTTTGAGGAATTTGTCCATTTAATATGGATTTTCAAATTTTGTATGTCTATAGTATCTGAAAGGGTACCCCTTGATATTGGTAATTAGATTCCCTCTATTTCTTCATTAGTCTCAGGATTTTCAATTTATAAATACTTTTAAAGGACCAACCTCTAGCTTTTATTTCTATTATACATTTGTGTATGATTTTGGTAATTTCTTCTATCTATATTATTTCCTTTTTTCTACTTTCTTTGGGTTTGAGTTGCTGTTGATTTCTAGCTTTACAGGTGGATTTTTTAAGATTTCAGTCTTCCTTTGTATGCATCTAACACATTAAGTTACCATCTAAGCACTACTTTATCTGCATCCCACAAATTTTTGATATGTTCTATATTCATTATCATTCCATAAAAATATTTCCTAATTTCTATTTAAATTTCTTTGGTCATTCATTATTTAGAAGCATATTGTTTAGTTTCAGGCAGCAGGTGATTTTCTAGTTATCGTTTTTTTTTTTTTTTTTTTTTGGTTTTTATCTTCCATGGTTGTCAAAGAACATATTGTGAATGATTTCAATCTTTAGAATTTATCACAGCTTTCTTTATGACCACCTTATGATCGATTTGGTAAATATGCCACGTGCACTTGAAAAGAACATGGATTCTGATGTTATTGGGTGCGGTGGTGTCCTGTGTATATCACATCAAGTTTTGTGTTCTCATCTTACTGATTTTTTGTTTTTGTCTGCTTATTGTATTGGCTACTGAGACGAGTATTAAAATTCCCACTATTATTTTGCATTTCTGTTTTTATTTCTGTCATTTTTTTCTTTATATATTTTAGAGCTATGTTATTGAATATATATACGTGCTTAGGATTGTTATATCTTGCTGTCAAATTGACACTTTTATTATTGTCTTAGTTCATTCAGGCTGCTATAACAAAATACTATGACTGAATGGCTTAAACTATAAACATTTATTATTCATGGTTCTGGAGGCTGTGAAATCCAAGATCAAGATGCCTGCAGATTCAATGTGGAAGAGGCAAGAGAGCTCTCTGGGTTCTCTTTTATAAGGGCAGTAATCCCATTCATGAAGACTCTACCCTCATGACCTAATCACTTTCTGAAGGCCCAACCTCTTAATACTATTTCATTGAAGGTTAGGATTTCAACATATGAATTTTGGGGAGTCATAGGCATTCAGTCTATAGCAGTCATTATGTAGTGTCCTTTATCTCTGGTAACCATTCTCCCTTAAAGTCTACTTATGGTCTGAGTTTGCATAGTACATTTTTTCCCTTCCTCATTTCTCCAGCATCATCCACAGTGTACCCCTAGGTGGTGCCAACCTGGTTGAGAAAGGACAGCCTTCAAATCTGTGCTTGGTTCATGGTCTCCAGGTCTAGGCAGGGCTTGCCAGTACTTCATTCCTCTACTAGCCCCTAGGCTCCCTGTGTGTGCCTTCTTTGTACTTCCTTTGTTTGGGCCACAGTATGTCTGTATTCCTTTCCTTTTTGACTTCACCTCTTTTCTTCTCCTACTCCAGCACATGTGGGGTCTCAGCCCCTAGGCTGTGAACTCCTTGGGGACAGGTGCCCAATAAATGTGAAGTGCTCTTGTGCCTCCCCCAATATCCTCTTGTTTGCGACCTTTCTGTGTCCTTATATTTATCACCTCACTGTTAGTTTTTCCATATGACCTAAGTGTTTTTTTTTTTTAATTTTTATTTATTTATTTATTATTTTTGGCTGTGTTGGGTCTTTGTTTCTGTGCGAGGGCTTTCTTTAGTTGTGGCGAGCGGGGGCCACTCTTCATCGCGGTGTGCGGGCCTCTCTTGTTGCAGAGCACAGGCTCCAGACGCGCAGGTTCAGTAGTTGTGGCTCATGGGTCCAGTTGCTCCGCGGCATGTGGGATCTTCCCAGACCAGGGCTTGAACCCGTGTCCCCTGCATCGGCAGGCGGACCCTCAACCACTGCGCCACCAGGGAAGCCCTGACCTAAGTGTTTTATATTCCTTATTCTCCTTGCCTTCTTTTGAATTATTCAGGTCACTTTAAAAATTTTGTTCCCTCTATTAACTTATTAACTTATTAATTACACATATTTCTACTGTCTGATACCCTGAAGAACGTTAAGTTTATTCTTGACTTATTATAGTCTAATACAAACTAACTCCCTAACAAAATACACTTCCCCGACACGACTAAAACATGAGAATAGTTTGACTCCATTTGGATTTTGTCAGGTGCTTTCTTTCTCTGTATCTATCCCCCCTCCTGCCTTCTAGGTTCTTATCCTGTATTTTAGGCCTATATATATTTTAAACTTCACAGATGTTACAGTTACCATTTTGTACAGTTGATATTAATTTATATTCACCCCCAAATTTACTTTTTCCTTTATTTCCATTTTTCCATTTTTCATCTGCTTGAAGAATTCAGTTTATTCTCTCTCTTAGTGCAGGCCTGCTAATTCACTCAGATTTTGTTGTGTTAAAATGCCTTTACCTTCATTTTTGAAGCATATTTACTAATATATAATTTTAGGTTACAGGAAATCATACAGTTGTCTTCTGGCTTCCATCATTTTTGTTCCCAACTGCAGTCTTATTTCTGTCCCTTTGAGGGGACTGTTGTCTTTTTTTTCCCTCTGGCTGTTCTTTAGATTTCCCTTTTGTCTTTGGTTTCAACGTTTTATCATGCTATGCCTAAATATAGCTTTGATGGAATTCACCCTGCTTAGAGTTTACTGATTGATATCATTTATCAGTTGTGGAAAATTCTTAGTCATTATTTCTTTAAATATGGCTTCTTCATCATCCTCTCCTGTTTTTCTAGATTATAATTGCACAAACTCTTTTGAGATTGTCCACATGTTTCTTATGTTTCTTCTTCCCCCATATTCTTTTGTTTTTTTTTCCATTATGCTTTGGTTTGGATATTTATATTGATTTTTCTTCTAGTTCACTAATAATGTCTTCCTTTGTGTCCAGTATGCTTTTAGACACATCCATTGAATTCTTAATTTCAGACATTTTTCAGTTCCATAATGCCTGTTATTTTTATGAGTTTTAATTCTCTGTAGAAAGTCTCTATTTTTAAAAATAATTTTGTCTGTCTTTACTGTGCTAACTCCAGGCTGAATCACCTGTGGGTCTGCTTCTGTTTTCTGTGTTTTCTCCTGGTTATTGGTCATACAATCTTGCCTCTTTTATGTCTAGTAACTTTTGTATTATATGCTGGACATGGTGTATAGAATCCCAGAGGCTCCAGATGATTTTATCTTCCACTAGAGAGGGTTTCCTCTTTCCACTTTTAGGCAGACAGGGTGGGCAACTGATTTCAACTAATCTGAGCTAAGTCAGATCTGGGTTGCAGTTTTGGTAAGACTCTATCTCTGATTTGCCCTGTTCCTAGGATGTGCCCTTCCAGGTGTTTCAGATTGAGAGCCTGGCAGGTATTTGTCTTGTCTACTCTAAAAGACTTTGGGAGATTCAGTTTTGCCTTTCAGAGGTCTCAGCTTAGTCCTTTAGCCTTCTGCCCCATGCAACTTCAAATTTTGGCAAATGTCTTGAGGGAGAGACTGGCCGTGTGTTTGAGGCCCCTGAAGTCTCCAATTTTGTCACTCCAGCCCTGCGTGAATGCCAAAATCTCTGCTGGTTTCTCTGTCCCCCAGTAGGGGCCTTCTGCCAGGGGGTACGCCTGGATTCTCAACCTCTAGATGCGCCCAGAATTGGTAAGTGACCCCAGGTGAAAAGTGGCTGTAGGCATAAAATGACCATGCCCTCCAGGGCTTCCTCCTTGCCTGTTTCGTTTCAGGCCCCTCCCTCTGGTGGGTCATTGTTTCCTAGTACCACAAGACTGGGAGATTTTACTACCTCTTTAGCCTCTCACGTTGGCCTTGTGTTTGAGGCTGATTTTATCACTTAACCCCATGCACCCACTAAAAATTTTGCTGGTTACTCTTTCTCCCAGTAGTGACCTTCTTCTTGGGTCCTCTGCTCATATGCTAATCAGCAAATGTCCCCAGACACTGAAACAGTTGCCAGTCCATCAACTTACCCCCGATTGATTCTCCCTCTCTGGAATTTTAGTCCATCTACTATACATTGTTTCTCTACTTTTCTGATGCCTTTAAAAATAAGGTTTTCAAAATTTATTTGGCTTTTTCAAGTTGTTGTTACCAGAAACATTGACCTGCAACATCCTACTGCATCCTACCCAGAAGCAGAAATTTGAGTGATACATATTCCACTTAGAAAATTTCTAAATGAAATTACTTTTTTGTCTTTGGCTCTCATTTTTTTCTTTCTGTGTTGTTAGTCCTTGTTAGGGAAAAAAAGAAAGATACCTCACCCTATTTTAGTGCATTAGTAAATGCAATATTTACTCTCAGAGTGTAGTCTGCTATTATCTGGCTTTTTCTTTCTTTTTCCTTGCAGTGCCTTTGTTAACAAAGACAAATAATCATGGATCACTAGGATTAGATAATCTGTAAATTCAGTGTTTATTGTTGAGTATATTGTTATGGGAACAATTAATTATAACATTGATTTTCTTCCATGCATGTAGTTTCAGATGATAATGAAGACACTGATGGTGACGGTGTTCATGAAATAACAAGCCGAGATAGTCCAGTTTATCCCAAATGTTTGCTTGATGATGACCTTGTCCTGGGAGTTTACATTCACCGAACTGATCGGCTTAAGTCAGATTTTATGATTTCTCACCCGATGGTGAAAATTCATGTGGTTGATGAGAATACTGGTCAATATGTCAAGAAAGATGACAGGTAATTTTTTAAATTGTGCAGCCAACCCTTGAAATTGAAACTGTCTACCATAGAAGTCTCTTTTCTGCCATTGACAGTCAATGGGAATAGAGCTATATATAGATGTGTATTAGAGAATGGTATACTAATTGTAGGTGTTCATCAACCATTGATATTGATCAGTATGTTTTATAGAAGAAATGGAGAACATGTGTTAATTCAGTAATTCATTTTAAGTGAAGGGGAGTTGAGAGAGTTTCTCCCAAGCTTAACTTTCATTGTATGGCATTTAACTTGCATTGTAAGTCATCTGATGTGGCACTGCTTTAATTGTCTCTAACCTCATTTTTTTCTTTTGAAGTTAATATGTTATCTGTGCCTCAGATGAGACGAATGTCTTGAATTTAATTTTTCCTAATATTAATTCTATAGCTAATACGTGTTTGAAGGCCCAAATAGGAAGTATAATATTGATAAAATAAATGACAGTACTAGAATTCAAAAAAAAGTGTTTGTTTGGAAAAATGGCAGGCCTGGGAAACTTGAAAATTATCAGAAATGTTATTCACTTATTCATTTGTCTTGGAGCATACAAAGAAAATATGACACACCTCAAAGTACTTACAATCCTGTTGTGATCATTTTGTTATTTAAATCTAATGTACTAATTTATCACAAACTCATTTAAGATTCTGAAGGTGTTACTTAATTCCAGCTTTGTATGCCAAAGGTGTAATTACACCTCTCACTTTATGTGTAAATAATAAAGTAATTCTATGAAACTGACTGATAGTATGTAAATACAAGATGAAACTAAGATACTACTACTTTTACGTCGTATAAAATTTGTAGTTTTCTAGATAGACAAAATTTTTTTCCTTATGTATCATGGCTGTTTATCATCTTGAACACTATCACTCTATTTTTTTCTTGCCTTAAAATTGTAAAGAACTGTGTTAATGGAAGTATCTTTTCTGAACAGTGAACGGCCTGTTTCATCTTACTATGAAAAGGAGAATGTGGATTATATTCTTCCTATTATGACCCAGCCATATGACTTTAAACAGTTAAAATCAAGACTTCCAGAGTGGGAAGAACAAATTATATTTAATGAAAACTTTCCCTATTTGCTTCGAGATTTTGATGAGAGTCCTAAAGTCATCCTGTTCTTTGAGGTATGAATTGAATAGAGCAGTTTAAACTAAATTTTAGTTAATATTTTAATAGCACAGATATAAGCTATTATTTTAGTAGATCAATAATACAACAAAGTAGTGTGAGAATTTGACCTCTAGGAATAATGTATTTGTAATGTGCTATGGAGATACAAGTAATCGTGTCTTTGCTGAGCCTTTACTAGTACAAGTAGTTAGCCATTTGATTTATTCTGTATTATTTAATCCTTACAACAATGCCATGACTATTCACTGAAGTGATGAATCTAATCTATGTCTAAGCAGCCTTCCATTTTTAACCCTCTTCACAAAGAATAAACTCATTTAACTGTATCAGACTTCCTAAGATTTTGTATACTACTAGGAGAAATAAAGAAGAAAATACACAGATCGCTTGACTAATACAATGTATCATATAACCAAAATGAAGTAGAACTTCTTAGATGTCAAGGGTTAGTGGAGGGTCATAGCAGTCAGGGAAAGCTTTATGGAGTAGAGCGCCTGTGAGCTGACCTTTTTTAAAGAATTAAATTTATTTAAACTAAAAAAAACCCAAACCAGTTCACCTATTCTCTTAACCCCCACCCCCCGCCCCTAGCAACCATCAATCTGTTCTTGTATCTATTATCTTGGTTAGTTTATTTGTTTGTTTAGATTCCACATATTAGAGAGATCATACAGTATTTGTCTTTCTCTGACGTATTTTACTTAGCATAATGCCCTTGGGATCCATCCATGTTGTCACAAATGGCAAAATTTCATTGCTTTTTATGGCTTAATAATATTCCATTTTGTGTGTGTGTGTGTGTATGTGTGTGTGTCTGTGTGTCTGTGTCTGTGTGTGTATACCACAATTTCTTCATGCATTCATTCATCAGTGGACATGTAAGTTGTTTCCACATCTGCACTGTAAATAATGCTGCAATGAACAATTTTGCATTAGGGTTTTTGTGGGTTTTTTGGATAAATGCCTAGAAGTGAAATTGCTGGATCATATGGTAGTTCTACTTTTGATTTTTTGAGGAACCTCCATATTGTTTGCCACAGTAGCCTCACCAGTTTACATGCCTACCAGCAGTGCACGAGGGTTCTCTTTTCTCTACATCCTTGCCAACACTCGTTCTAATCTTTTTGATGATAGCCATTCTAACAGGAGTGAGGTGGCATCCCACTGTGGTTTTGACTTGCATCTTTCTGATGATGTTTGATGTAGAGCATCTTTTCATATACCTGTTGGCCAGATGTCTTCTTTAGAAAAATGTCTCTTCATATCTTCTGCCCACTTTTTAATCCGATTATTTTTTTACTGTTGAGTTGTAAGAGTTTTTTACATAGTTTGGATATTAGCTGACTTATTATTTCTAATTTTTTACTGCAAAGGAAATGAAGGCTCAAAGTATAAAGTGATTATCGCAGAGTTACTCCAGTTTTAGATGAAGGTAATTAGTATTTAAAGATAATTTGAATCTAAAATATCACACTTCTTTTCCCTACTTCATGTTATCTCTCCATAAGCAAAGGAAAGGAGAGAAAGCCTCTCCTCCAGTTTAAGCAAGATGGGGAATTTTAGCATGGGAAAAAGCAAGGCATGACCAGAGCCAATAACTTATTTTGTAGAGTCACTTGTTTTTATGATCCTTAACTTTCAGATGATCTAGTGTGCTTATGGTATGAATCCACCATTTACAATTGTGATTATGTTGTATGATTTGTACAAAGCCATGCTTTTTAAAAAAATGATATAATTTGTATATAAAGGTACTGTTTCTTTGTCATAGAAATTTGTCCTCCATTATCATAATATTATTTTATACTCATTTTAATAATATTATGAGATTTAAGAAAGTTAGGTTGTTGAATTATAAACACTTTTGGTTGATTCTTTTTTTAAAAAATTTTTTTTTTGGGTGTTAAACCCAAGTCTTTTTTTAAAAATTTATTTATTTTTTAATTAATTTATTTATTTTGGGCTGTGTTGGGTCTTCGTTTCTGTGCGAGGGCTTTCACTAGTTGTGGCAAGCGGAGGCCACTCTTCATTGCAGTGCGTGGGCCTCTCGCTATCGGGGCCTCTCTTGTTGCGGAGCACAGGCTCCAGACGTGCAGGCTCAGTAGTTGTGGCTCACGGGCCCAGTTGCTCCGCGGCATGTGGGATCTTCCAAACCAGGGCTCGAACCCGTGTCCCTGCATTAGCAGGCAGATTCTCAACCACTGCGCCACCAGGGAAGCCTGGATGATTCTTAAGGTTTGACATAAAATGTTATTGTCTACAAAACTAATTTTTGATTTCAACTTTTTAATGGTGTATTGAGGACCACTCGATAATATCTATCAGAGGTTCTTAAAGCTATTATTCCATTTTCAGGTATTTCACCTAAGGGAAAAATGACAAATGCACAAAGATGTGTGTGTAAGGATATTTATTTAAGCAGTGTTTATAATAGCAGAAATTTTAAGGAAACAGATCTCTTCAATTAGCAAGAGGTTTGGTTAAATAAATTATGTTTTTTAATTAAATTTATGATATTTCTAATACAGAAGAATACTAGGCAGCCATTAACATGATGGTATACATATGTATGTATTGACTCGAGCTATCCACTACATATTACATGAAAATAGTTTGCAGATAGCATTGGAACACACAAAAAGGTTTAGATACCTATAAACTAGATGTTAATGTTGATCAGCTATGGGTCTGGATTATAAGTTTTTACTTTATTTTATATTTTTCTTATACTGTCATTATTTTTTTCACTGAGAATGTATTACATTGAAGACAAGTTTAAGTATATAAAGAAGAGGAATAAATGGAGTGCATATTATGTTTTAAGCAGTCCTCTATAAAGATTTGTTATCTCAGCTGAGCTTTTGATAAGCACCAGGAAGTGGCAGTCTCTGACATGTACCTAGAATACATGTAGTCTCTGTGGCAGGTTGGTTGCAAATCCATGAGCTTTAATATCCAGTTAGGGTAGAGATATGAAAGAAGTTCTCTTGAGAAGCCTAATGACAATATATATCCAAAGAGAAAATACCCAGTTTCAGGAAGCTGATCCAAGGAAAAACCCACAGATTAAGGCCATGAGTTTTTTAAACAAACAATTCTTTGAAGTCTGCACTCATACATTAAAAAAAGAGCAAAGCTTAAGAATTTTGTGCCTGGTTATTTTTGCCAGGACTATATTTGAGGTAATTAATGCTTTGTCTTGAATTTTAAATAAATCTTAAAGATTTATTGATAAAAGATAAAGTGGTCAAAAAATGGACCTTACTAACTGGATGAGTTAACTCAAAAGTGAGTGAGATGAAATAAAAATGTTTTTCTTCTCTAAGGGAGGATTTTTAAAAATTTAATAATACATTATTAGGAAATATTAAATTTTAGATAGCCTAGTATACTGTGAAGTAATTTGTTATGCTTATTTACAGATTCTTGATTTCTTAAGCATGGAAGAAATTAAGAACAGCTCTGAAATTCGAAACCAAGAATGTGGCTTCCGGAAAATCGCCTGGGCATTTCTCAAGGTATGTTTTTCATCCATTTTAAAGAATGTTTAAAATAATCTTCAAATCTGATGCGCTACTTTTTTCCAAGTCAGTTTGGTTTCATATAAGGAGTTATGATAAGGAGGTAAGATTGCCATGGTAAAGAGTTATTAATTCAAGCTCAGGTGATGCTCATTCAGATTCTTAAATATTTATTGAGTGCTTAGTGTGTGCCAGGTACACTATTTGGCTCTAAGGATCCAGCACAGAGAAAGACACACACAGCCCTGACCTCATTTATTCAACTCAACAAATTATTTATTATTTATGTGCCAGCCACTGTTCTGGTCAGTGAACAAAGAAGATAAACTCCTTGACCTCATGGCCTTCATATTCTAGCAAGAAAAACAGACATAAAACAATTGATTATACAACTTAGCATTTATTACAATTTTTATAAATACTCTCAAGTTGGATGGGGTAGATGATGAAAACATCCTGCGGGGTCAGGAAAAGGTCTCCTGCAGAAGAGACATTGAACCTGAGCATGAGCTGGATGGCAGTAGTGGGAAAGAGAGAGTTCTAGGTAGAGGCTACAGGCTATGCAAAGACCCTGATGTTGGAAGGAACAAGGAATACCTAGATAACCACAAGAAGGCCACTAAGATTGGAGGACAGAGACTGAAGGGGAAATGGTGCCTGAAGAGCACCAATGGTGCCTGTCTGAGGTAGACAGGGCCTTGATAATAAAAGGTCTTTGAGCCATTATAGCAACAGGGCACCATTATAAACTTTAAAGAGTAATGGGGGGCTTCCCTAGTGGCGCAGTGGTTGAGAGTCCGCCTGCTGATGCAGGGGACACGGGTTCGTGCCCCAGTCCGGGAAGATCCCACATGCTGCGGAGCGGCTGGGCCCGTGGGCCATGGCCGCTGAGCCTGCGCGTCTGGGGCCTGTGCTCCGCAACGGGAGAGGCCACAACAGTGAGAGGTCCACATACTGCCAAAAAAAAAAAAAAAAAAAAAGTAATGGGAAGCCGTTTAAGGATTTTAAACAAAAGGATGAAATAATCTGATTTATTTGTTAGAAAGATTACTTTGCTGAGTGGAGAATGGATTAGAGAGGGTACAAAGGTATGTACTGGAAATCAAGGTAGAAAATTCTTGCTGTAGTCTAGGTATAAAATGATGGTGTCTTGACTAGGATGTTTCAGCAGAGATGAAAGACGTGGATAGATTAACGTTTAAAAAGGGGGACATTTTACTTACATAATTCTTTTATTTCTGACTTTAAACATAAATTTGAGTTTTAAAATGTCTTGAGTAATTAACCTGTTCTGTATTATAAAACTTTTCCATTTGTGCATCCATCCATTCAACAAGTATTTACTATTTGAAATGTACATGGTAAATAGTCTATGAAAATAGTCTATGAAATGCCAGGTACTCTGCTAAATATAGGGCATTCATAGATAAATTAGACATTGTCCTTGGCCTCCAGTTCAGTTTCTGTATAAACGTATTACCTATATGATTACGTGCTATGGAGTAGATGCTGTGAAGACCCAGATGGGGCACTGAATCCATGTTGTGGGTTAGAGGCTTTAGGAGAGGTGCAGTCTGCTTGCTGAAGGGCAGTCTGATAGGCTGAAGAATCACTTAGTCCATTGTACCTTCTAAAATCTCCCTTCTATAACCTGTTATACCTTTTTCTAGACCCCCTCTCATACCAAATAAAAAAGAAAAAGGCAAAAATACAAACAAACAAAAAAACTGCAAAGAAGGTCACTTTCACATAGTAAACATTGCCATCTTGTGGTCTTATTAGAAACTTTTCATTCCTTTTATGCTATGGTTTGTGCAGAACTGCAGTATTTACTGTAAACTGCACTTGGGAAACAATGTATTTCACAGCATTTTTACCTTTGTGTCATATTAAGTTTTATTTATTTATCCACTTTATGCCATTGATATAAATGGCAGTCAGGAATAAAGTGTACATTATTCTATGTGCATCCTCTATTAGAACACATATCTCTTTCATTAGACTGTAAGCTTTTCAAGTCACTGGTGATTCTTTTTGGCCAATTTGTTGAACATATTTTAGTCCTTATTTTACCAGATCTCTTTGCATTTAATATATCACTCTTCAAACTCTCTATTTTATAATATCATCACTCTCCGCATATTAATGGCACATAGAAAGTGCTCCGTGAATATCTATTGAGAAAGTGGCATGAATCAAATTAAAATGTGAATGTTTTAAAACCTATACCATTGGTTCCAGGACTGTCCTAGATAACTGTAAAGTTATCATAGTGGTCCAAATGAACCCCAAACGATCTTTGTCCAGATTTAAATGAGACTTTATCCTAATTCTCAGGTAGAGGCGCTTTTGATTCTTTTAGCACATATATATGACTGATCTTTTAAACTAAAAAATAATAAAGCCTTATTTATTCAAGTTCCACTTTGTAGTTTGTAATCATAATGGCAGGATCTTGGCTGAATCTTAGTTGTTTACTCATACTAAGTAGCATACTAGTATAAACTAAATTGCCTGGTGAATATTAATACAACTTATGGAAAGTATGATTTAGAATCTGGGGAATAAATATCTTCTAAAAATGATATTATTCCCTTATGATAAGCTTCAGGCAGATAGTAGTACAGTTTATGAAGGGAATCTCGACTGTTTAATATTTAACAACTGAACATATCAATTGCTCAATTTGAAACTGGTTTTTTACGCCTCTATATCATAACATCACCTCTCAGCTTACGACCTCCATTGACTTTACATCTTCCCCTGAGAGGGGTAGGGAAACGATGAGCTATATTTTTTGCCAGCTCTGTTTCTTTATTGATGCCTCATTCCTGAACACACTGCAATCTGGATTTTGCCTCAGCTACTAAAGCTTCTCCAAACATATCACTATGACTTCTATTTACCAAATTATTGAACATTTTCTAGTTCTTCTTTTATCACACCTGTGTGCATGATATCACTCTCTTGAAACTCTTGTTACCTTGGTTTTCTCGACACCATCCTTTCCTGATTTTCCTTATCCCATTCCTTCAGTTCCTTCAGTTTCCTTCCTGGTCTACCACCTATCTCTTTAATATCAATCCTACTCATGATTCCATCTTTAATCCACTTTTCTTAGACCCACTTTTCTTGTGTGTGCCTCAGAATTCAGACATTTCAACTTGGGTGACCCATAGATATCTGACCCCCCCCATGCTGAACATCTTCCCTAGATCTCTTAACTTTTCCACATCTGCTGCTTCAGTTGGTAGCACCACCATCTGTCCAGTCTCCCAAGTTTACAACCTTAGAGCTGCCCTATCTGTTTTGGTAGCCACAGGTCATAAGTGACCATTTGAATTCAGATTAATTAGCTAAAATTAAATATAATTAAAAATTAATTTCCACAGCTGCACTAGCCACACTTCAAATGCTCGATAGCCATGTGTGACTAATGGATACTGTTTTGCATGGCACAAATAGAGAGCATGCCCATCACCACGGAAAGTTCTGTTGGATAGCGCTACCTTAGAGTCTTTCTTGATTCTTCTCGTGTTTACTTTCCAAGTTGCATGAGTCAGTAACAGTTATTAAATATTCCCTGTACTCGGTCCCTTCCTACTCTTGGAGTTTGTCAGCTCCACCTGCCTAAACTGTTGCAAAAGCTCCCAACTGTCTCGACTAATTTGTAAAGGGCACAAAAGTTAGCAAAGGTATTTTCTACTTGAGTCATAGTCTAGTGAAAGAGGACCTATTTTGAGTTGGTGACATTATCTTTCTCATAAGAATCTCCATTTATGTAGCTGAAACATACGTTGTCTTGTTTAATAGTTTCTCTTGATTGAATAGACCTTTTTAAGAGGGTAGACTAAAATATTTTAAAAATGTAGTAAGGGGCTCAAACAAGTTTAAGTATCTTAATTACTTTTTAAAAATAATTTTGACTTTTTAAAAATTTAAACATCATGAAATTTTACCACTAAAAATACTGATGCTGAACAAATGGGAAATTTGTTTCTGTTTAAATAATATGCATTTTAATCTTTATTACAAACAGTATTATTACAAACAAATGTGTATTGATCACCTCCTTTGAACAAAGTAACACCCAGCACAGTAATGTAAATGCTTTACCAACAGTCTGAAGTTGTATAGGGGAAAAGACACAGCCATTGGGAAGATATTTTAAGTCATTTGGGCTATCTTGTCAAAATGACCTGGAACTGTGCTTGACCAACTGTGTCAGTGTTCTTTCCTCTGCTTTACAAATCTAAAGAATTTCAGCATGCCATGTTAATCTTTTTAAAATGAGTTTTTGACTATATACTATTGCTTTATTGGTTGTATTTTCAATGAAGGTAACGTTTTATTTGAATTCTTATTTTAAGCTTCTAGGAGCCAATGGAAATGTAAACATCAATTCGAAACTTCGCTTGCAGCTGTATTACCCACCCACAAAGCCTCGATCCCAATCAAATGTCGTTGAGGTTTTTGAGTGGTGGTTAAAATGTCCAAGAAATCGTTATCCATCAACGTTGTATGTAACTGTAAGAGGATTAAAAGTTCCAGAATGTGTAAGTTAATAGCGCATGCAAAAAATATATCTTCCATTGTTGAGATTAAATGGTGACATGTTTCTATTTCTAAAAAGGTAGAGTCTTTAGAATTATTTTAATAGACTTCTGAAATAGAAAGGGACCTTCAGAGATTATATATTAAGCCTGTAATAGCTGATACTTAAAAGATACTTAAATGAATTTTAAGTACTAAGTATAGATTTCAGTTTTAGGAAAAAAATACATTTTTTTAATAATACTGATCCTTAAAAATTAAAGATAAGAGAATGATTTAAAGTGGGAGTTGACAAATATTTTCCATAAAGGACCAGACAGTAAATAGTTTAGGCTTTGTAGGCTATACAGTCTCTGTTGGAGCCACTCAACCTTGCCTTTATAACGTGAAAGTAGCTACATAGACATATGTAGGTGATAACTAAACAAATGGGTTTGGATGTGTTCAAATAAAACTTTATTTACAAAAACATCATCAGGCTACATTTGGCCCAGACCATAGCTTGCAGACCCATGAATTACAGGCACATTTTTTTACAATATTATTCAAATAATCAGTAAGTAATATTTCTACTTCTGTTTCACATAGGTTAAAATTATGAATATCTTAGCGAAGCATTTGTCCTAAAATGAGGTGAAACTTTTGCTTTTGTCTCATTGCTGTAAGACATTTCAGGCCAGTTGCATATTCTGTAGTTGATCTTATAAAATGTGACCATAGGGTTGGTTTCATTGGTTTGAGTGTAGTTAAACCTATTTTAAGAAATGGAGGATTTAAAAATCTTTATATCTTTATGTTATCAGTTTCATGATCCTAAAGCCAGAGATACCATAGTACAATGTCAGAGCCATAATATAACATCTGGTAGGTATTGGTGAAGAGGCAGAAACAAAGGGACAGAGTTACTAAAACTATTTTATGTAACTATTGGAGTTCTGTTTTATTCCTTCCCACTTTTAAGGCTTTTGGGTTTAGGACTGTAATTTCAAGCAAAAAGTAGGATTTTTTTCTGGATTACATTTTGAAAACATTTTCATATTATAATGTTTGTTTCAATATTTTAAAAACCATATATGCTAGAAAAGAGAAAAAGATTAACGTGATATATACATTTTCTCACTTTCTATACATATTTAGATAAAGCCATCTTATCGTTCTATGATGGCTCTTCAGGAAGAAAAGGGTAAACCATTGTATTGTGAACAACACCATGAGGCACGTTCAGTAGACACAGAACCTGGATTAGAAGATTCAAAGGAAGTGGTGAAGTGGAAACGACTGCCTGGGCAGGTGAAGTGGTCTCTGACACTGGATTCATTTAGATATTTACTCATTTACCTTAAAAACGCCAACAGCTCCTATGGTAACTGGCTTCCTACTTAAAACTCCCAGATTATCCTTGTTTTTAACCATGATCTTGTCTTTCTATTAATTCATTTGGTAAGTAATAATAGAGTGCCTATCATGTGCATAAAGACACTATCGTAAGTTCTTTAGTGACCTGGGGAGTTTTATTAGTTTGTCAGAGCTGCCATAAAAATATATCACAGACTGGGCCTCTTAAACAACAGAAATTTACTTTCTCATAATTCTGGAGGCTGGAAGTCCCAGATTAAGGGTTGGCAGCGTTGATTTACTCTGAGGCCTTTCTCATTGGCTGGCAGGTAGCTGCCATCTTGCTGCGTCTTCATGGTCTTTTCTCTGTGTGCGTGCATCACTGGTGTCTCTTCTTATTATTATCAGATTAGGGCTGTACCCTAGCAACCTCATTTTAACTTAATCAGCTCTTTAAAGACCTTATATCCAAATACTGTTACATTCTGAGGTACTGGGGTTAGGGTTTCAACATATGAATTTGGAGGGACACAATTCAGCCCGTAAATCTACAATTTATGGATTCATGAACTTTTTTATAGCTCCTGGCTTCTTCCTGAGTCACATTTTGATAGAGATAGGTATATGTATATATCTTTACCACAAGTTGAGCTGTATTTAAGCTTTTTCTAAAGTTCTCTTACTTGGTTAGCATATTTTGTAGTGGCAAGAAGCATTTCTGATAAAGTTTTGCAAATCTCTTATTTCCATGAAGAGTGGAGTGGTTCATTTTATATACTCAGTATATACAAAGAATGACTATTTTCCTAGACCTGTTCACATTTTGTTTTGCATGATATCTGACTTTCTTTCTGAGGCTAATTTTACAGATACATCTTAAAATCAATTTTAAATACTTCAGACACAATAATATGGAGAGAATAATACTTAGACTGTGGCCTTGGGGACCTTTCACGTCAGTTGGGGACACGGGAAGTGGTTACAGTGTTGTTCACTGTCAGGTTTGCTGCAAAGAAGTCTTGAGGAAATATAGCTATAAAAATAATTGTTTAGGGCTTCCCTGGTGGCGCAGTGGTTGAGAGTCCACCTGCCGATGCAGGGGACACGGGTTCGTGCCCTGGTCCGGGAGGATCCCACATGCCGCAGAGCGGCTAGGCCCATAAGCCATGGCGGCTGAGCCAGCATGTCCGGAGCCTGTGCTCCGCAACGAGAGAGGCCACGACAGTGAGAGGCCCACATAACGCAAAAAAAAAAATAAATAAATAAAATAATTGTTTAGATCAGTAGTTCTCAAAGTATGATTTGGGGACTGCTGGGAGTCCTGAGATACTTTCAAGGGGTCTGTTGAAGTCAGTCTATTTTCATAATAAGATCATAATGATTCCATAATGATTTAGTTTTTCTTTTTGACTTTCATTCTCTCACAAGTATACACTGGAGTTTTCCAGAGACTGAATGATACATGATATCACAAGAGGGTGAATGCAGAAGCAGTTATGAAATTCCAGCTCTCTTTTATTAAGCCAGATGTTAAAAAGATTTTCAAAAATATAGAACAATTCCACTTTATGTAGTTATTTTTCATAAAAAGAAATTATTTGTTAACATTTAATAGGTTTGCTCTGTTGTTTTTTAAATGATTAACAAATATTTTAAAAATTTCTCAATTTTAATTTCTAATATAATAAATATCTGTTTATATAGCCACATAAAAGCTTTTTGGAGTCCTCAAAATTTTTTTAAGACTGTAAAGCACCCTGAAACTAAAACAGTTTGAGAATTGCAGCTATGTAGAAGGTGATCTGGAGTGGTGGAAGAAGGGTTCATTCAACAGGTTGGTGGAACTTGAGGTAGACTTTAAAGCATGGCAAAGTTAGGAGTGGGTGAAGAGGACAGGGAGGAGTATTTCATATTGTGGCAATGTTGTAAATAAATGGGAAAGCACCTGCTGTATTCCTCAGGCACTCAAAACTTGGCTGGCTGGAAACCCAAGTTTGTATAAGAGGTAAAAGTGGTGTGATAGATTAGGCCCACATTGTGGAGTGGCTCTAATGGTAGGTAGCCTAATATTTGATTGTGTGGGATTGAGAGATAATGGGAGGTTTCAGATAGGGAGGAAGCACGATAACCGTTGTATTTTAGGACAGATTAACGCTGGCGATGGCAGGTAGATCTTGAGGTAGGATACATCAGAATGAGAGGAAGGTAGCCATTGCAGTCATTGATGTGTGAGATGAGAAGGGTCCAACCTTGAGAAGGGTCCAATACCCCAATACCTTGGGGTATTGGTGGCAAAAGTGAGAAGTAAGAGGTAAATACAAAAGGAAAGACCTAGTGTGAGTTAGTGACTGACAAGGTAGTGAAGAAGGGGAAAGAGTTGAAAATGTTGAGGATCTTTATTGCTGTTATTAAACGATCATCAAGTGCCTCTTCTGCATACAGTGTCAAACTCTGGGAATACAAAGAAAATGATGGTGACGTTAGTAGTTTGGCTTAAGTGATGAGGCACAGAGTTTTCCTTAACTACATCTCCTCCTCTAAGAGCAGCAGCAAGTGGTTATGAAACTTCCTAACTTTTCCTTCAATTTTTGTCTTCTTTTTATCCCCCTTTCCCTTTTCTATATCATCCCAATAGAGAATGGAGGGAAAATGGTGTCTGGTACATTATTGGCACCTAATAAATGTCTGTTGAATTTTTCGCCTTTCTAGTAGCTGCTCATAATGCTGCCTCTTCATAATGCTGCTAAATCTTGATGCTACTTATGAAAAAGCTGATACCAATCTAGAAAGCGGGCCCTTGAACCAGTAGTCTTTGACTCGACCCGTTAAGCTGGGCTTAACCCTCTGAATAATCCTTATTAGCTATATATAGTAATAATAATTACAGGTTTACTGTGATGAATATATAAAAAGACACTTGTAATAAAGTGCCACATTCTTGGCATATAGTAAGGGCTCAATATATGTTCAGTTGAACTTTTTGAATAATAAGAAACACAGGAACTAAGGCTCACAAAAGTTTGAAAGAGAGAATTAGGACAAATAAAAGTAAGTAGTGGGCTTCCCTCGTGGCGCAGTGTTTGAGAGTCTGCCTGCCGATGCAGCGGGCACGGGTTCGTGCCCCGGTCCGGGGAGATCCCACATGCTGCAGAGCGGCTGGGCCCGTGAGCCATGACTGCTGAGCCTGCGCGTCCGGAGCCTGCGCGTCCGGAGCCTGTGCTCCGCAACGGGAGAGGCCACAACAGTGAGAGGCCCGTGTACCGCAAAAAAAAAAAAAAAAAAGCAGTATTTTCTACAGCAGATAATAATGTACAGAAAGTTTTGGTTTCATCTGATAATAAGGAATGAAACATAAAAATTATGAAGGAATTTTAATAAAATTAGTGAATGAGAAATCAATAGGAGGTGATTGATTTACTTTGAAAATACATTTTGGAAGGCAGTACAAATAGTGGTTATTTTAAGAGAGAAAAAAAGAAAGAGAATGAATATTCATACATCATGGACTTCAGCTAGGCCTATATGGCATTTATAGACTCAGAACAAGTTTATGGTTCAGCAAAAATCACTTATTAGTTGCTGTCATTAAATAAGGGTGTAACATACATTCATTTTTGTGGCTGTATAAAAATAATGTGGTAGTGACAGCTTTGGAGTATCAGATATTGAAATTTTCTATTCATATTTTGGGTGAATAGTGCTATTAGGCATGGAGTATAAATTCATTTAATTTTCTGGAGAATTGAAAGTGATTCTCTGCTTTGAAAGTAATTTACTATGGTTTTCCATCATTTGCTTACTTGCTTCTTCCTCTGCATCACAGTAGAGGGACTTTTTAAAAAACCAGAAACTGCAACAGCTACAATAATTGAAGTTAACAGCTAGCTTTCATATTTTCATCTTTATCTATATTGGTAAAATATCTATATATCTATATATCTATATTCTTCATCTATATTGGTAAAATGTATGTTTTTCAGGCTTGCCGTATCCCAAACAAGCACCTCTTCTCACTAAATGCAGGAGAGCGAGGATGTTTTTGTCTTGCTTTCTCCCACAATGGAAGAATATTAGCAGCAGCCTGTGCCAGCCGGGATGGGTATCCAATTATTTGTGAGTAATGATCCTTCTGTTTAAGCTGATTGTAGTCTATACGCAGGATGTTTTTTGGTTTTTAAAATTCATTGAAATCTTAATTTGAGTCATCCACTAGTACTACTAAATTAAAATAGATTTCCTCAAGTAAAGTAACAGTTCTTTTATAATAATTTTGCACTTTGCTATACAGTGTCGGTCCAGAAATAGAATGAAAATGATCAAATGAAGGAAGATAAATTTATTTTTAAAACATTCAGGAGGTATTTTTTAAGCATTTTCTACTTTAAATATAGAAATTTTGCAACATGAAGGATTAATAAATCTCTTGACGAATTTTAATCCAATTTTAGTCAGTTGATAGTAGTGATAATTTGATTATGAAAGCCCTCAAATTTGTTATGTGCAACTAAGACCTGGCACAGCCAAATAAATAAATAAATAAATATTTTTAAAAAAGAAAGAAAGAAAAACTTGAATTTAGATATACTTACTGCTTAAATCTCAAAAAACAAAAGAAGAATCTTTGTCGTTTTTTGATTATGGTGTGTCTACTAGGAATTCATTTAGCTTCTGGGATGTGCAGATTGATGTTTTTCACAAGTTTGGGAAGTTTTTCATCTTTATTTCTTTGAATGTTCTTTCTACCCCTTTCTATTTCTTCTCTTCTTCTGGAACTCCCATCATTTCTATATTGGTACACGTGATGGCGTCCTACAGGTCTCCGCACCTTTATTCATTTTTCTTCATTTTTTTTTCTTTCTGCCCCTCTGACTGCATAATCTCAATTGACCTGTCTTCAAGTTTACTGACTATTCTGACAGTTCATATCTGCTGTTGATACCCTCTAGTGAATTGTTTATTTCAGTTATTGTACTTTTCAACTCTAGAATTTCTGCTTGGTCTTTTTTTATATGCTCTATTAATTGGTAAGAAATAATTCTCACACCTTCGTTCTTTAGATGTGGTTTTCTTTATATCTTTGAACATATTTATACAAGTGAATTTAAAGTCTTTATCTAGGAAACCAGTGTCATAGACAGTTTCTGTTGACTGCTTTTTTTCCTGTGTGTGGCCATACTTTACTATTTTGGGGTTTTTTTAGGGGTGTGTCTCCGTAGAAAATTGGATATTTTAAATATTACAATGTGGCAACTCTGGAAATCAGATTCTCCTCTTTACCCCCCTCCATTTGTCCACCTGGGATTTGTTGTTGTTTGTTTAGTGATGTTCCTGGACTAATTCTGTGGTCTTTATCCTTTGTCAGGTTTTACCCCTGGAGTCGTTGCTTGGTTAGCTTAGTGGTCCGCTAGTGGTTAGAGAGGGATTTTTAAATGCCTGAGTGAATGGGTCTCCCAGCCTGTGCCGAAGTGCTGTGCGTGTGTGTGTGTGTGTGTGTGTGTGTGTGTGTGTGTGTGTGTGTGTGTGTTGGGATATGGTTTCAATTCTAAAGTAGGGAGTTTACAACTTTGCCTTAGCCTTTACTTGCACAGCCCTCAGGGCAGTCACAGTAAGAGATAGGGCCTTTCAGGTCTTTCTTGCACAGTATATACACAGCCTTTCATGTGTAAGTGTCCTTCTAGATTCCCCAGAATGTATTGGAGCTTTTCAAAGTGCCCTATGAACATCTCATTCCCAGTTTTTCCTTTTGAATTTTTTGGTCAGCCTCTTCTTAGGCCCACCTGGTATCACTGTGTCAGATAGCCACACCACTGATTATTTCATGTACCCTAGAGTTTCAGCTCTTCACACAGATCATGCTCAGAGCCAGGTCAGATAAAGCCAAGCCCTGAAAATGGAGCCTTTCCGGGAGCTGCCAAGCTGTCCAGCAGTGATAAATCTTGGAGGTGGGGCTTTGGAGATCTTCAGGCCTCTTCTGCCCCATCCCATAGCTGCTAGGCTGCTGGTTTTCTTCGTAGTTTCAAGGCTGTTGGTTTTTAAGTCCACTTTGGAGCTTGGGAGAGGGGAATGGGAACAGGACAAGTTAAAACACTGCAGAGCTCAGTGTTCTCACCAAGATTCAGCTGTTTTCTTTAATAAATGCTCCTCAGATTTTTGCAAGCCTTTCATTTCCAGAGTTCTGAAAAAGTTAATTTTGACAATTTTTGCCAGTGTTCTCGTTGCTTTTATGGGGAAGCAGATTTTCCGAGGTCTTTATTTTGCTATTACAGAAGTTCTTGTGTACTGCTTGATAGTTTAAAGAGCAGTTGGTTTTACCACTAGGTGGAAGTAGAGACTTGGAAAGTATTTTCTGTGTTAAGTTGTTATCTTAGATTTCATTGTGTATATATATATATATATATATATATACATATATATATATCATAGCCATAATGCCTTGTTTATCAGATTAAATCTCTGTTCATTCTCTCACAGTAGTGTCTATCATTTTTAGTATTAGAATTTTTTTCTCACAATAGCACAGTTTAAATTTCTCATTGCTTCGAATAGTTAAATTTTGGTTGGAATTTGATTGATTTTCAGATAAGATAATACCTTATTCATGAAAGACCAAATTACAGAATCTTTGAAGTGAATTGCAATTTAAAAGTTATTTGAGGGACTTCCCTGGTGGTCCAGTGGGTAAGACTCCACACTCCGAATGCAGCGGGCCTGGGCTCCATCCCTGGTCGGGGAGCTAGATCCCGCATGCATGCCACAACTAAGAGTTCGCATGCCGCAGCTAAGACCCGGCACAGCCTAAATAAATAAATACTTTTTTAAAGTTATTAGATTAATAAATTGATTATCAAAGATTATTAGGATTGCTTTGAAGAGATAAGAATAATTGTTAATGGTAGCCCATTATAAAATTTTCGGTATGTAAATTCTTGTGTCTAAAGCAAGTGAAAACTTACTTTTAAATAGATTTTGACTTTTTTTTTTTTTTTTTTTTTTTTTTTTTGGTGGTACGCAGGCCTCTCACTGTTGTGGCCTCTCCCGTTGCGGAGCACAGGCTCCAGACGCGCAGGCTCAGCGGCCATGGCTCACCGGCCCAGCCGCTCTGCAGCATGTGGGATCTTCCCGGACCAGGGCATGAACCCGTGTCCCCTGCATCGGCAGGCGGACTCTCAACCACTGCACCACCAGGGAAGCCCGACTTTTTTTTTTTTAACAAGATGTTGGGGGTAGGAGTTTATTAATTAATTAATTTATTTTTTCTGTGTTGGATCTTCGTTTCTGTGCGAGGGCTTTCTCTAGTTGTGGCAAGCGGGGGCCACTCTTCATTGCTGTGCGCGGGCCTCTCACTATCGTGGCGTCTCTTGTTGTGGAGCACAGGCTCCAGATGCGCAGGCTCAGTAGTTGTGGCTCATGGGCCTGGTTGCTCCACGGCATGTGAGATTCTCCCTGACCAGGGCTCAAACCCGTGTCCCGTGCATTAGCAGGCAGATTCTCAACCACTGCTCCACCAGGGAAGCCCTAGACTTTGAAATTTTTTAATACTGAAAATGTCTTTGGTGATAATATTCTTATAGACAGTGCTTACCTGGTATACAAATTATTATAAATTATGAATTTTTATGTTATTCGGTTAAGAATCCTCTATCTGGAAACATACTAATTTTCGAATATTTTCATTAGTATATGAAATTCCTTCTGGACGTTTCATGAGAGAATTGTGTGGCCACCTCAATATCATTTATGATCTTTGCTGGTCAAAAGATGATCGCTATATTCTTACTGCATCATCTGATGGCACTGCCAGGTTAGTATCCTTGAGAAGTACTCGCTGTGTATGCTGCTTGCCCTCAAAGAAAGCAGAGCGAATGAATATAAAGTGATATAACTACTCTTATGCTTCAGTGATGTTTTGCTTATCAAGGAACCGTCATAAACATGCATCATACAGACTCACTGATTAAATAAGAAGTAATGAAAACGTTTTTTCTAAAGGCATTCTGTTAAATATATTTCGTTTATGTAATATATAATGTTTCTAGTCCTCACTGTCTTTAAATGATCATTTTGTACACTCTTTGATTAATATTTTGAGATGAAGTTCTTAAACAACTGAGATTTTTCCTGGAATATAAACTCTTGATGGCAGGGATTCTGCCTCCACTGTTAGCTGGATGCAGAGGCCAGGACATGGTGCTGCTCAATGCACAGTGTAGGGTCAGTAAACGAATATGCACCTTATGTTTTAAGAGCTTAATAGATTGTCAACTATTTGCACTGTTCAAAATGTCAGTTTTGAAAATAATTTAGCCCCTTCCAATTTAATAAGTATCACAATAAAATATTTTAAAAGTTACTTTTTTAATCTGTTACGTTTATTTCCTACCTCTATTGTCTCTTTAGTATCTTTCTCTATTGATTTTTTCCTCTCATCTTAGAAGTATGTTTAAATCTCCTTATCTTAAGGAAATCTTTTTCTAAACTCCTCCTGCCTTTCAGGCTACCACATTATTTTTCTTTCTACACCATCAAGAAGCATCCTATACACACTGTCTTTACTTTCCCCCAGTTAGTCTGGCTTTCACTTCAAGCGTGCTATATAAACTTCCTTTGAGAGAGCTGCAGTTTCTTACTAATTTTCGGATCCACTGGCTAGTTTTAGTCCTTACCCTGTTTGCCTTCACTGCAATAATTCATTATTGACCAGTCTTGAAATATTTTCAAGTCATGGTTTTCATTGACAACCTCTTCTGTTTTCTTTTTATCAGTCTGACCAATTCTCATTCTCTTGTTCCCTTTCTTCTGCCTGTTCTCTGTACATGCTATCCCCAAGATCCTTTATTCGATGTCTTCTGTGGTTTGGTGTGCTTATCCTGGTCTCTCTCATCTCCTTGGCTTTGAATCTCACTTACATGCTAATGACTTGGAGCTCCTTCTCTTTTTCCGAATTCAACTTTGTATTACACACTTCTGCCTGGATTGCCCAGTGGCACCTCAGATCCATAACGGAAATCACCAAATTTTGTTTTCCTTTTTTAGCCCTCATATAGTTTTTAATGGCATCCTTATCCACCCTGTCTCCCAAGCTGGGAACTCAGAGTAGTACTCGTGTTTCTTTTCTACATACAGGTAGTTCTCAAGTATATTAATTCTGCCTCCCAGAAGTCTCACATTCTGTCACATTCTTTCTATCCTCACTGCTGTTGCGTTAATTCAAGTCCTTGTTATCTTTTGCTTAAACTTGCTGCCAAGCTTTCCCAGTGTTCACCCTCTAGCTCCTCCATCCCTGCTATGCTAAAATTCTTTCCAAAACCATCTTTCTTAATGTCTTGACTTTAAAAATCTTTGCGCTTTGGAAAATATTCCAGTTCCTTAGCGTGGCATGACAGGCATGACCCTCATTGACCTTCTGTCGTCCCTTGTGCACTTCCCATGTACCCTCTGCCTCACCCACACAATCTTTTGAAATACCTTTAGCATCTTATCTTCTTTGGCATCTCCATGTTACCTGTGGGCTCTTCCTATGCTGACATGCCCTTCTCCTCCCCTTCCTGCCCAACTCATTCACTCAACACACGTCTAAATGCCTTTTGTAAGCCAGGGTGGGCTCCTAGTCATCATTTAAAACCCAGCTCAGATTTTACCATTTCTTGAAGTCAACTTGGGTTTCCTCGCACAGCATATATTGTAGTAAAGGATATTTTTTTCTTTATGTAGCTTGGAAGTTGATACTAATTTAGGACTCTTTACATCCTAAAAATACTGTTGTGAAGGATTAACTGAGTGAAGAGAGAAACGCTGTGGCTAGAACAAAAAAGGCAGTGGGGTTTTTGAAAGAGGTGAAGAATACTTACACTGAATGAGCTAAAGTCAAAAGGAAGAGAACCAGAGTTGCTAATGCTCAGAAGTGGCAGGAGTTCGGGTTTCTGCCCAGGTCCTCTGTTATCTTCTGGGGTCACCGTCACCTTTTATTGTTAGTGTCTCCTGAGTAACTGTTTTCCACTGGTTAGCTCTCTGCCAGATGGGCTTAACCTAAATCTCCGTCTTTAGTTATCTTCAGTATAATTTGAGAACACTACAGTTCAGCAGCTCCTAATATAATCAGAAAGACTTATCCATGTGTAATGGCTCCCAGATAGACGCATAAGGCCCCACTCTGCCCTCTCTTCACACATACTGTTTTAACTTTGGAATGTCTTTTTTCTTTCCTAATTCTGATAATTTTTGTTTGTGTTCATCTGGTCTTTACAGATTTGTATATCACTGTTCTTCTCTGTCTACGGTCAATCTGATTTTTTTTCACAAACCCATTAATACATTTCTTTTGATCTTGGATTCTACCATTGCTTGGGTGATGAAAGCCATCATTGGTACCGATTCCGCTTTTATGTAAAATGCTTCGTTTTTATTTTAAGATATTGTGTCTGTTCTAATTATATTGAGCTGTTTTTAAGGTACAGTTGCTTCATTTCTTCTTGTTGTATAGTATTTCAGATAATGCTGCTAAGATTTATTAGCAGGCCACTGAAGTTTTTATCTTTTAGCATCCTCCTTAATATTCCCTCCAAATTAGTGATTTTGTTCTTTCTATACGTACTATATTTCATGTTACATATGTTCATTGAAAGTATCACTGTGGTAAAAATGTTTATGCAGTGACACACATGCTTTACTTTTACTTGAAAACATGTTCTTTCACTTCCTTCATTTATTAGGTTGAATTCTTAGTAATTAAAGATCATATCCTGTATTTTAAGCAGCTGCTGAGAAAACTTATAGAATGTTATTCTTGAATAACAACTGTATTTTTTTTATAGATAATTTTGAAAAAGACTTAATTTGCTTCAGTTCTTAGACAGTAATTAAAAGGATGAACTATAAATCCCCATGTTAAAAAATTAATAAATTCTTCTAATTCTGATAACTTAAATTTTTAAAAATCGAGTGCTTCACACTCACAAAGCACCTGTTTGTTCCTAGATTTTGCCTATTTTTGCATATTGACTTGCAGAGTATCTAACTCTTAGAGTTTACTCTTGTCAAGACTGTAGCAATAACAATATTAATTTCTTTCAAATCACCTATTATATAAAGGAAGAGATAACAAGAGTATTAAACATAAAGTGAGTGCTCGATGATAGCCTGTTTTCTATAAAATATTGTAATGATTTTAATGTTATTTTACTCAAGTATTTATATAGTAATTTCAATGTGCCTTCTAAGTCTTTGAGATGTTTATGTTCATTATCTATGCTTTGAAATTACAAATATAAAGTTAATAGAGTACCCTTTTCTCTAAACCCTCAACTGTAAGCACTTTGGAAAAACAATATACACAGCCTAAATGGGAAATCATTGAAATTTCTCCCTCTGTTTTGTTTTTTACTTATATTGTATTAAATGCAGTATTTTACCAACTATCCAATGTGTTTACTCAATGCCAAAAATAGGTAGGTTTAAAAAGTACAGACATATACAAGTACAGTTTTTTCATTTTACAGTATAGATTACAATTAGTAGAGGAATTAACCATTATGCTTGAAAATAACTATAAGAAATAGCTTTGTCAAACTGAAAGAACTCTGGCTATCATATAATGTCATCACATTATTTTTACTGTTACAAAATTTACCATTGGTTGTTGTCACTTGCTTACTTTTATAAAGTCCATTGCTCATATTGGTTCTTAGAGAAATGTCTGCCTTTCAGAAGCAATATGTAACTTTTTTATCCTTTTCCAGGATATGGAAAAATGAAATAAACAATACAAATACTTTCAGAGTTTTACCTCATCCTTCTTTTGTTTACACGGCTAAATTCCACCCAGCTGTAAAAGAGCTGGTGGTTACAGGATGCTATGATTCTGTGATACGTATATGGAAAGTTGATATGAGAGAGGATCCTGCCATATTAATCCGACAGTTTGACGCTCACAAGAGTTTTATCAACTCTCTCTGTTTTGATATTGAAGGTATGTCCAAGAATATATGCCAGTTGAAGGCTAGTTACATGAAGAATTTTGAAAAATTTTCTGTTTCACTAGGATAATAATTATTTAAGCTTGAGGGTGACTTTATGTATCAGATAAAATTAAATATGTTTGTGCATATTTAGATTTATGCATATTTTGAAGATCATATGATAGACCTTGGTATAAATTTGGCACTGAGGGAATTGTTAGTTAATTGTGAAGTCAATAAATTTCTAAACATTTTGATTCAACTAATCTTTGCTGTAACAACCAGTCCTGTTCCAAATTGCAAAATATATTTCATTGGATTGGTGATTATTCCCTTAGTAGGTTTTTTAAAGGGCCGTTTTATGTAAAGGGTAAAAATGAGGAAGATGGGGGGTGGAAATCCCAGAGGAATATTGAAAATATATATTTTAAATGTAGCAACAGGATTTTTTTTTTAAGTACAGAAACATATAGAAGGGAGATTTGCAATTATTTAAAGGTTTAATCTTAGAATATGAGTATTAAGGATAGTGTTTAAAGGACATAAAATATAGGTTATTTTGTCAGCTGGAATAATAAAGAAATTCATTATTAAATAGTCACCTTTTCTATTATTTCAGATACTAGGTGTGTATAGCTATAATAAATTGGTATGGGATCCAGATCAAGATGATAATACTGCTAATGTACTCCGTTCAACCATAAGGATGTTTATAAGTAGGAACACATTCAGGAAAGGTCAACCAAGGATAGAAAGGCATCTGAAAATTCTGTCATAATAGAAGTAGCTCATAAAAGAGAGATGAAGAATTTCTTCAAATATTTGGTTAAGATGTGGAAAAAAGAGAAGTCCTTCTACGTCGCTCTGTAGGTAGAAGTAGGGCCAAAGCTGCAAGAAACAGATTTTCTTTGCTCAAAATTAGAAAGAACATTCTAATATACAGAGCATTTCATCAGTTGAATAAGCTACTTTTGTGTAAAATATTACATTCACAGTTGCTGAACAACCATCTGTTCATAATGGTTTGTAAGATATTCCTGACGGGTTATGAAGTTGAATCTGATGATCTCTGAGGTCCCATTCAACTGTAAGATGGTTTGACTCTAAGAAATTGATGCTGAACTGAAGCACCTGTTATTTATTATTTTATTCATTCCCTGGTCATTTATTGAGTTCCTACCAGGTCTCAGGTATTATGCTAACAGTATATATTAGAGTATAGGTGTTTTTCCAGGAATATAAAATAGATTATATAGGTTAATGAAGGTGAGCAATACAGATCATATTGGATATTTCAAATAATTTGTTTAGCTTTGGAATTTGAGCCACGTACACATAAACTGAGATGCTCATTTCTTTTTGTATTCAAATTCAGGTAGGTGACAAAGGGAAATAAATCATCAAAAATAATTCAAAAGGGTGAAGAATTCATTTAAAGATAGTTGGGATCTGACTGCCTTTTGGACTTTTTAAAAACTGTAATGCCTTTTACTAGCCCTTCAATTCTTTGTTTTATTGGGATGTGTTTTCCCAATTTCATAATATTTGTTTCAACCTCTGTGTGACATTTATATGTAAGTAATTTTATTTTTTTAAATAGGTCATCACATGTATTCAGGAGACTGCACAGGGGTGATTGTTGTTTGGAGTACGTATGTCAAAGTTAATGATGTGCAACACTCAGTGCGTCACTGGAGTGTAAATAAGGTATAGAACCATTTCATATTTGGGGATTTAATTAAAGAAATGGGGGAAAAAAATTGAACCACATGACTTTAAGATGTCAGGACAGATTCACTTTGTTATAAAGCAGAAACTAACACACCATTGTAAAGCAATTATACTCCAATAAAGATGTTAAAAAAAAAAAAGATGTCAGGACATTCCATTCGTTCTTTTCAAAGAAATTAAGTTTTTCTCAGTCCCTGAGAAGTCAATTATCATGTCTTCCTGATGGCTAATTGATAATATAGTGACGTAGTGAAATTTTCTTCATTTTGGCCAGGCTTTTGTTTCTTATTTTGAGCCCTAATTTGCCCTATGGTATTCAGGGATCCATTACTGAAATTTATGCAAAATGAGGTATATGTTATATCACCATCTGTACATAATAACTTATATTTTCTGCTATTCATATTATTTTTTTCTTGGTCTAATAACATCACTAAAAACACTGTGCTCAAGGTTTTGTTAACAGTGCTATCCCTCAAAATTGTGTGATCAAGATTATATAAGTATGAGAGGGCCTATCATTTAATCACAGTAATTGTTTCATTTGAAATATACTAAATTGGCAGAAACAAATGAATGATCTCATTTTTGAAGCAGAGTGTTTTAAAGATGGCTTGTATACCAAGCAACTTTGTTGGTGTATATTTAGCATGTTTAAGTTAAAAATACAAAATGAATCATTAAACCTGAGTTGTTTTTATATGTATTGATATAATTTTTGTCTTATATGCTATACCTGTGTTCTTCGGTTTTGTTCTTCTTCATAATAGATTATAATTGTCCCTGTTTGAAAAAAAGACATTCTACATGAAAAAGAATTTCCAGGAACTTTAGTTAAATCTGTTGAGTCTGTCAGATCTGTTTAAAAACCAGTCTATTCTATTTTTAGTCATTCTCATCTAGTCTGTCAGATTAATGAATGATGGCTTGGGATTCATGTTGTAGCCTAATTTCACACACTTCGAAAAGAACTTTCTAATTACTTATATATTGATACCTAAAGGATTGGCAAGGCTCCAAAGGCACCATTTCTAATCATTTGAGTCTACAATGCAGAGTCTATTATTTGTATTAAAAATCATGTGTTTCTTTACCTCAATATAGTAACCAAAAGGCAAATATACCTTGGAAATCTGCCTCCTGGTGGTTACTTGAGACAGTTGAAAATAGAAAGTTAGGAAATGAGCTGGGATGTCTTTTTAGTAGCTTATGTCCTAGGACAGATGGGAAACTGCGATTTCTTATGTGGTTCTCTTCAACCAACAGTGGGGGGAAGGATGCTGGGTTATACACATCTGTCCCTTAAGATGAGGTGTCCATGTGCTGTTGCACACACTCCTTGGTATAGGGCGTGGTCTTTAGAACTAGGGCTTGAGCATGAATATGATAAAAATATGAAGGAACTCATTAACAGATACTACAAACACTGAAGCTACCAGCAGCTTTCTCAAACCTGTACCTAACACTTAACTTGTTATGCAGCCTTGGTTTTGATTTTGCACATTTGCATCTGTGTAAGTGTTGCTCCAATTGCTCACACCTTCAGCAGTGCATCTCCACCTCCAAATCATTGTAGTTGGGCTCAGTAAAATCCCCATCTATGGTATCAGTATTTGACTTTATTCTGTAACTTGTAAAAAGCTGACAGCAGGTTTTAGCACCAAATGGCAGTAGGAGGGGCTCAGCTGCTGATACTAGGATTGTAGCAGTTTGTACCCCACCTCAGCTGGTGCCAACCCACCTCTGAAGAGGAGACCCTCTAAGAGAAGCGAGCAAGAATAATAAGGGGTCCTCGAGGGAGAAGAAGGCTAATTCAGAATTCTGCCTACAGGTTAAAGCAGACCCTCTCTTGACTCTTTAGACTTTAGTTTAAGCAGTTTTGCATTTGCAGTTTTTTTCTTTCTCCTGGTAATCGAAACAAGAACCTTTGGAAATTGTCCTTATACACGGCTTGTTCAGGCAGATTCTTCTTCAGTGTTTGTGTCTTTCTTGACATCATTAATCAGGTCTGTTTATAGTCTTCTTCTATAAGTAGAAGATTTAGCTGCCTTAAGTATCAAAAAAAAAAAATTACAATCTAAACTAAATTATTTCAGAATAAGATGCTGATAATTTACCTTTTTCAGGACAAGTGGAAATAGATGTATGAAGAAATAATCTGAGACTGAAATAGAACTTGAGAGCTAATTCTATACTTAATTTTGAATTTATAAAAATTGGAAAGTTTCTTACCTGATGATAAACAGTGTAGTGTTAGAAGATGTGTTTGTAGAAAGTGCTTCTTGTTTGGGAATATACTACAAAAACACTAATTAAATATGGTGTTACATAACAACCAAAAAATACATTTTAGCAGCTTTATTTTCGTCCTCAACCTGAAGTTACTTGGAATAATTTTGCTAACAATTTTTAAACATCCTGTATTGTGCAATTGAAAATGACATCTTAAAATTAAATTTGTACACTTAAAAGGGCTTAACTTTAGACAAACTTTACAGTGGTAATATTTTATAATCTTTTTTAAAATCATTTTAGGAAATTAAAGAGAGTGAGTTTAAGGGGATTCCAATAAGTTACTTGGAGGTTCATCCCAATGGAAAACGTTTGTTAATTCATACCAAAGACAGTACTTTGAGAATTATGGATCTCCGAATGTAAGTATATTTCAGTATTTGCAGGTTAAGTGCTCATAGAATAAGTAATGATTTAATTCATATTTATAAAGTGCAGCTGTGGTTCTCAACTAGAGAATTTTGTCCCTCAGGGGACCTCTGGCAGTGTCTAGAAACACTTTTGAATGTTTATTCTGGTATCTGGTGGATAGAGACCAGAGATATCACTGAGCATCCTGCAGTGCATGAGACAGGCCTCTGCAACAATTATCTGACCCAAAATGTGAATAGTTCGTAGGCTGAGATGTAGTCTACTGTTTTTTATTTTCACAATAAAAAAAAAGAAACTACTGCCACCACATATCTTTTATCTTTATGATATTGGTTTAACATAGTATTATGATCTATCATGCCTGAATGAGAGGGCTTTTGATTCATACATCCTTGTTTTTCCTTTTTGTTTTGTTTCTAAAAGAGGCAAATGAAAAGAGATATTTTTAATGTAAAAGGCAGAAGCAGAGTTCTAGGAAAACCAGCATGGACTTCTGGTGTGCTTTGGTTTTGCCGTTAAAAGTTCCTGTAAAACAAATGAGAGAAAGCTATTTTATTAAATTTCATTATTGTATTTAGGAAGGCAAATGTGGTAATCCAGGTTAGTTTATTCTGCAATCATCACTTTAGGGCTAACCATTAAGCCCTTCAGTATTTATGTAGAACTGTTTGAGACACTGGCATGGGTGCTGTAGGAGAATGATAAGCAGAATTTGTTCATCAGGAATTTATAATCTAGTTGTACTACCTCGAAAATAACATACAAAACACTTAGGCTACATTGTGAGATCTTCAAGGACTGGAATCTGCTTATTCTTTTTTTCTATACATCGTACCCACGTCATACCTAACAGATAGCAAGTACTCAATAAGTATTTTTAATGAGTATAAATACATAATAAAAGGATTGTATTTTTCATGGCAACGGTAAAGCTGATAGCTATAATATAGTCTTCTGTTAAAGGCTCTGTGGCAAGACTGGTCTTTGAGCTCAATCTTGAAGGATGGGTAGAATTTAGACAAGATGGCAGCGTCCTCACTAGGGTGGAAAACATGAAAAGCCTGGAATAAAGTTTGGAGGTAGAATAATAGAAGCTGTATTCAGGGCAGAGTGAGTTAGTCTGTATGAGCATGGGTTTCTTGCTAAGGAATGCTGAGAGAGAATCCAACAGAAATTAGAGCCAGACTTTAGAAGACCAGGCCTGCAGAGTTTGGTTGTTCTCTTTTTAAGCAGTATAGTATTCAGCCTATGATCATGCTTGGGCTCTAGAAGAAAACTGCTTACAGTCAAATACTGCCTGTTCCACCCCTTACTAGCTGATTAATCTTCCTGTGTCTCTCTTTCCTCATCACTCAAATGGAAGAAATAATATGCCATCCTCATAAGTGTTTTGTGAGGGATAAACTAGTTTATACATTTAAAGTACTTAAAACATTAACAGACATAGCAGAAGTGTTTGACCCAGTAACCTTAGGTTTAGTTATTTATGTTAAGAAAATAATTATGAGGCAGTGCAAAAATATATATATATACACAAGGTTGTTCACAGAAATCATATTCATGGTAGGGGAAAGCTGGAAACATCCTAAGTGTTATCCAACGATAGAAAATTTCTTAAGATACATTTAGACAATGGTATAGTATATGCCTATTAAAATGATAACGCGTAATCTTTATTTTCTGACATGGTGGCCATTATTCATGACTCATTGTTGACTGAAAAAAGCAGATAACAGAGCAGTATATGTAATATCTTCTCTGTAAACCAGGGATGATAATAGTACCTACCTGGCACATAATAAGCACTAAAACAGTGTTAGCTGTTATTATTCATAAGTTAAAAAGCCTGGAAGATTATATACCATATTTAATAGATGATTCAATAATGTTTTGTCTAATACTTCTGCAATGATCAAGTATTTCACATGGAGAAAATATAAGAATATAAAAATTCTGTTCATTTTTTAGTAACCAATACAAATGCTACTTCCAAAGTAGTCTTTTGCTCCATAGCTAGAAATCATCTCTCCTATCCAAATCTGAAAAGTACTCCTTCTGTTCTTTTGTGGCACTTTCCACATCCACTTTCTATTTTACTTTAATGCATTTCTTCTCTCTCCTGCTAAATTATAAGCTCCCTGAGCTCTGGGATTATCTCTTCTTTATTCTGCATCCATCATAGAATGTATCCTGCATAACAGATTCTCACAAGTTGTTTGTTAAATGCAAATGAAGTATTTAACAGTTTTCCTACCACCAGTCTTTTAAATGGGTAAGACAGGTTTCATTTGTAAAATCTTTTTGGTTCCTAGATTAGCAGCAAGGAAATTTGTAGGTGCAGCAAATTATCGAGAGAAGATTCACAGTACTTTGACACCATGTGGGACTTTTCTCTTTGCTGGAAGTGAGGATGGTATAGTATATGTTTGGAACCCAGAAACAGGTAAATAATATTTCATCGAACTTAAACATTTGTTTTGTTTTGTTTTTGATGAAGTATAAAAACTACAATTTTATGGTGTAATTTTCAAGGAAATTCTGATTTCAGGTTCTCAGTTATGTTTTTCAAAATTGGAAAGCTGATAATGGAATTCAGCTGCAGTCTAAATTTATATTAAATTCTGTTCTTTATGGTTTTGATATCTTCATGGATTTAGAATTTCACATTGTAATTCAAGATGTATTCTTTCCTTGCTGGTAATGAGATATTGTTGAACTTAGAGAAGTGTTTAATGATGACTGTAATACAAAACACAGTATTATAAACTGAATTTAGAGTACAACTAGGTACACAAATGGTTAACCATCTACATTTTTATTAGAAACAAACATACTTCTGTCAGTTTTGGATGTCTAAAACTTAATAGCAATTTTACTGTAATTCAGGTTTGTTTGTTGTTGTTTTTTTTTTTTGTGGTACGTGGGCCTCTCACTATTGTAGCCTCTCCCGTTGCGGAGCACAGGCTCCGGACGCGCAGGTTCAGCGGCCATGGCTCATGAGCCCAGCCGCTCCACGGCATGTGGGATCCTTCCGGACCAGGGCACGAACCTGTGTCCCCTGCATCGGCAGGCGGGCTCTCAACCACTGCGCCACCAGGGAAGCCCTGTAATTCAGTTTTTTTTTTGAATAACATAAGCTATTATATTGGGCAATTCATTTGTGCTTCACCTTGCTTTTTAAAAGAAAAGCCAAAACTACATAAACATTTTTTTTTAGCAGTAGAAAGAATTTTATAAAAGTTACTTTAAAATTTCTTTAAGGAGCAGTATTTGACTTCAGCTTTTTATTTTCTTCATCTTTCCCTTTAGGCGTTTTTGACTAGTCAGTTCACTTATAGTTTTTCTTTTATCTTACTATATTTTGATACTTCAGCATCAGTTCAGAAGTGTTCATAAATCTCTTTTCCCCAGCAATCCGTGGAACTGGATTCTTTGCTTTTTGAGTTCTGATTTTCAAACTTAAACTTCTGCTGTAGGCCTCTTTTAGTCATTAATAATCATATGCATCTTTAAAGCAGATGGTACGTCAAACAGCCTCTGGAAGAAATATAGAAAAAATTAATTCCTCACTAAACCTCTCCCAACCAGAGTGTCTTTAGTTTTAATCCTGACATTCCTCCCCTAGTTCTCCCTGGAGTTCTTTGTTAGTTGTCATTTGCTCAGCTCTGTCAGATCTCAGAGTCAGGTCTCTCTACTTCCAAGCTCTTTGTCTTTATTTCATGCCTTGAATACCTCCGTGGAGAGGTTGTACTGAGAAGTAGAAAAAGGAGGGCCAACAGAATGAAAAATAAAGATAATTATTTAATATAGTGGTACTCAAATATTTATAAGTTTTTAAGGTGTTCATATAAATAACGTGAGCTTTATCATTACTTACTATAAATCTTTTTTAATAAGCTACAGAATAATCTTCTAATGAGAAGTATCTGAGATGGTACAAATTATTGAATGTCTTTTCTTATTTAGGAGAACAAGTAGCAATGTATTCTGACCTGCCATTCAAGTCACCCATTCGAGATATTGCTTATCATCCACTTGAAAATATGGTTGCATTTTGTGCGTTTGGGCAGAATGAGCCAATTCTTCTATATATTTATGATTTCCATGGTAAGTCCACCACTTGATAAGAGGAGAATATTTAGAGTAACCTTTACATTTAGACTGAACCGGAAATTATGAACTCTGTGAAAACTGTCATCTTTTGTATTAACAAAGCTCTCTTGAATATACTATGAAAGCCAAGCAACTTAAAAAGATCATATTATTATTATAACATTTTATTTTTCCATGAGCACTATTATTATGGAGTTTAAATATCAAAAGTACACATAATGGTTGTGCTCTTACGTTGTAATCACAGAAAGGTAGTCATCACTTCCTTTGTAAATCAATTTAAATAAATAAAATTCACCTAAAAATTATTTGGGAATATGTCTAAATTAAAAGATAAATAACATTTAGGAAATATGGATTTGTAATGTTTTTAGTTGAATATTGAGTTAATTTCCTATTTGTTTTTCTTTTTTACTAAAGCATATAGTTTAAATAAGTTGTAATTTTGAGAGTTTCTTAACATAAAAGAAGGCAAAAAAATCAAGCGTCAATGAAAATGAGATCTGGAATTAGAAATCTAACGTCTTTTTCTACAGTAAAATTACACTATTCTATAAATTTGGAAAATAATAAGGAAATAAAGACTTCGGACACATTTTTCAGAAATAGTATGGCATTATTAGAATTATCTGGATTTATGCTATTTTTCATATATTTCTTTAATTTTTGTCCTGAAATTAGGATTTCAGTGTTCTGCATGGTATTGATAGTGCTGACACTCTCAAAATTGCAGTTCCATTTTTTCATATATTAATTATTGTACAAAAATAAATGGTTTTTATTACTCTCTGTTTTGTTTATGATATCATTCACTGTTTTTGCTAAGCTAAGATGGCTTTCACACAACGTCATAAATGCATAAATATGCAAATATGTATACAGGTAACATTGCTGTGGAACTATCTAGACAGAGTGTTTTAAGTTAATGGAATGCAAGTGGTTAAGCTTACTGCATTAATACAGTGTGAATTGGTTAATGTTTGTGATAAGTGCTAAGTGTTGGGCAATTGAGTTAAGCTCTAAACCTGAAGTTCTTGATCATAGTATGGATTTTATTATGCCTTTACAGGTGAATTATATAAGAAAATAATGTGTAAAATTGAGATTTATCCTGTTTTAAAGAATTTTACAAAGAATAAATAATAAATTTCTCTGACACATATTCAGATTTACAGAACAGTATTACTGATGGTGGAATTGTTAAACAACACAATACCACTTACTATTACAAACAAATTTAGCAAAAGTAAACACTGCCTGACTATGGGAAAAGACAAGTGGATTTCTCAAATCATCCAGTGTCCAAGTTTGTTGTCTAGTTCAAACATATGTCCTGAAACAGGTCTCTCTTTTATACACTTTAAATCTTCACAGAAAGAAGAGTTATACCTATTTACTTTGTAATGGGAACTGTTATATAGGAAATAGGCACTCAATTAATTTCCTCAAACTCTTCAGAAGTTTCACCACAGTTTTCATTGAATTTCTATTTTGCTTTTTAGGCTTTTGAAATTTTCACTACAAACTGCAGTTGAAAGCTCCAGTCTCATCTTTTTTCTTTAGTTTATTTTTTGTCTTTGATAGAAGTTCATCAGTAGATTAGACCAGTTAGGTTTGTCCATTTGGTTTTGTGACAATAGACATTTAGACTAAGAAGTCCATTCTAGAAGCCTAAGTAGAAAGAGCCAAGTGTTCAGGAGTTCAAAAACATTTAGTTTTAGGCTCAGTTTTGTTTCTTTAGTGGCCTTGCACAAGCCTCTTGCCTTCCTGAAGCTCCATTTCCCTATCTAGTAAATGGTCCTACAACTACTAATATCTGTCCTACCTAAGATTTTTTTGCGAGGGTGCTATGAGACAGGGACTGTGAAAGTACTTTGTAAGTTGATACGCACTATACTAAAACAAACAAAAAAGATAAAGTGGGTTGTTACCGTGCTCATCCAACCTGTATACACTTGACTCTATGGGAACTTATGTTTTAATATGCTGATAAGCCTCTCTGTGTGGAATGAAATGGAAAAAAGGTTTTTTTCCCTTTCTTTCACTCTTTCTGTTGGTCAGCCCTTTCCTTTTATTTATTAGAGTGTGTACCTTTCTAGGTCAGTTGTATTAGAAAATAAATGCATAAAGTTAAGAACATTATGTTATGTCCACAGTATCTTAATGTAAATGAGGGATTTCCATGAGTGTTTTAGAAATTTAAACGTTCAGTTAATACACATATTAAATAAAAATATTTTGTGCAGTGTATTTCGAACACAATTTTTGATATACTAACACACCTTTACAAACAAAACTCAAAATGTTTCAACACATTTTCCCAACTCTTTGCTGCCTGTTTTTAAAAAGAAGCAGTTTAGGAAAAAGTTATGTGATCTCAAGCAGTCCAAGATTTAGCACAGTTCTTGTGAATGGTATATAACCATGAAAAAATGAAAAGTTGTTTCAGACTCTAAAATATTTTGCTCATTAGATACAGGCCAGAATCATGAAGGCTTTAAACTTTTTCAATGAAAATTATAACATTTATTACTGACCTATTATACCTTTGCCTTATATTTTATTTATCTTTTAACACAGGACTACTTTGCTCACACTTTCTTGTCTGAAAATAAAGTTTATAAGTAGTTTTACATAAATGTTTTAATGGTAAAAAATTTGAAAGATACAAAACAGTTACATGATTTTTTAGATAGTATTTATCAGAGCAGCTGATACATTTAGGCAATTTTTAAGGAAAATGGAGCAAGCTCATTTTTTTTTATCAGTTAAATAAGCTGTGAATGAGACCACAGTGGTAACTAAATGTATCATTCATCTTTCAGTTCTAGCAAAATCTGTGAAGAGTCAGCAAGCGTCTTTCCCTGTTAAGCATGTGTTCAGGTTGTGGTCTTTTGGGTCTTTCATTCTACTGACTTTTTGCTTTTTTTGGTAAGAAATATGATTTTTACTTTCAGAAGGCAGTTTTATTTGCCTGATGTTGAAAGGGTTAATCATCTAGTAATACAAAATTTAGTCACAGTGTACCACAAATAATGTACTTTTAGGATTCCCATAATAACAGAGTACTAGTCAGAGAAACGGCTTCTAATGAATTAAATGTATGAAGCTAGACTTCAGCAATTAATGTTCTGTTATTAATCAATCTCTAGGATCCTGTTCTACATGTAATGATAATTATGTCTAATACTTACAAAGCATTTTCCATGTTCCTGGTACTATTTTAAGCACTTTACCCATATTTTTTAAAGTTTCACAGTAATCTTATGAGATAGGTATTATAATTATTCCCATTATGGGAGCCAGGACTTGGATCCATACAGGCTGGACTTGGAGTCCATGCTCTCATTTGCTACACTAAACTGCCTTTTTAGCAGATTTCCTGAAATATTAGCTTTTGATTGTGTAATATGCAAACTTTTTTTTTCTACAAAACTATTTATTTTATGCCTCTCTGTGGAGTATGCAGTTTCTTTATATTGTCTATACTTTGTGGGAAGCAGAGTTGGAGGTTTATTTGTCTTTTTATTACTGGTACCTAGTCTGAATACTGGCACATATTGAATATACATGTAGTATTTTAAGCAGGATCAAGTCTTAATTTGGGAAGTTCTCAGCATTATACGGTAATCCCAGGTAATGAGCCTAATTTTTCACTAGGTGGCAGTATCTCCTGTGAATCAGTATTAACTCTGGAGTGCTTTTCAGTCATAGTGTTTTAGGTAAAACAAATCTTCATTGAGCATTTATTGTGTGCCAAGTTGAACAGTGCTGTGAAACCCAGGAATCAGAACCATGCTCTTTTCCAATCTTTTGTGCTTCCTAAGTAGTTAATTAAACCTCTGGGAGAATTTTAGTTAAACTGAAAAGCAGTCTACCATTGACACTAAACATGATTTTATTTATAGAACTCATATTTATTAATGATCAGCTGCATCGTCATTGTTGATAGGTTTATTTTTCACATTGTGACATGTTTTACCAGAATTCAGGGCAATATATACCTTTACATTCCTATATAACTTGCTCAGTAACAAAAAGCCCATGGTGTTTACAAGGCCCTATGTCTAACATCCTACCTGTTATATTACTGATGTGCAATAAATACTTGAAATAAGGATTTAAAATCCCATAGAATAGCATTTTCCCCTTACATTTTATAAAAATATAGAATGAAAGGCATGATCTGTTAGTAAATTTGGGGCTACTAATGATAGTGGTAGTAGTAGTAGGTAATATTTATCAAGTATTTATGCTATCAAGCATTTATTTGTTTATTTATTAAGTATCCCGTACTCTCATGAGTATTTTACATGCATTTTCTCATACAGTTCTCCCAAATCCCCACAAGACAGTTGCCATTATTATCCCCATTTTGCAGATGAAACTGAGGCACAGGGAGCATGAAGTAATTTGCCTGAGGTCACACAATTGGTAAAATGACAACACTTGCCAGGCTGTCTGACTCCAGAGCCCACGCTCTTAAAACATTAAGCTGTCTGCCACAGCTACTTGTTTAGTCTTTGCATTTCCTATTTCATGAAGTAACTTAAGAAGGTAGCCAAATATACCTGTGGTGAAATGTAGTGTTTGTTTTCAATTTTAATATTTAGGAAGACCCCTTAAGAGTAAAAGGAGCCTTGGTTGTCTAGTATCATTATTAATTGTTCACTCCTTCACAAATGTTGGCGGTAATTATAATGCGTTAAGCCATTATATTCTCAATATAGTCCAAAATATGATTTTTCTTTATGTAATATCAAATTTTAATGTAACTACTTTTACAGTATTTTTGCAGTAAGGTAATATCTAGTTGAAATAAATTTAACATCTGTAGTTGTCTCTATAATTTAATGGTGTTCTTGAAGTACTAATTATGACTGATTCAAAAGCAAACTCAGATGTTGTAATCCTCATACTTGGATAAGACTAAGCAGTAACATATATAACTGATTGTAGGTTAGAGTTTTAGATATCTATTATTAGCTTAGTAGGAGAAATTGAGATAGAAATGCCAAATTTTAAGACATACTGAAGCTACCTATTTCTTGGTTATATCCTGAAGCATCTGTTTTAATATTCCACACATGAGGGATACTCTCATTGAAAGCTTATGTCATTCAAGGATTCAGGACGTATGGAAAACATAGTCAACTTAATGCCTTTGAGCACAAACCAGAGCCCTGAATTCCTCATCCAGGCATTTTCTTATGCTTACATTGGTGCTTTTTAAAGTGCCCCCAGGAGACTTACTTGGTGGCACAGTGGTTGGGAATCCGCCTGCCAATGCAGGGGACACGAGTTCGAGCCCTGGTCCGGGAGGATCCCACGTGCAGTGGAGCAACTAAGCCCATATGCCACAACTACTGAGGCTGCTCTCTGAAGCCTGTGAGCCACAACTGCTGAGCCTACGTGCCACAGCTGCTGAAGCACACACACCTGGAGCATGTGCACCGCAATGAAGAGTGGCCCCCACTCACTGCAACTGGGGAAAGCCTGCGCACAGCAACAAAGACCCAACACAGCCAAAAATTAATTAATTAATTAAAAAAAAATACAGTGCCCCCAAAAAGAAAAAATGGTACAGTTCCAAATAGACAACAGTGTGGAGGGAAAGACTGAAGTAGGAATTAGAGCATTTTGGTCCTAGACAAAATGCCATCGCCTTCTATTTGACCCTGGTCAAAAATTTTATCATTTCTGGATCTGTTCTTTCACCTGAAGAATTAAAATAATACCTGTTCTATTTTACCTCAGTGTTTTATCAAAGGATAAAATGAAACTAGAAAGCAAGGCACGGAGCATAGATACATGAAGCAGGCTGCGGTAGGGAAATGCTAGCTATTTTCTGTAGCAGTATATATGTCCCACACTTTCAGTTGAATAGCGTGATGTGTGATGATTGATAATGGAATAGGAAACCAACAAAACTACAATGCATGTGCTCCAGGGGATTTGGAGATAGTTTATTATATTTTTGATGTTCAACTAACAAATTTGCTGAATGATGGTAGACCCTCTTCCATTTGGTTGGCTATGAGACGTGAGTCTTTTACACTTTCTTGTATAGCTTTTTGAAGTTTTATTGGTGACACTTTATAAGTTCTACATGACATAAAATATTTCAAGAAATACAAGATTATGGGGCTTCCCTGGTGGCGCAGTGGTTGAGAGTCCACCTGCCGATGCAGGGGACACGGGTTCGTGCCCCGGTCCGGGAAGATCCCACATGGCCCATAAGCCATGGACGTCAGCACGCCCTGAGCCAGCATGTCCGGAGCCTGTGCTCCGCAACGAGAGAGGCCCACATAACACACACACACACACAAAAAAAAAAAAAAAAAAAAGAAATACAAGATTATGAACAGGCCCTGAAATACACTCAGGCTACTAGAATTGAAGTATTACTCAGTAGAACTTCTTTGATCCATTGACGCAGTTTCTTAAGATTCACTGAAGCAGGAACAAGTCAGGCCCAGTGAAATACAGTAAAAAATTATAAGCCCTTGAACATTCTTGTCTTAGTCAGTTTGGACTGCTATAACAGAATACCAGAGACTAGATGGCTCATAAACAACAGACATTTCTTTCTCACAGTTTTAAAGTCTGGGAAGTCCAAAATCAAAGCACTGACTCTTTGTCCAATGAAAGCTCACTTTCTGGTTCATAAACAGCACCTTTAGCTGTACCCTCACATGGTACAGCTAAAGACCTTATTGGGGTCTTTTTTATAAGAGCACTAATCCCTTTCATGAGGGCTCTGCTCTCATGACCTAATCACCTCCCAAAGGCCCCACCTCCTAATACCAGCACCGTGGGGGTTAGGACTCCAACATAGGAATTTTAGGGGAACACAACATTCAGACCACAGAGATTCTCTTCACACTGCAAGTGTGAGAGGAAGAGAAGGAGGATGCTGCATAACTGCTGAATGCTAGGAAACTAGAGCAGTAGACCTACCAGCTTACAGTAATCATATTATAAGTAGAAATAGAAATGTTGATAAGTAAAGTAGGTATCCAGTAAGATGACTATACACAGTAACAGGGGTATGTGTAATAGCAGATCTTGACCAAAGGTATTAAATGTTGAACCACAAAGAAATATTACTGTTAATATAGTGTAAGAAAAAGACCATGCCAATTTTTAGTTGTACTTTATTATAAAGTCAATAATATAAGTACACATAGGTTTTAATAATAACAAACCTTGTATTATTTTCAAATGCAAAGGGCACAGAATTGAAATATCTTATTTCCTCCATTCTTCCTCCTATAAAGATAAAGATCTCCTGAGGAAAACCACATTATTTTTTTATAATTGTTTAAGGCCAGAACATACACAGAAGCACAGAACTTACTATATAAATCAAGGAAGAGGGTCAGTTATGAAAACACTTTAAGAATTTTTTTAATTGTGTAAAGTCTAGAATCCCAAATTACAGGTGATAGTAGGTAAATTTAGAAGTATTTTGATGGATATAGGAAGGAAAGGAAATTGCATTTCCTTTAAGCAAATGTAGTTGCCACCTCTGTGTTCTCAGCACCATGTCCATTGCTCTGCTGTACCACTTAGCACATAGCAGTAATTTCTTGTTGACCTCCAAAAATTCAGACCCCCCAAGAGCGGGGCAGTGTTTTTGTATTCCCAGAGGCTGCTCTAGTGCACTCCTCTAAGAGTCATGAAAGGATAGGGATGAGACTTAAAATTGTGAGTTTTAAACGTATTAGTTAGATTAGAGCTAAGTTTTAAACATACAAAGTTAAATTAGTACAAGGAAGAGAAAATGACTAAGTGAAGAAATACAGTTACCTAATTGCAACATCATTCTCTAACCATGGCCTCTATGAAAATGATTTAGAAACCTTTGAACTGTTAGAAGCATAGAGCTTGAAGGAGTTTCAGAAATCATCTATTTTAACCTATTTTACAGGGAAATAATCTGTATAGTCTTACACAAATAGGTATTTGTGGAGGGCTGGGGAAGGGAAAGAATGCAAGACCTTGATCGCAGCTTGTTTGTAGTTTGTGGTATCTGAGAAGCTAGGTCTTTATGAATATTTCTGCAGATTTTTTTTATGGCTGTCTTCACAGAACTAGAGGTGCTAAAGGTAAAGTAGGGTGTTAATTTGCCTCCTTGAAATCCAGTCAGATGGCTTTCGTATAGAAAATTCCCTTTAGACAACAGAAACAAGTATTCATAATTGTTTGGGGTTTGTTTTTGTCATCTGCATCCGTTTAGGCCATTTTAATCTTTTCTGAAAGGCATCCTTAATGCCTGAAAAAATAAACATAAATATGCAGGCAATTGCCTTTGGTTATTTTTTACTAGTTAAATAAATTCCTTTTTTAAAAAAGGAAAATAATACATGTTTAGCACAGCATAAAACTTAGAAAATACAGTTTGGCAAAAAGAGTAAGGTAAATACCCAAATCCTACTGTCCCTTATAACTGTTGCTTATATCAGCCTCTGTGCTTCTAACGCATACTCACCCACTCAGGGCTTGAGGTGAAATTGTAGTTGTGTATCTGGCAAGTACAAAAACATAGGGAGTCAGAAAATGCTATTAAATAATTAAACCCAGTTTTACTTTCCATTCATAGTAGCAAAAACCAATGAAATGTTAAGAGGACAATTTTGAAAAGCAAATCAGGCAAAGATCATGGAACGGGATTTTTATGTGTTGATTCATTCATCGCTGACCCATCTACTAAAGTTAAACCTCCAGTCCATTGAGCACTCTTCTTTTACAGCTTCAAAGTTTCTCTTTGTTCTTTAAACAATCTTTTATTTGAGGTAAATAAATGTTCTGAGTGCTATGAAAAGTCCAAACTATATACTGAAAAATAGTAGTCAAACCCACAAAAATCTAAGTGTAGACACAGCTACACTTCCATCTGAAAACAGTAATTGGTACTAAGGAACCTGCATCACAGCAAGGGTGGGCTGTAAGCAGGTCTTCTCCCTCAATTACATCCCCTGGTTCTTACCACCATCAAGGTCTGCAGGGAGAGAGCCCCAGTTATCATTGAGCTGTTCTTCACTTAGAACATGTGAATGAAGTAGTACATGAATATAAAGATCAGAGACCTAAATTTTTTTGTAGGCGCTCTTTCAAATTCATGCTTCATGAAACCAAGGTTGGTAACTAAAAAAGAAAGTGATCATCATTTTGTATATTCATTTTATTGCTTTATAAATGTTTTTCTTCCAATTAATAATATATTATGAACAATTTTCTAACATGATAATTATACATCTGTACATAATTTTAGTGGCTGAATTCTCTTTCTTTAAATGAATACACCATAATTTAAACGACTGTTGTTGCATAATTCCACTATTAAATGTTTTTCAGTATTTTAAGGAACACTTCAGTACACATCTGGCTACACTTACTCAGTTTGTTCCGTGGGAACAAATATCTTGAGGTACAGTGGGATAGTTGAACAAGCAATAAAAGAAACATCACTTTCTAATTTGCCTTTTTCCTCTTATTTCTTCCTTAATTAGTAGTGAAGTTGAATATATAGTTCTCCTTTTTGTGAATTTTCTGTAATGGTCATTTGCCCATTTTTCTGTTGGATTATTCATTTTTAATTGATTTTATGGGGACTCTTTGAATATTAACTCCTATCACTTTTTTGTGAGCAGTTTTATTGAGGTATAATTGACATATAATAAACTACATATATTTTAACTGTACACCCTGATAAGACATATTTATATACTTGTGAGACTATCACCTCAGTCAAGATAATGAACACATCCATCATCCCCCAGAGTTACTTTGTACTCCTTGGTCATCTGTCCCTACCTCCCCCTCCTGCCAGACAAACACTATGAATTAATTTTCATTCCCTAGAATTGTATATGAGTGCAACAGTATATACCACGTAGTTTTTTTGATCTGTCTTCTTTCACTCATAATTACTTTGAAGTTAATCTGTGTTTTCAAGTTTATCAATAGTTCCTTTTTATTTCTGAGTATTATTTTATTGTATTGATATATCACAGTTTGTTTTTCCATTCACCTGTTGATGGGCATTTGGGTTTTATCCAGTTTTTAGCTATTACAAATAAAGATGCTGTGAATATTCATTTACAAGTGTTTGTATAAACATATGCTTTTATTTCTCTTGAATAAATACCTAAAAATAGAAGAGCTGGATCCCAGCGCAGACATATGTTTAAGAAGCTTCCAGACTGTTTTCTAAAGTGGTTGTGCTGCTTAACCTTCCCACCACTAGTCTGTATTTCAGTATCTCCGTATCCTTGCTAAATTTGAAATGGCCAGTCTTTTAAATTTTAGCCCTTGTAATAGGTATGCTGTGCTATTTCATTGTGGTTTTAATTTGCTTATCGTTAATGACTAATGATGTTAAGCACCTTTTCATGTGCTTATTTACCATCCATGTATCTTCTTCACTGAATCATGTGTTCAGATCTCTTGCCCATTTGTAAAACTGGCTTGTTTGCTTTCTGATTATTGAATTTTGAGAGTTAGGTTTCTTATATACAAGTGATGCTCTATTAGGTATATGATTTGCAAATATTTCTCCCAGCCTTTGGCTTTTCTTCTAATTGTCTTAAGAGTTTGAAAGAACAGACGTTTGAAATTTTTTTGAAGTCCAAAATTGTCAATTTTTTCTTTTATGGATTTTTAAATTATATAATTGTATAATCAAGAAAATACTATTTTAAATGATTACTTTTTATTTGTTCTCCTTTGTACTTACAGGCATTTAAAAATTTTCAAATTCATTTATTTAAATGATCAAATGAGATCATGTATGTGAAAGCATCCTAAACATCATAAAGTACAATACAGGTGCTAATACCCTTGTTGTCGTCGTCATCATCATCATCAAAAACATTCACCCTTTGAGCCATCTATTCCACTCTGGGGTATTAAATCCAAAGAAAGGATTCTTTTAAAAAATAAATTATGAAAGTACTTACGCATAGCCTATAATGAGGGAAAACAGAAAGCATTGTAAATATTTAGCAATAGGAGAATACATAAATAAACTATGGCGCTTCCTTAGATGAGACATTGTAAAGCATTTATAAATGGTAATTACATAGTTGTAGAAATATGCAAAAACTTACATTTAAATTGAAAAACTGTTCAATTGTGTTTACACTATGATATCTTACATAAAATGTATATATGAATAAAGATAGAGGTATGAAGATACGAAAACAGTTGTTTTAAGGAAATGGGTTTGTGAATAATTATTGTTTTTGTGTTTTCTTTATTATATTATGCCTTTGATTTTTTTATATTGTGTTTTCTGTATGCATCTCTTCAAAGTTAGAATCCCCTTCCAATTTGTTATGTTTACCAGACCAAGATACTGCATGGCCTTCAAGGCTCAATTATACTACCTGACATGAAGTTATCTATGAAATTATTATATTTCCTTTTTTATGGTTTACAGTATTTAATAATTTCACATTTTGTTCATCATGTTGTATTATTATTACCCAGTATTTAAAATGTATTATGTACTTTCTGATCATTCCTTTAATGCTACAATTTCATAGCTTAATTATTTCATTATGCTTTTGCTGTGATGATTTGAACTAATTATGGACTAATTTTTCCAGTTGCCCAGCAGGAGGCTGAAATGTTCAAACGCTACAATGGAACCTTTCCATTACCTGGAATACACCAAAATCAAGATGCTTTATGCATCTGCCCTAGACTGCCTCATCAGGGCTCTTTTCAGATTGATGACTATGTCCACACTGAAAATTCTTCAATGAAGATGCAGCAAGTGAAACAGAGGATCGATTCTGTCACAGTATGTTTACTTATTTTATGCAGTTGAGAAGTTGGAAACTTTAAAACCATTTCAGTTCTGTTTTCCATTGCCATGCCAATAAATATTAACTGAAAGAAGTAGTTACTTAAATCTAGGCTTTCTTATACATTTATAGTTCCTTTCTGATACTTGTTCTAAAATCACTTAACTGCAGTAAACAAACTGAACGTAGGATAATCTATTAGGCTTTTCTGTCTTGATATCTCTGTAAAGATCAGCCCAGGACTTGTTTCTCTATTTTAAAATATATGTGTGTATATGTGTGTATATGCATATATACAACATGCAGACACGCACACACAGCAAATACCAACCTGGGAAAATGTCTACACAAAATATATAAATGGAACAGCCTTCTTAATATGCAAGAACTAAAAAATAAAGAAAATAGTGAGACTTCAACAAAGAAATGGATAAAAGAAATAAACATGTACTTTCAAAAAGAGTAGGTACAAATGTCTCATAAGCGTATTTTAAAGTTCTGTCTCACTTCAGAGAAAAGTAGTGCCACAGAAACCAGATATTGCCTGTAAAACTGGAAAAGAGATGATGAAAATCAGGAGGAGGATGCTTGATTAAAAGTCGTGTGGTATTCTGTTGGTGGTAAATTACTATACAGTGTTTCTCAAAGATAAGTGGTAAAATGTATTGAGAAGCTTGAACATCCTTAAAAATACTTAGGCTTGGGCTTCCCTGGTGGCGCAGTGGTTGAGAGTCCGCCTGCCGATGCAGGGGACGCGGGTTCATGCCCTGGTCCGGGAAGGTCCCACATGCCCCGGAGCGGCTGGGCCCGTGAGCCATGGCCGCTGAGCCTGCGCGTCCGGAACCTGTGCTCCGCAACGGGAGAGGCCACAACAGTGAGAGGCCCCCGTACCGCAAAAAACAAACAAACAAAAAAAAATACTTAGGCTCTTTGACCCTAATAGTTCTTTTAGTGAGAATTAGCCTGAGCACCTTGAAGAGAGAGACTTTGCGGGCTTGTTGTGTTCCACCTTGTGGCACAGTGCCTGGCATTTAATAAATATCATCCTTTCCCCTCCTCCTTTGATAGGGATATTGACCAGTTTTAAACCCAATATAGGAGGAACTACAGTGAGACATCTTTTAGTTCTGACTGTACTTTCTTCCTCTCTCCTTTCCTTTCTTCAGAAAGTTAGAGAGTGTGGGGTATACAAGAGTGCAGATCACTCAGACAACGGGTTCAGCTTTAGTTGGAATATAGGGGAAATTTTTTTATATTTATCAGTATAAATTTTAGAATAATATGACTATAAATTAATATTTCAGTGTTGTAAGACTTTATATTTTAACATTTTAAAATAATTGAATAATGAATGTGTTCCAGATTTTAAAAGGAAGTATGAATAGATAAATGGAGTTCTAAAAATTAGAGAAAAATATTTATTCGCTAGGAAAAAAAAATGGCCCATGTCTAAAGCCTTGCATTGCAAGATGATTTCATCTACAGACTAAAGAGCAACTCACAGATAGATATATAAACACAAGTTTCCTACAATCTGTCAGTCTTTACACTGTGAAACTTAACATCCTGGAATCACCTTGGGCTTGTAGCTTTTCTCCTGCATCATTTTTTATAGCTGTCATCCTCAGATAAATGAAAGGAAAGTAGATGTAAAAGAAAAATAAAATCAGAAAAATATTTTTTAAGATATGAAACCAAAGGCAAGGGGAAAGTAAATTGATAATTTATTATAAGAGAAAAACTTGTTTCTCATAGAATCATTGATTTATTTAGCTTTTACTAAACTTTTCCTTTTAAAAATTATGCTTTGGGATTGTGGTAGATTGAGGCTGCCTTTGGAAATGAAAGCTTTGTCTATTTGCTGTGGTTTTTGAAAAACCATATATTTCCCGTGTTAAGAGAATTCTCTGAACTTTTTTTTCAAATGCTATCTGCAGTGTGTTTTCTCTGAGAATGTATGTAGCATATATGGGAATCAAAACAAAATGTCATCTTTGTTCCCACGGAAGCTCCATTCTTTTTATGTTTTGCAAGCATTTAGGTTGACTGGATTCTCACCTTTTGTCACAATGCCTTTTCTCTTGTTTCCTGAGCTGTGTTTTGGTAGACCCTAAATTCCTTTTCCTGTTAGGTTTGTTACTTAGTCTAAAAGACTCTGTCACTGGTCTTCTATGTAGAAGTCTAATAGAGAAGACTATATTACTTCTATATTGTAGAAGACTGTATCCCTGGAGATACTCCTTTCTTTGTAACCACAAAAGGAATGCTTTTCTGATAAAATACAGTTCAAGTTTAGGGTGTGATTTGTGTGTGTGTGAATTGCATAATAAATTCAGTTCCTCAGGTATCTCATAGGTGTTTACTCATGAATGAGAAAAGGATGCCATAAATAGACAATTTTCCGTTCTTGGTAGCTTTATCATTTACTCATAATAAAACTCTTTTAACTGTTTCGTACTTAACAGAGCCGACTTTGTGCTACTACTGCAGCAATACCTAAAAGGCTCTGCAATCCAGATAAGACCTCACAGGTAGACAGTATCTTGAGAGCAGTGACACAACTCTTTCTAAGGTTTCAAACCCAGAAATTTGGTCTTATTAGTGTATCCAGAGCTGCTCAGAATCTGGGGTACCTGGTAATAGTAAAGAGTTCCACAAAAAGTTGATTTATAAACTTAAACATCTTATAATGGAAGGTATACCTCTCCAGCTGCTTGAGCACTCAAGACCACTTGCCCTTTTAAAAATTAACGTGATATCTGGGTCAGTGATCACAGAGCTGATTGTTAAGCAGAGTCATAGGAATAGGGATTGAATGGGTTTTTAAATGTTTTATGCCAATTTTGAAAAAAAAAAAGATTAATTTTCTCTACCCCACAGGAGATATCACCGTATAATAATTGGTGATGATTAACATCTGTTTAATTATGAGTAGAAACTGACATAATGAATTCCTGGTACTGTGCTAAGTGTTCTACGTGTTCACTGTATTTAATCCTCAAAACCATCCTATAATGTGGATGCTAGTATTATCCCCATTTTACAGAAGATGATGTTGAGGCTTACAGAGGTCAAGCAATATTGCCAAGGTCACACAGATGGAAACATTGGAGCTGAGATTCAGTCCAGGCAATCAGAATCTCATGCCCACAGTCAGTTTTACTGTCTCCTTTTAGTGATTGAAATGACTGATATCCTTTAGATGTAGTCTATGTCCCTTAGAAATTTCAGATTAAAAAAAAAGGACACTCTTCTTTTTCAGTTCTTTTTTTCTAAACTCCACATTGATTGTTACCATTTTTTCCTAGTGCTGTACTAGGCTGATGATATATGCTGGTTAACAACCTTAATTGGACTAGAATATTATTTGTGTCTCTCTAGCAGCAAATTTACAAGTCATCTATTTTGTGTTGCCTTTGACTAATTTCTTTTTCAAAAGTGACTTTTTCTTGGCCTTATCCTATGAGTTGTAGGCAGTCCCCTTTTGTAGCTACTCCAGTCATATCCTTTACTCCTCAGAAGTGTTTACTATTAGATTTCCTCCGAAGTAAATTATTAATTTGAGAATTATATGTATGGGTATTCTTATTTATAGAGATAATTATACACTGCAGTTCAGAGTGTGTCTTTTAGATATGTTAGTGTCCCAGTACAGAATTTTAGTGTTTATGCGAAGTTTACTGAGGAGGCAAATTTTTCTTGAGGCAGTTACATGTGGGCCCTCCAGAGTCTTGTTTGTCAGTGCGTTTTGCTTTGGCAAACCAAAATCATGTCATTGAGTCTCTTTAATTTATACTCTTTCCAGCTCATTGGAACAGTGCAGAGTGACACCTGCAGGTGATAGATTAAAAAACACTCTCCCAAATGTTGATTTTGGTTATTAAGAGATTAATATCTGAATGTGTTAAAAAGAGTTGATATTTTATTAAATGAAATTATGAGTATTTCTTTACTTATTTTATCCTATTTCTTTTAGGAGGTGATACGAGCCTGTGCTGCAAAGGTGAGTGGTTTTTGTTGTTGTTTTAGAATTTTGTTTATTTTTTTATACAGCAAGTTCTTATTAGTCATCCATTTTATTCATATTAGTGTATACATGTCAATCCCAATCTCCCAATTCATCCCACACCCCTCCCCCACTTTCCCCCCTTGGTGTCCATACGTTTGTTCTCTACATCTGCGTCTCTTTCTGCCCTGCAAACCCGTTCATCTGTACCATTTTTCTAGGTTTCTATATGCGTTAATATACGATATTTGTTTTTCTCTTTCTGACTTACTTCACTGTGTATGACAGTCTCTAGAGTGAGTGGTTTTTATTACCAGGAAGATAACTTTAGTTTTCATTGTGATGCACCAAAGAATTGAAATGTACCATTCATGGTTGTAATAGAACTTTTACAAAGTTCATCTGATACATATCTTCTGCATTTGAGCTCGGATTTATCAAGGAATCGTAATACTGGCACCTGAGAATTCAGCAAGTAGCTTCATATTTCTGAAGATTTAAAAATATTAAGTGATTGGGTTATACTTTCAGTAAAGGGCCAGCAAGATCATTTCCTTCTCTGAGAAAAATATTATATGATACTTTATAGGTAAGAGAGAGCAATACAGTTCCAATGGGTGAATGCTGAGTAAAGTGTATAAGCCTTGAAATGAACGTAAGCCACACGTAAACGGCAGTGATATATTGTGCTGATAATGCTCTGGATCATTTATACCGTGTTTCATACTTCCTTTCCCATTTAACTGTATAACAATCCTGAGAGACAGATTAGATATTATTGTTATTCCAATTTTAGAAGAGAGGAAACTGAGGCTGAGAGAGGTTAAGTGATGTGCCCAAGACCCCAAAGTTGGTCTGAAGATGGAGGTATACAAAAAGGCCCTTGATTATTAATCAATTTCAACTAAATTGTATCTGGGATGCTATCAACACAACAGCTTTCTTCATTCTACAAGCAAGGTTATTTTATGTACAACCTTTAACTCAATTGTCAAGAAAATAAGTTTTATTTAAAAGAGCTGGAATAACACCACATGTTCGTCCTTCCCTCTTATTTTCTTCTGTCTGTTCCCAAAATTCAGCTGAATAATTAGACATCCGTTTATTTATCAAATATGATTATATATGTCACAAAGTGAAAGGTGAGACCTCCAGAAGGGAAAGAATTAAAGTGGTATTAGTATATTCAGAGACTGCTTTATATAATGTCAGTGCAGTGGAAATACTGTTTTTACTCAGTAGACACCTCCTACCATGTGGCAGGTGCTTGGAATACAGCAGTAAGTAGGCTATTGTCTCGTTCCACATGGGGCATCTTATGGAGGAAATGTGTCAGAAAACACTGGGCTTATCCCATCACTGAGCTGTCCGGTATCAGTCAGGACCCATCACTTTTTTACCTAATTATCACAAGTCAACAGGAAATAGAATATAGACAAGGGGAAGGAAGATGGGGAAAAAGGAGAACAAGCTATATTCTGACTTAGGCTGCAGATGTTCAGGAAACTTGTTCCTGATAGCAATGATTGGTGTAATGATTGTAGCTCTAAGATTACTAAATCTTCTTAAGTATGTATAGAATATAAAACTGGAGTCAAAAAAGTAGTTTATCCTCTTGATTAGCAGTTCAGAGCTATTTCTCTTTATTTTAACACATGTATTATGTACCCCTCTTTTGTAATGCTGTCTGAATGTCCAAAGAGTAAAGTGTTCTGCACATATTTGGCAAAAGGCTTTATGGAGAACGTCCTCTGCTATTCTGAAAACTTCCTGAGGGTGGAGGTTCATGTCATTCATCTTTGTATTCCTAGTACTTAACAAAAGTAGCATAGTCATTGAAAATATGACATTTCTGGAAATTAATCAAGGTCTAGAAAGATTAACCTATTAGTGTATTTAGTCATTTTTTATGACAGTTTTATTGAGATATAATACACATACCATAATATCCACCCTTTTAAAGTGTACAGTTTATTGGCTTTTATTATATACACAGAGTTGTGCAACCATCACTACCATCTGGAGTTCTTTCATTCCCTCCAAAAAGAAGCCCCATATCTCTTAGCAATCATTCTCCATTTCTGGGTAGGGACATGCACACGCACACACACACACACACACACAAAACACTCAAACTCCTGCTAACCACTAATATACTCTCTGTCTCTATAGATTTGCCTATTCTGGACATTTTATATAAATGGAATCATAGAATATGTGATTGTTTGTTACTGGCTTCTGCAGATTAGAATAATGTTTTCATGGGTCCTCCATTTGTAGCATGTATGAGTACTACTTTTTATTGTCAAATAAGATTCCATTGTATAAATATATTGCATTTTGTTTATCCATTCATCAGTTTACAGACATCTGTGTTGTTTATACATTTTAGCAATTAAGAAGAATGCTACTATGAACATGTGTGTACAAGTTTTTGTGTGGGCATATGTTTTTATTTCTCTGGGGTATATATCTAAGAATGGAATTGTTGGGTCATATGGTAACTCTATGTTTAACATTTTGGGAAACTACCAAACTGTTTTCCAAAGTGGCTGCACCATTTTAGAATCCCACTAGCAGTGGTTCCAGTTCCTCCTCATCCTTGGCAACACTTACTATTTTCTGTCTTTTTTTTATAGCCATCCTAGTGGGTGGGAAGTGGCATCTCATTGTGATTTTCACTTGCATTTTCTTAATGACTAAAGGTGTTGGGTATTTTTGTTGCGCTGTTTTTATATCTTCCTTGGAGAAGTGTCTATTCAACTCCTTTACCTGTTCTTTAAAAAAAGAATTATTTATTTTTATTGTTCACCTTAAGAGTTCTTTATATATTCTGGATACAAGTCTCTTGTCAGATAGATGATCTGCAAATGTTTTATCCCATTTTGTGGGTTGCCCTTTTAATTTCTTGATGGTATTCTTTAAAACAAAAAGGCTTTAATTTTTATGAAATTAAGTTAATCTATTTTTTTCATTTGTCACTTGTGCTTTTGATGTCATATATAAGAAACCATTGCCTAACCCAATGTTCCAGAGATTTACTGCTCTGTTTTCTAGGATCTTTATATTTTTAACTCATATTTAGGTCTGTGATTATTTTGAGTTTTTTTTTAATATGATGTGATGTAGAGGTCTAATTTTATTCCATTTGCATATGGCTGTCTAGTTGTCCCAGCACCATTTATTAAAAAGAGTATTCTTTCCCCATTGAATGGTCTTTACGCTGTTGTCAAAAGACTTTACTCTTAAAAGCAGAATATATTTGTCATTTCTCATCTGTTACATCCAGAATAATAAATTTTTACCAGGTACCTAAGTTTTTTCTTCCCTAAATCCCATCTAGATTTTTATATTGTTGAAGATTTATTCCTTTTTTTTCCATTAACAGTCTTTAAACAAATATTTATTGAATGCATACCAAGCGTGTGTGCGCGCGTGTGTGTGTGTGAGAGAGAGGCCATGTGCGCACATGGAGAATACAACAGTGAATAAGAACATATATATGTATATATATAACTGATTCATTTTGTTGTGAAGCTGAAACTAACATACCATTGTAAAGCAATTATGCTCCAATAAAGATGTTTAAAAAAAAAAAAAAGAACATTCTCTTGTAGGGAGACAAATAACAAAAAAGGAAATAAGATGATTTCAGCAAGAAGTGATGTGAAGAAAATAAAATAGGCCCATGGGACAAAGAATGACTGGGGGAAGTTATACTCTAAAGGATGATCATGGAAGGCCTCTCTGAGAGAAATACTTGACAAGGAGCTAGTCCTGTCCTGCAGAAGTCCTCATCTAGGAATAAAACTGGCATGCTGGAGGAGCAGAAAGAACACCACTAAGCTTAAGTGGGATAGTGAGCAAGCAAGGAGGAACAGTGTTTCCTGACAAGTTGGAGAGAAAATCAGGAGATCAGGCGTGCCTTTTAAAGGGCCTTGTAAGCATGGTAATGTAGGGGAGGAAAAACTTTACCTTCTAGTTTCTGTGGCTAGTCTAAGGATTAAGTTGGCATAGACAGATTAACAGGAGAAAAAATACAATTTTAATTACATACATACATGAGCTCCACGGAGTTATGGTATTCCAAAGGCTGCCAGGTAGCTGAGGCTTATATACCATCCTGAGCCTAGAAAAGGGATGGAGAGATCTGGGGCTTCAGAGGCAGAATGCAATGCAAGGGAAGGTGAGAGGAGGAACTGGTTAGTAGACAAGGTTACCCTGCCATGCAGATAAGTCTCTCAGGTGAAAAAGTTGTCCCTGATGATAGCTCTTTTCATGGTATAGTCGATCCCCTTTCTAATGTATTGGGTTGGTCAAAAAGTTCGTTCAGATTTTTCCATAACATCTTAGGCAAAACCTGAACAAACTTCTTTTTTTTGAGGAAGGCCAGTGAACATTTTTTTTTTTTTTAACACAACTAACTAAATTTATTTATTTATTTTTGGCTGCATTGGGTCTTTGTTGCTGTGCACAGGCTTTCTGTAGTTGCGTCGAGCAGGGGCTACTCTTCGTTGCAGTACGCGGACTTCACATTACAGTGGCTTCTCTTGCTGCGGAGCATGGCCTCTAGGTGTGCGGGTTTTAGTAGTTGTGGCATTCGGGCTCAGTAGTTGTGGCTCACGGGCTCTAGAGCACAGCCTCAGTAGTTGTGGCACACGAGCTTAGTTGCTCCGTGGCATGTGGGATCTTCCCAGACCAGGGCTCAAACCCGTGTCCCCTGCATTGGCAGGCGGATTCTTAACCACTGCACCACCAGGGAAGTTCCCCGAAAGAACTTTTTGGCCAGCCCAGTATATTCCCTTACAAAAGGGTAACTTCCACTCTGTTTTCAGAACTCCTGTGTCTAAAGTTTCTCAAAGTAATCCTTATACCAAAGAGACATATTTTGGGGTGGCATATTCTGCTATCCTTCTGTAAGGAGTTTAGGATGTTGATTTAATTAGAGAAACAAGTGATTAAGATGTTAAACTAGAGAGAATGTGAGAATAGATTTTAAAAGGAGATTTCTCAGTTCAAGAAAGAGGAGATCGTGGCCTGGACTAGGATGGTATTAAAAGATAAACTGAGGCATATTAAACATTTTAAGAGGGTTTTTGGAGCAAAAAATGATTCGAATTGGGCAGGGCCAAGCCAGAAATCATTAGAAGCATTTCACCAACAGGAGCTGGGGAAAGACTTCTATAGAGAAAAGGCAGAAGCAAAACAAGGAAATTATTGATAGGCTATAGTTTAAAGCCTAGTTGGCTGTTGTGATTAGTTGTCCTTAGGTTTCAATTTTGCAACCTTTAAGTATTTACAGGCTTAGATTTTGTGGTCATAGGCTGCCCTGACATTAGTGCCACCTCAGTCTAATGGTCCCCGTGATTAATTAGCTTAACAATGATAATAATGGAAATACAAGCAATGGACAGATTTGGGGTATATTTTGGAAGTAGATTCAACAAAACTTGGTGATGGATTAGATGTGGTGTAAGAGAAAGAAATCAGAAATAACTTCTGTGTTGCTGCTTTCAGCAGCTGTGTAGATGGTAGCAGTGCTTTTTAATGAGGTGAGGAATACTGGAGTGGAGTTTTCAGTATGACTATAGCTGAGAAGTAGGCAATTGGATATATGAGTATTAAGCTCAGGGGAGAAGTCAGGGCTAAAGTCCTTTTTGTTCTAAACTGTCAGATTTGGTAAGATCACCTGGGCAGAGATTATAGCTAAATACCTGAGGTCCTGGTCCAGGAGAGGGTATGTCAGAAAATCCCAGAGGAAGTATTTTAAGAAAGAGGCGTGATAAACAGTCACATGCTACTGAGAGAAAGAGTAAAATGAGGACAGAAAACAGGCATGGTGGTGTCCTCTGGTTACCTAGATGAGTGCTGTTTCAGTAAGTGGCTGAGACAAAAGCACAGTTGAAGTGAGTTGAAGACAGAATGGGAGAATATAAAGCAGAGACTGTGTAGGCCATTCTTTTAAGACATTTTAACTGGGGAGCAGAGAAGCAGCAACTGGAGGGGAACATTAGATGGACAATATTAAAGCATATTTATTTGCTGATGGGAATAATTCAGTGGTGATGGAGAAGTTGATAATGTCCCATGGAGGTGGTAATTGCTGGACTCAAGTCCTAGAAAATGTGAAAGGGGATGTAATCCTGAATACCAATGGAGAAACTAGCCTTCAGAGAAGGGCGTTTTCATCCTTTCTGATAGGCAAATAGGTAGAAAGTATGGGTAGATGCTCAGATACAGATTTGATGATGGGAAGATAAAAGAGTTCTCATCTGATTACTTCTGAGATAGTAATTGGTATTAGAAGTCTGTTACATTGCTCTGAATTTCAGTAGCCCTGGACTACTCACACATAAATTTATAATTTACAAATTTCCTTGCGCTTTCCTTTGTTTAGGAGTGGACTGAAGCATACCAGAAATGGTATGAGTCTATTTCCATTAAGCTTTGTATGATTCCTCACAAATGGAATTAGTCTGTTTTTCTCATGTTCTCAGACATATTTATTCATACCTGGCATGTTATATAATTGGGCTTATTCTGCCTTAAATTGTAATTAATTTTGCCTGTCTTTTCCAGATTTAAATTATGAATTCCCTCAGGGAGGAACAACGCTTTTCTTTCTTCCCTCTCCCTACCCCTCCTCCCCTCTCTCCCTTCCATCTTTCCTTCTTTTTAAATTTTACATGGTATTGCTTCCACCTCTAATCTTTTTTTTTTTTTTTTTTCCCCCACCTCTAATCTTTACACGTCTGAATTTCCACACGCCTCTGTAAGCTTCTGGAAGCCAGGGGACTTCATCTTTTTTTTTCCAATTACTGATATCATCTACCCTAAATGAATGTAAATGTAACCAAGCTAAAGCTTATTGAAGAATGCTATAAAGGTGAAGTAATAGTCTGTATTATAGTTTAAACTATCTTGAAGCATGTTATTTACTGAAAAATAAAAAGGTTTAAAAAATTAGAGACTCCAATGAAAATAAGTTTTTAAAACTTCTTAAAAAAAAAGTATTTTGACGGTATTTGGAAGACTGGCTTGGCTGTAGGAGTAGTACAAGCTACAATAGGCCACGAAAAGAAATTATGGACTTTTGTTACTGGATATCTTAGAAAACAGGAAGAACCCTTGTTTTAGGAAAAACCAGTTTTCCTCCCATCTCCCTCACTCTCACACTCCTACCACACTCCGACATTTCTGACATCAGAGGTAGCGGGGTTTCCCTCATCAAGCAGTTCTGAGACACCAGCTGGGTGAACTGCAACTTAATTCTGACACTGTCTACCTGAAGATAGCATCAAATCCTACAAATTAAAGGCTCAGTTGCACAAGCCTGCCCCCCTCACCCCCCTTCAGGCGCCAGTTGCGAGTCCAGGTTACTTGTGCTTCTGACCAATCAGCTATAAATCGAGATTCCACCCACCCCCTCCTTGGGTTTGATTGATTTGCTGAAGCAGCTCACAGGACTCAAGAAAACAGTTCACTTGCTATGTCTCAGGTTATTATAAAATGATACGATAAAGGTGGAAGAAATGCGTAGAGCGAGGCGTGTGGGAGAGGGCGTGGCCCTTCCTTGCCCTCCTCTGGGTGTGACGTTCTCCCAGCACGTCCCTGTGCTCACCATCCTGGAGGCTCTGTGAACCCCATTTTGTCGGGATTTTTATGGTGACTTCAGGTAGGCATGGTCAGTTATTAACTCCATTTCCAGCCCCTCTCTCCCCCCTGGAAAATGGAGAGTGGGTCTGAAAATTCTAAGCTTCTCATCATTTCTTGGTCTTTCTGGTGATCAGTCCCATCTAGAAGCCCACCAAGAGTCACTTCCCTAGAACAAAAGACATTCCTATCACCTAGGAAATTCCAAGAGATTTTGGAGCTCAGCTTCAGGAACCAGAGTCAAAGATAAAATATGAGGACAAGAGATGCTCCCGGTGCTCTTATCACTTAGGAAACCACAAGGGTTTCAGGAGCTCTGTGCCAGGAACCGGGGGCAGAGACCTATATGTATATATTCTTTTCTATTATTTCACACTCCTGTTTCTAGATTTACATAGGAGTATTAAACCATGTAAATTAATGAGTTTCTTACTTTTAAGCCCATTATTCTGTAATTCTTATCATCAAAAAGTTACTTACATTTGAGAAGTCTTGAATACAAATACCACCTTAAATTTGGGGAAGGTTTTAAAACATGCACTGTTTTCATATGTATTAATGCATTTGGCTTCTGTGTAGTTCTTATCAGTGCTACACCAGCCACTTACTAAAGAAAGGTAGATGAAACCTGTTCCTTACCCTCAAGAAGATTACAGTCTGATGGATGATAACTAACAATGTAAGTAATCGTACTAAAGTGTTACCAGTGCCATAGTACTAGAAGATGTGGGGTTAGTGGAGAGACAAAGGAGGGGGAGGTAAGTTCTATTGGGAGAGTCTGAAAGGCTTTTCGTACATGATATAATACTTGAGGGAAAGCTTGGAGAAGGAGTTGGTATCCACAAGGAAGATGGAGCCAGGAAGGAAGCCCATTCCAGGAAACAGGAACAGCATGAACTAAGTCACAGAGACATGCAACAACCTGGCACGTCTGGGGAGCTGTATGCAATTTGTTGTAGCTTGAACATAGGAGATGGAGCAGTAAGGTGGGAAAGCTAGGTAGTTGTTATAATATAGAAAGCTTTGTGTGCCATACTAAAAAGTATGGATTTTATCCAGTGGAACAGTTGATGATGGGTTTTAAACAGAAGTATTGCTCAATAAAATTAGCATTTTAGAAAAATCATCCTGGTAGCAGTATAGAAGAAGAATTAGAGAAGAGACAGGAGATAGGAAAACAAATCAGGAGACTTGCAACAGTAACACTAACTGTGGAGGAGGGGCATCTGATGCCAGAGCACCTGATTGACTTAATGAGTGACTCTGTGTGAAGCAAGAGGAAGCAGTCCAAGGTGATGCCCATCTGTCTGGCTGGGGCAGCTGGGGGGCTGGTGATATCTTTCCCTGAGGAAGTGAACAGCAGGGGAAAGGTTAATTTGGTTTTGAACTTACCAATCAGAAGAGTCTTATTGAGTTGGCCAAAAGTTCGCGTTTTTCCATAAGATCGTGCGGAAAACCCCGAACGAACTTTTTGGCCAACCCAATATATTGAAGAATCATCAGCATAAAAGACAGATGAGGCAGTGACAACAAACATTACTGCCCAGGATAACCATGTGTTGTGAGGGAAGAAGAGGGCCCAGGGGGTCTAGCAAACAACACTCATAGGCAGTGGCAGGATCACCAACAGAAAAATGGTTTCCCAGAAACAGGAGAGTTACTGACAATGTCAGCTATCTCAGAGGCCTCAACGAATCCGCTAAATTTGATCATTTGAAGTCCACGATGACTTTAACTTCAGTTTTAGTGCTCTGATGGATAAAAGCTTTGTTGTAGCTGCTTGAAAGTGAATGGTTGAGGTATATGGATAGCAGTTATGTGCTATTTTTCAAGAAATTTAACTTTCAGTGAAGCATAAGGAAATTATGGAATCACAGTGAGAATTTGTTTTCTATTTTTATAGTAAAGTAGAAAAGTTTATGCTTATAGCCTTTAGACAAACAGCCAGTAGAGAATTTGGAAGTAGAATTTGGAAGAGTTTTAAGGATATCCCCAAGGGGGACAGATGGAGGGATTAATCTTGAATGGTGCAAGAGGTATGTTCTTAGAAGTGAGGATTTCGGGGGGTCCAGCACCAAATTTTCTCTCTGGAGTAAGGAAATATACTAAGAGAGAAAGGAGGTAAACGTTTGTTATTGCAAGATGCATCGAGGTAAATTGGCTTTCCCTAAGGCATATTACTGCTGGATAAGTGGTTTGAGCCAGGACTAGATCTTAATTCTGAGCTTCTCACAGAGGAATATATCAGTACTTTTTGAACCACCAGTCCTTGGTATATGTATCAAGGGTTCAAAAAATCTTGATTAAATATTACAAAGTAAAACTTTGTTATGGCTGATCCCAATTAGAATTCTAGTTTAGTTAATACAGCATTGGTGAACTGATTTGGGGGAGATTTTCTAGCACGTTACCTCACTGTAAAAATTTCTCTTTAATAGTAACAGTGTTTCTTTCTAATCCCTCACTTCACTTTCCCAACTTGCAAGGAAATTATCTGGGGCCTAGAGATCATGTTGTATTTCTCTTTATGACACCATAGCCAACTCATTTCTTAGGTTTTACTAACCTAGATATCACAGAAATGTAAGCTGCTTTTAGAACTTATATTATGAGATGTTAAGAGACCTACTTCAGATAACTTGAATCTCACTTTGGCTCAAGTTTCCTGTTTAACTTGTTTTGTAATATTGGGATTTTAATTTTTACAACACACATATAACTTGCAACGAAACATTTCCTACATACTGTCTAGGGTTTTGAACTGTCTTCAAATTAAAGTATTATCTGTGTTGTTCAAATTTAGTTCAAAAAATAGACAGTTGTCTGGAGGACGTGGGACAAATTTGTTAACATACGCATACAGACAGTATTAATATCTTTTCCGTTATCATTTAAAACCATTTGAAGTGTCTTCACAAGTTGAAACTTTAAAAACAGTTCTTCAGGTGAATATAGCATATAAAGTCAGCTGAAATGATTAGACTTTTAAGTATATGGAAATCAGTGTTATATACCTCCCAGTGGTTTTACAATTTAGTCACTAAAAGGTAAACTATTGATGGCCTGTTTAGTTTTGTGCATTCAATTTTAGGTTAGAGCAATGACTTTTTTAACATGAAAATTAACCCCCTCCTAGAGAATTAGTATTTGCATATTTTACACAAAACTATTTATATCCAGAAAGAGTAGGCAAAACAGTTGTGTGATTAACTTGGCAGTTCTAGGTGTGTTTTTTTTTCTTTTTCTCTATTATGAATTTCCTTAAATTTTTATGCTTTTCTTTTTACACAGTATGGAGGTATTAAACTGACTTTGGCAGACTGTGGTTTTTGCATGAAGCAAGCAGAAAAGTGTGTTGTAAAAAGAGGATAGATTGTTGTAGGGTAGACTATCTTAGCCAACCTTTCTGTTGTTGTAAAATTATTAAGCAATTCTTTTCCACAGCATATATTTCAAAAATAGATATTGCTTCACTGTATTTAATGGTTGTTATTATTTTTCTTCCTTTAAATGAAGTAGTGAATATGTGTAAGCTAGCTTTGAAAATACTTGGAGTTCTAATTTCAAATCACTATAATAATTAACAATTATCCCAGCCTTAGAAACTGACTCCTCTGCTCTGTTAGGTTGCCACTTATCACTTCATGGACATTCGAATAGTCTCTAAGGAATGTGTCCTTGGGCTTCCCTGGTGGCGCAGTGGTTGAGAGTCCGCCTGCCTATGCAGGGCACACGGGTTCGTGCCCCGGTCCAGGAAGATCCCACGTGCCGCGGAGCGGCTGGGCCCATGAGCCATGGCTGCTGAGCCTGCGCGTCCGGAGCCTGTGCTCCGCAACGGGAGAGGCCACAACAGTGAAAGGCTCGCATAGCACAAAAGAAAAGAAAAGAAAAGAAAAGAAATGCGTCCAGAAAGAGCAAATTATAAAAATGCTTAGGAAAAACATGTAATTGTAGATTATAGTTGAGGTTTTTTAACAGCATTTTACTTAAAAAGAGTGGCAAGTCTTTCTGTTTGAGTGGAGGCATTTAAGTATCCTCTTCTAGCTTTCTTGGTATCCATTTTTGTTTTTACGTGTGTGTGTGTGTGTGTGTGTGTGTGTGTGTGTGTGTGTGTGTGTGTGTGTGTGTGTGTGTGTGTGTGTGTGTGTGTGTGTGTGTGTGTGTGTGTGTGTGTGTGTGTGTGTGTGTGTGTTGTCCAGCATACACCTGTTCTTTTGCACCAGATTTCAAAATGCTTTGTTTGACACATAGGATAAAAATTTTTAAGAACACAGAAGTAAAACTGAAAAATGATTCTAAAAAGAGAAGTGGATTAAATAGTTAAGTGATAAATATGTCATTTTGTATATAGTACTTCCATTTAAAAGCATAGCATTCTGAAAAATCTGCATCTTCGTACTGCATTACATATTTTTAATTACGCTTACTTGTAGTGATGTTAATGATAGCTAATCTTTATGTGGCGCTTGATTTGTATAGCACTTCAGGTTCCCTTTACCAACGTACTTTGTTTAATCTATTTCATATTTAATATGTTATTTAGTGCTTTATGGTTAGCCTATGTGAATAGCTCTTTATAATACCAGTTCATTGTTACTGCTCTTCAGGTACATTTCCTTTGAAGCATACGTACTATTTTTATTATCTCCATTTAAAGATGGAAAATGAAGTTCAATGATGTTAAGTGATAGCATTGTTACTTTAGCTGTTGTATCAATATAGTCAACTTTAATTTTGGTCAATGTTTAATAATGGCTCCTTACAGAATTTTTCTGGCTGGATAATTTTTCTTAGCATTGATGTAGTATTTGACCCCATCTAACTACTTTGAAAAATATTTTTATTTTTTATAAGATGATACCACAACAGTTTAGGAACTTTAGAACTATATTATCATCTGGTCTTAATGGACTTTTTCACCAAATTATCTTTCCTTCAAGAGAAAAACTTAATCTAAGATATACCATTTACTATCACTGTTTGAAAGAAGGGAAGCATTTACAAACATGTAAATACTGAGTCAGAAAAGGGCATGTAACCACAACCCAGTACTACTGTATACAGAACACCAAAAGGGAATTTTTAAATACTAATACAGTAGAAGTCCTCTGTGTAGTTTTGATTATTGCAAAAAAAGAGAGAGAAAGGAGCTGTTTTCATCTACTGATATTTACATACCATAAACTATCATTTAACAGTTTGTTAATTCACAGATTACTTTTGAAACTGTTTCAAATTTTTTCAAAATTAGATCATATTTTATCGTGCTTTTTGAAAGTGATAAAAATAATAAGATAAATGAATGATTTATTAATAATGAGTGACTAGATCACTGCTGAAATTGTTTGAGCTACAAAATGAATTTACTAATTTACTAGACATTTAAAACTTTTTTTGTGACATGTATTTTTCTACAGTAGCTGTAGTTATAATGTTGCACTTGTTATTCTTTTCATTTCTGTGAAACTATTGTACTCAGACAACTATAGTAGGATTTTTGTGTTGTAGAACATTGTATTTACTTACAGAAATTTTGCTTGTTCATTATTTTAGTTGTTCTTTGACATTGTCTTAAGAATGAGATTTTTTGATGCAGTGGAAACTATTTCACTTGGCAAGTTAGGTTGCAGCTGTGTTATCTATGTCACCATGATGTATATAAACATGAATATTACAGGTGTTTTCTGTGCAGTCTCTGAAAAGGAAGTACCTGCTATTTCAAAAATGCTAAAGAAATGTGGGTGTGAAACATTTTAACCCTTTCTTAATTGAAAGCAGTCAAGGAGTCACTTTTATTTTTCACGTTTTGTTTGGCATAACTTTTAAGACCACTCTGAGTTACTAATAAAGTCAATTCCATGCTAAGCAAACTTGTTTTCAAAGTAAGGCAGATCGACTTTAATATAGTTACGCTTTCACTACCACTGTATTCCTTCTTTGATAAAAACTATTCTGTAAAATCTTTAAAGTTTTGTAAACTCTTAAAAGCTAAGCATATAAATCATTGCCACTCCTTTTGACAAGTGTCCTGGTTTGCATCGTAAGCAACTATTTCTCATCCAGTTTTTGCATCAGTAACCCAGGAAATTACGCTTTCGTTTCTGATTTGCCTTTCCTATTACAGGTTAACAAAAATCTCTCATTTACTTCAGTATCAGCCTCCTCACAACAGTTGAAGTCAAAACAATCAAACGTGCTGGACGCTCATCAGATTCTGCGTCAGTTTGGTTTCACTCAAACTGGTGAGCCCCTTTCTTGCTTTGACTGTTCTTTCAATGTTCAGATTCTGTTTTTTAATGGATATCATTTATTTCACTTCAGAAATCTGGCTCATAGCATTGTAATGGTCAGTTTTCACACCTGATGAATTATATTCCAGCATTTTTTCTTTCTAAATTATTTCAAAAGCAAATTTGAATTTGGTAATTTTAATAGTAGACACTCCCAACCTCTATTCTATTGAGCAGATAATAAGTTAAAGGTAGCAAAACGTGTGAGTTTTAAACATGTATAATATGAAATCTGATTCAGTTTCCCTTGGGTAAAGGAACCATAGTTTATGGATAATCACATTTTGTAATTCATTTCAAGGAAAGCCTACATAAAATGCATTTTGGCAGAAACAGAATACATCCTGCCAGTACTATCGTGTTTCTTTAAAATTAGAAAATATGCAAAGAAGCTAGTTATTAAAATGTATATCAATCACAGAGTTGAACTATACAACTGCAAATTTTTAGGCTAATGTTTTAAATTAATTTGAATAAGGTTTTCAGAGGATATCGAAGAAAAAGCATCTAGGTGAGAAATGTGTATTTTTGGTATTGAAAGATGACTATTTCTATTCATTAGCTTTAGGTTTTTTATGGTATTTTTTCTGCTATTGAAGTCTTTTAGAAAGATGAGACAGCTGAGAATAACAAAACAGTTGTCTTTGACAGAGAGTTATAAGAAGAAGAAGAAACTTGAGCTTGAAAAGTTCAACATACTTTATTTAGAAATTTAGGAACAATATTACTTTTCTACTTTGAAGGTATTTGGAGTTGTGCAAGTTATTTTAATATTGCTACGTTTTAATATCGCTGAGTTACGTATTACAGTGGGAAAATACTTGGTTCAGGAACTCTTATGTTCAGTCTGGCTGTGCCTTTTATTATCCTTATTACCTGCAAATGTTAGAATCTTCATTTTAAAACTAGAAATGATGTTTGCATTATATATTGTTGAAGTTCAAATCACGAAGCACATATGAAAGCACTCTATAAGCATAAGGTACTATATGAGTGTAACATACTTATCTCGTAAACAGGATGAGTGTGTACATTAGCTTTGAAAATACTTTGAGTTCTAATTTTAAATCACTATAATAATTAACAATTATCCCAAACCTTAGAAATTTAAAATTTCTAGTGTTTCAGATACCGCTAGAAGTTCGAGGAACAGCTTTGTTGTTGTGTACAGTGGGGGGCCCACCGTGGCTGCTCCTGTAGACACATTCTCTGCACCTAACTCGATACTTGGTTTGCCTTCAGACCGCATCATTTTAATGACTAGGAGGGAGGGAACCTGTCTCCACCACTTGATCCCTATCTTTCTGCTGAGGTCTAAAATTCTTCCAGGAACAAATCTTTCCTTCCACATTTCAGGATTAAGGGGATAGAACATAAATGTCTGATTGAGTTAGCAGATTGATTAAAGTTCATTCAAGTAGTGTCTTAAGTTTATCAACCAACAAGGTGTAGATAATAGATATAAAATTCTTTTTCTGTAAACGGAAAGAGCAGAGAGGATAGATAGGAAGGCCTTTGAAATGGAAGAGCGAGATAAAGACTAAAGATAAAGAATAAAAGGAAAGCCCGATATGATAAAGGCAAGCCTTGCAAACTTCACAGTTATACGTAAGATTGGCTCCTTTTACCTTCAGCTTTCCGTGGCCATATAGGCCTTGAGTGGGCCTTTTAAATCATGCATGTCCCTTGGTGTGTGCACTATCGCAAGAGCATTACCATTAAGCCATGTAATACATGGTAAGAATGCTTTGCTTGAGTTTTAGTTATTAATATGCCTGACCTCATTTTAAGGCATATCCTTCCTATAAAATTTATTGAGATATTGCTGTATAGAAGAGTTATAAAAGCAGACTATGTAGTCCTTTGCAAAATGGCCAAATCCATCTTATTCATTAAGAAGCCAATCTTTGTGGAAAAAATCCTGCCCTAGGAAACAAGTGAACTAGTTTCTACACCTGACTTCACTTCTGAATGACTATAGAATCTTTAGTAATTTCTTCAGGCCTCAGTTTTCTCATCCCTGCAGGTTAATGAGGGCTCTGGATTTGGTGAGTTTCTGTCTTAAAAATTCTGAGTCTATTCAATATTCAAACCAGTTTTAAAAGGGGATAAATAGTTAACTGTTCTTGACTGTATAAATAATCTATTAGAATCTGAAATAAAGGACTATGGAAACAATGTAGATAGGATGTTTAAAAATAAAAATCTTACTGAAAAGCTATCAGCTTTTGGCTTTGTACACTTTGTACAGTGTAAAGGAAGACTATTTACACAGAACTAGTCAATATGGGCCCACTGGCCTTCATGCAAGAGGCTTAAGAGGAAGGGTTGATTTGATATATATTATATATAAGTGAGTTTATATGCTGGAAGACAAGACCCAGAAGTGCATTTACGGTCTGCATTTACTTCTATTGACCTTATTCAAGGTGAGTTCTGGGTAATGGAGACTGCTGGAAGAGTAAGAGTTTCTTCCTTGGTTTGTATTCTTCAGAGTTTCTAGAATACTATCTTTATTCATTCTAAAATCATTTTAAGTGGCTACTTTGTTTAAGTCCCTTTCTTAAGGATATGGACTAAATATGGCAGTCTCTGCCCTCAAGGAACTTTGGTTGGGAAGACAAATGAGCACGCAACAAATTATGTCAGAGTGTGATAAATTCTAAAATCACAGTATAAACAAAGTGTCACTGAAATATAGAGGGATAAAGCAGCTGAGCGATTTCTCGTACTTTACATGTTCACGCAGAACTCTTGCCCCCAAACTGTTCCTCCACTTCCACTTCCCCTGCCCCACACCAGGTCTTCCCACCCAGCACTCCGGCACATGTACCCAGTCATTTAGGTTGAACCAGAAGCCATTCGGGATCCCTCTTCTCCCTCCACTTCCCTGCTTTTACTCCTGTCCCTTAGCTTATTCTCCCCACAGCAGACAATGTGATTCTCTGAAATATAAATTAGATCCTGTTACTTCCCTGCTTAAAACTCTTAAATGGGTTTCTGTGGCGGTCAGAATGAGTTCCATACTCATTGGAAGGTAAAACCATACCTTCCAAGGTCTCGCCTCTGTCTTTGTCATCGGCCTCATCAGCAGATGGGGCTGCAGGAGGGCACGCTGAGCCGAGAGGCAGGCAGCTAAACAAACAACTGGAAGCGAGCTTGACTTGGCCAGGCAGTGGTTTGAATCTTAGGTTAGCTGGAGGAAATGGTGAGATGGAAGTGTTTGGGAAGAACTGAGTTGCAAAGTAGATTGGGGTCAAACTGTGCCCTACTGAGGAATTCACATTTTATTCTCTAGATAAAATAGAGCTATCCAAAGGTATGAGGATGAAAGAGAAATGATAAAATATGTTTCTAAAAAATACAGCTCGGGCTTTCCTGGTGGCGCGGTGGTTGAGAGTCCGCCTGCCGATGCAGGGGACACGGGTTCGTGCCCCGGTCCGGGAAGATCCCACATGCCGCAGAGCGGCTGGGCCCGTGAGCCATGGCCGCTGAGCCTGCGCGTCCGGGGCCTGTGCTCCACAATGAGAGAGTCTGCAACAGTGAGAGGCCCGCGTACCGCAAAAAATAAATAAATAAATAGAATAAAATAAAATAAAAAATACAGCTCATGTCTTAGTGAGGGATGGGTTAGAGAGGAAAAGAGCTGGATACAACTCTTATGAGATACTTATTTTAGGAACTGTTCATTAGGCTTTTGCTCTAGGTTCTTAATGAACAAAATAATAAATCAGCTAATTTTATTAAAATTAAAACCATAAATCTTTTCTGAGTAATTTGTATAAGAAAGAAAGTTATAAAATTATATTTGTCAATTATACCTTTATAAAGCTGGGAAAAAAGGACATTTTAATTTTAACATTTTAGATTAAATTGTAGGTTATAGTTCATAAGTGTCTCACCATATGGTGAACATGTTGTGCTGCATCTCAAAACTGTTTCCAAACTTCCTTAGTATAATGAAGAAAATCTATAAAACAACAACAGTAACTTCTATTCGTATCAAAATCTATTTATATACATCTTCATTTGATCCTCAACAAAACCCTCTGAGAAGTAGGGTAAACATTAAAATCATAGAGTGTAAACTCTTGAGAGCTGCTAGGACCTTAAATCTTTGACTGTCAATCCCTTTACCGTGAAACTGAGAAGCAGAAGGGCTGACGTGTCAGAGTTCACATAGCTAGTGGCATTGGTATCTAGAGCAAGATCTCATCGCGCCTAGCTCAGTACTTACCCTCACCATCCCACGCTGCCTCTGCCTTTGGCTGGAGGAGGGCACTAGTTCAGAAGTGAGGTGGACCCTCAGTGAGGCTATGCCTAGAGCCACTCCTTCATTCCTGGCCCATTGTCCTCCCACTCTGCCCAGAGGTCCCTCTGGCCTCGGGCGTGTACTTTTCTTACTAGCATTGGACGTGTGTGATATATTGCAAAGTAATAACCTGGACAGTACTATTTGGAATAGGTGTAGTTGTTAAAACTGAGGTGTCACGAAGGTATTTTCTAAGAATTAATGAAGTTATCTTTTTATCTGATCTTTAAATATAATTCTGTGTTCACCAGTTATTAGACTACTTAAAGCCTAGTTCCAGTGAAATTGTGGTATTTAGTTGCCAGTGAAATCAAGAGATTCTCTGCAGAGAAATTTTGTTCTGAGATAGTTGGTCTGAATCCCAGATCCCATTCAACTATCTTGAGAGTCCTTATTATATTAATAGTAGTAAATTTTAACATGTGGATTATTCAGTAATAAAATCAATCACAGTTATGAGGGTGGAAGTTAGAGGAAGTGCTTATCATCTTTGTATGACTATATTTGAAGGACAGCATCATTCATTTTTGTGTACTTAGTCTATCTTTTCACAGCATTGCACTAAATTTAATTCATATTAATAGGTAAGTAGAGGCGTGCAAAATAAAATGATTCATTTTTATTAATATGACTATTAATGTAATCTTTATATCCTCTTTTTAAATATTTTTATTTATTTGTTTTTGGCTGCGTTGGGTCTTCGTTGCTGTGCACGGGTTTTCTCTAGTTACGGCGAGCAGGGGCTACTCTTCATTGCGGTGCGCGGGCTTCTCATTGAGGTGGCTTCTGTTGTGGCGGAGCTCGGGCTCTAGGCGCGCGGGCTCAGTAGTTGTGGCGCGCGGGCTCTAGAGTGCAGGCTCAGTAGTTGTGGCACACAGACTTAGTTGCTCCGCGGCATGTGGGATCTTCCTGGACAAAACCGTGTCCCCTGCATTGGCAGGCGGATTCTTAACTACTGCGCCACCAGGGAAGTCCTATATCCTCTTTTTAAATTGTAGACTTGGAGTTTGATGGGGTGGCAGATTGTGACTTGGTTTTTAAAAGTGATCAATAGCTTCCGTCTTCTCCATATTTTGTTTGCACTCTCCATTAGCTCATGTAAACATATACTAATGTTTTTTCCATATCCTAAGCAGTCAAGATATTTGACTTAAACAAAAATATAAAATAATTCAGATGACTTCAGTATTGGTTGAGAGGTCTGTCAAGTTAACTTTTGTGCTTCTACATGTTGGATAATATTTGAAAAACTGTATCTTTCCGTTTCTTTTGCGTGTCTTTGCCAAGTATACACTTATTCCCTTGACCAGTTCTTAAAATTAGGAGCTATTTTTCCAGTCAAATTTTAGTTTTATTGTTTTCACAATGTTAGTATTTCTTAAGGTTTCAACTTTTTATGGAGAAGTGCAAAACTTTTAAAATAATGTAACTGAAATCTATTATTTATGTATCATAATTTCACCAGAGATTCTGTGATATCCTTATATAAACCCATTGTAGAAGGTAGATTACATGTAAGCTGGAAATATGATGGTTCTTATATTTCAAAGGGAGAAAAAGAAAACATTTAGGCAAAAATTAGGTTAGAATAACTCAAACACAGGTGATGGTAAAAGGGGGTTTCCGTTTTAAGGAAGGCAAAATGAGTTCAAAGACTTCCTCATACTATCAGAATTGGCAGAGTTTTCTGTTAGTATTACTTAATGAACTTTAAACTATTAATTGAAAAAGAATGTTTCATTGAATTCTGATTTCAAACCTCCAGAATTACGAGACTTCAGTTCAGGTGTGGGATGAAAGGAATTAATTCACTACCAAAGATAATCTGCAGAATTAACTGATTATCTGTAGACACATGTCCTTAAATGTGCTTAATGATGCTAACCAACCACTCTTCTGAAATCAGCACTTGTGTGTTTTGGTGAAAAAAGTACTAAACCTGGGGTCAGAAGGCCAGAAGTGTTGGGGCTGAGCTCTAATTCTGCCACTTCCCAGCTGTTATCTTGGGTAGTTTCTCTCTGCCAGTACAGTGTCTCTACTTTCTACTTCAGATGAATTTTCTACTTCATAGAATTGTGAGGATGAGATACTTTGAAATCCATAAATACTGTGAGAGTAAACAACATGAAATTTTGGGGAGATTCTTTTTATATTATTATTTTTTTAACTTTGAAATCATGCAGTTTGCATTGTGGCCAAAGGAATGGAGGAAATCTTATTTTAAGACATGATTTAATAAATGTGAGAAGTGATGATGACAGAAAAAAGAACATGTCAGAGAGGCAAACATGGATTCTCAAAAGAGAATTTTGAGAAGCATGCCAAAAAAGACATTAAGATGAAGTAATTAGAAGACAGGTTTTCAAACAAATATCTCAAATATAAATAATCCACCAGAACCCACTTAACTTTTGAAACTTTGGCTTTCCACGTAAGTACTAGCCAACACAAAACCCCTGGAGGTGGGAATGTTTTAATATTTGGATTTTTCTGGACACTGAGAAAAAGACCTTGATCACATGGCTTTTTTTCTTTAACACATCATTATTTTATATTCCCTTCCACAAAGAAGAGAGTTTATTTGTTAGATATTTTTTGTTATCAGTCTCTAAAATTGTTGTTTGATTGGTACATTAAAGATATAAGGTGCTATTTTAGTAACCAATATCAGGATTTTACTAGTTCTCCAGTGATCTGAGTTAATCTACTTGTTGAAGGTTGAAACTTATCCTTACTTGTAATAAAAGTGCCTATATTTCCTGAATAATAAATGTCACTTGAATTAGTGAAGTGTTTCTAACCATGTCGATAACTTAAAGTGTATTCTACATATTTATTGTTTCCTAATTTAAACATCATTTTTATCAACTCTAGTAAATGTTAATATACTTAATGAATGGTCTTCATGCACAAGGGTATGCACTTGGTCCCCATTGAGATAAGAAATTTCTTATCATGGTCCTCATTGAGATAGGAAATTTCTCCTAACACCCTCTGAGGGGAGAATATAAATGCAAGCATTTCTCCTCATATGAATCTGATGATTTGAATAAACTTAAATTTGTGCACTATTTCCTAGCCATTTATTTTGTAAGAAGCTGTTTTATAGAATATTTATATGGTGTATATGGTTCTAACCTTACAATTTTAAACCTTTTCCCTCTGTTAACAGTAAAAAACTTACTTTTAAGTTTTTCTTCTTTTTCAGTCACATTTCTCTGTGTGTGTCTGTGTGTGTGTGTGTTTGTGTGTGTGTGTGTTTTGTTTAAGAACCTACTAAATTTAGTTGTCAAATTATACTGTGACATTTGCCCAGTGTATTAATTTTTAAAGTAAAATAATTAACAGTGAAAAATAACAAGAAAAAAACAGAAAACCATAAACTATGAGAAATTAAAATGTCTTACTGATTTAATGAATATGAAAAATACATAATTTCTTTCTAACATAGCCAGAGTACATGCCAGATCATTGAATTTATATTTTACAGATATTCTGATGTTTACCTTTTCCAAAGCTTTCCAATTGATGTAATAACAACTTCTTAATTTGTCTTTTTTATATTTTAAAGATTTATAGAAGTTATTTGCATATGGCATCTTTTTTAAAAGATCAAATATGAAATTTCTGAGAGTTTAGGCAAAGTTAAACAGAGCTATTGTAGTATATGTGGCTCTGAAATATGAAATCTAATCTCAGAAAAGATTTTCAGCCTCAAACTTGTGTAGCAAGGTATATAAGCTAACCACTTTTTGTCATGTATGTGACAGAAATGTAATCATTGCCATGAGTGAGGTTGAGTTTCCTGAAAGGAGTTTCTGTATTTTACTCTTGATGTTAGCATTACTGTTTTTCAGGTAGAAACTATGGACTCCTTCTCCTTTCCTTTTTCTACCTAGTCAGTCTCAGAGCCCTCTCATTCCTTTATTCTAAGTCTTTCTTAGTTCACCAATCATCCATTTGATCTTTATGGTTTCTTTCTTGTCCTGTTTGTTCCTTTTTCCTAGTATCAAAGTTCTGTGGATGTCATTATATCTTCCTAGATCTCTAAGTTCTCTTCTCTGAATTGATATTTCCTCTATGTTCAGTTTTTTCATCTGTTAATGTATCCTGTGTTTTTCTTTTATGCCAATGATTTTTCCTTTATATCTGATGATCCTTGGTATCTGGTTTTCTTTAAATGAATGACTGGATACAAATATGGTGTCCCACCCTCTTCTGTTGTGTACATAACTCTATAATCTAACTGTTTTGTCACCTGAGCAGAAAGTCTATTGAGAACTTTGTATATATGGCTAAAACATATTAACTGGCAGGCTTATATTTAGGGCAGTAAACAGGTAAGATACATGAGCCCACCTGTCAGGCTGTCAGAAAGAGAATAAGTAGGACAGCAGTATCAGCTCTAGAAGTCTTCACTCTGTCCAGATGGTTTGTTCAATATTATTTTTAGAGACAATGCCATTGACTTTTTTTTTTCTTTTTGCTTGTGGTTGATGCTCAGCAGCATCCATTTTATGTGGGATCTGCAGCCTATTTGGCCCAAGTGTTTTATATGTGAACCTTCCATTATTTCTCCTGGATTATGTTTTGTTTTGCTCCCTACCAAATATGCTGATTCTGTGTTCTCAGCTCCTCTGAGTTTCATTGTCAGATTCTGTGTCTACAGCAGCCCACCGTAATGTTTTCAGACAGATGTTTCTAATCACTTTTCATCTTCCGTAAATTTGTTGAAATTTCTAATCTGTTCTTTCAGGCTCACCAGTGACCTATACACATTGCTGACTCCAATGGTCAATTCTTTGTCCTTATCTTGCTTGACCTATCAGCAGCATTTGACACACTCGATGGCTTCTTAATACATTGGTTTCTGGGCCACCACGTTCTTGGTTTTTTCTCTTACCTCATTAGCTACTGCTCTTCATTCTCCTTTGCTGATTCTTCCTCTTTTCTTCCATGTCTTTTTAGACTGTTCCACTGCAATCTGATCCTCTTTTATTCCCTGTACTTCACTTCCTTGATGAACTCATGACTTTAAGTAAAGCCCACACACCAGTGATTCTCAAATGTCTATCTTCAGCCCAGACCTCTTTCCTGAATTCTAGACCAGCACAGTCCAATATGGGAACCTTCAGCCTCATGTGGCAGTTGAATACTTGAAGTGTGTCTTGTGTGACTGAGGAACTAAATTTTTAATTTTTCTTCATTTTAATTTAAATTTAAATAGCCACATGTGGTCAGTAGCTATCATATTGGACAGTACAGATCTACAAAACCTACTTTGATGTAAATCTTCATTATCTGACACCAGACAAATCAGGTGTTACAATATAAAGAATGGATTACCCATTTTTTAAATTAAATACAAATAATGCTTTTAATATTAAAACTTTCCTGAAAGTATTATCCTGAAGATTTCATGATATTTCATCATCACGATTGTGCGTTGATTAACTTTAATAGAGACTCCAGAAGTTTCTTATTTTTCATATTTAAATTAGTACCACATATTCTGGTAGCACGTAGCCAAGAGGTCAGAGACACCTGAATTTAAATTCAGATTCTGTTTCTTATGCTGTGACCTGGAGCAAGTGATTTCATCTTAGTGACTTGTCATTTGAAAATAGAGGATAGGAAACTGTTTACTGCAAGTGAAAGTTTTTAAATACCAGCCTATGTTTGACTTACAATGCAGTAAGGGTTATAGATAGTATCTTTATGACTATATCCAGAACTATTTTAATCATTGAACCTTTTGATTTTAAATTTACTTAACTTCCCACTAAATTTTAGAAAGAGAAATCACTATGCTCTTAGAATTAAATTTAGTGTATGTCTTACGTTAAAAATCCATATTCTTTCAGTATGTATTTTTTCAAAATACAACTTCTAGGCATACTGATTAAAACACTTCCAAGACAAAAGTAGTTTTCCTTATATAATCCTGAAGTAGGAGACTTTGAAGGTTTCAGCCTCCTTATCAGAACATAATTTATATCATGGTGAAGATAGTGAATGTTTTATAATTTACTGCTGTGCCTCCAGGGAAAATTGCTAGTATCAGTAACCAATCCACTCAAAGTGAGGATTAGAGGAAGAATTACAACAACTTTATATTGACTGCAACAGGCAAGGTGAGAGGACAGGTTATAAAATGGCAAAATTATTTTTGACCAGGCATAACTTTATTGTTTGTTTTTTATAGTTTGAGAAAGACTATGTTTAACATTGTTTAATATCAACCATAAGACACATTTTACTATTTTATAATTTTAAACTGAAATGACAGTTTTTCCATTGTTAAGGCAGTTAGGCATACAAAAAGATGTGGAATGTATTCCCAAATATGTACTTCTTTGGTTTTCTGTAACTTTTTCTGATAATAAACTTAATGCCTGGTCTTAAAGAAAAAGTATTCCATAATTTTGAAGCCTTTTTTCAATTGCTAGAGCTTATGAATATTTTTAGTTTTTCAGTATTATAGTGAATACATTGTATATCAAAATGTTGACCACATCTATGATAATGAAAAGTATTTTAATTCATGTTTAAAGTAGAATAAATTTTATTCCATATGAATCACATATACTCATTCCTTCCCTTTATATATCTACACATTAGCATTTTCACAGATTTCACATCACAATCCATTTCAGTCTTTATGTTCTGTTATTCTTTGAAAAGTTATGAGTTTAAAAAATCAGTAATTATTTTTTATTTACTAATCTTGCTTAGGGTAGGCACTGCTTAGAACCAAGGAAGCAGCTCCTTATGTTTCCACTCCCCTGGTCATGGGGAAAAAAATGAAATACTATTTATATCATAAAAATAATTTTTATTTCCTTTGTAAATTTCTATGTCCCAAATTAACTTTTTTGTGAATTAAGTCTATGATAAGAAATACTTTAGTTTTTAAACATTTTGGTTTGTGTCTACTGAAGGCCCTGGAAATTCAGAGTACGAGGGCTATCTAAATTAAGTTTTCAATTACTCTTACTCAGTTAGATTATACTTTTCTAAGACTGTACTCAGAATAGCCCTAAGGTTTTGTGTAGAGTAGCTAACTGCATACTTTTTGCATTTTGTGGTTTAGTCAGTTTGGTCTAGATAGTGAAGAGACTATGATATCATAGAATTTACTGGTAATGTTTTCTGGAAATGAATATCCATCACTTATTGAAATGCCAACTAACAGTGGAAATTAGGTTGAGGAACCAGACCTTCTGGTAATGATAGAGATGTCTAGATAATGCTGATTTGTATTTTCCAGAATTTTAAACATGTATTTTCAGGAAACTTTTTCCTTAGTGAAAAGTGAATGAAAATGTAAAGAATAACTCTGTGTTTTTCTGCAAGTCTTGAGAGCAAAGTTGATGACAAATATGGAAACTAAGAAATGACTAAGTGGAATGACTGGTCATTTTTAAAAAATAATTTAAGTAGTTTTTTCAGTGTAAATGTTTGATAAGTAAAAAGTAGAACATTATTTTAATGTTCTAATTTCAGTCAGTTTACTTTTTTCCTCAACTTTCTCCTCTGTAAAAACATTCAACTATAATTTCATAAGGAGTAAAATTGAGAATGATTTTTGACTAGTGTCCATCTTTTTCTTTTTTATCAAACCAGAAATACTGTATTTTAGTAGAAGCACCCTACAAAAAAGCTGTTAGTTTAAAAAATAAAAACCTTTTTATACTTGATCAAAAATTAATTCATACAGGTTATCAACCAATGTTTATGGCGAGCTTACTATGCACTAGGGACTGTGCTAAGCCCTGGGGAAATGGAAGCTGAAAGACTGCTCTCAAAGTCCTCCCAGTCTAGCAGGAAAAGAAATAGGTATAATATGTTGGGGATGAGTTCAGCAGGAGATAAGCATAAAACACTAAGAGAGCGCAGAGAAAGGAATCCGTTCGATTAAATGTATTAATTCTGTGTTGTCTTTACAATACAGAACAATATTGTCCATTTAAGACTCCTCTAAATGGCAGTTTAGAATGAGGAATCTGGATTTTGTTGCTGGCCTTTTAGGACACTAACATGTCTCAAGTCATGTGAGAGCCTTAATTACTATGTTACATCTTTCAAACGTGCCTCCCAGTGGTATTCTGGGAATAAGTGAGTTAATACATAAAAAGCACTCCAGTTTCTTTTATATTAATGTGTGTGAGTGACACTGTGTGTGTGTGTGTGTGTGTGTGTGTGTGTGTGTGTGTGGTGTGTATTGTGTATACCTGCCCTTCTTTTGAAAGGAATCCAGTCTTTCACATCTCACAGCTATTAAATTTTTCTGAGCAAAGTAGGCAGTGAGCAGGTTTTTTATTTTGGCCACTTCAGAATCAACAAAGTTTGAGGTTTTTTGGGGAGAGGGTAGTCTCATTTTCCTCTCTTTCTTCTTTTTTCTTTTATTTTTGTAGTAATATTATGAGGCTTGATACTTAATGTCTCCTCAGTCTTTTCAATCCGTATATTTTCAAGTTTGAAAGCAAAACACTTTAAAAACTAATGTTAAAGGCAGTGTAAAGGCATAGTATAGCAGTTAGGCAAATTAATGTACTTAATATTCAGTGAACTTTAACAGGGAAAAAGTTGATATAGCATAATCATATTTTTAAAATGACTTCTCATTGCTTTGAGTTGTGGAAAACGTCTTCTAAATTATCATGCTTATGTTCAGAATTTAAATTTATTGTCTCTGTCTAGAATTTAAATTGGATCTTTTATGGATGGACCCGGGAAAATGAATTCTCACTTTCTTATATTCTCAATACTGTACCACTACAGATGAAAATAGTTTTCCCTTATTCAATCCTTTCTCATGTTAACTTTCTTCTATTTTTGTTTTCAATTCTAAAGGATGTTTAATTCCTGCATATACAGATTCTGGGAATGCAAGATTCATTCATACATTCAGTAAGTACCCAGTGAGTACTTACTTTGTCCCAGGCACTGTTAAAAGTGTTATGTGAATGTATCAGTGAACAGAACAGATAATAATCCATGTCCTTGTTTAAGCTTACTTCCAGTGGAGAGAGACAGACAATAAGCAAATAAATACAGAATAAATAACAAAACAAGGAAAGGGGATAGGGTGAACTGGGGAATGGGGTTAGGTTGCTGTTTTTAATGGGTGGTAAAGGAAAGCTTTACAAAGAAGGTGACACTTGAGCAAAATTTTGAAGAAGAAAGAAAGCCATGTTAGGAAGAATAGCATACCCAACCAAGATCCCAAGTCAGAAATTTGCTTAGTGTGCATTTTGCGCAGCAAAAAGGCTAATATGTCTGGTGTGGAGGAATGAGGGGGAGAATAGAAGTCAGAGGGGTAGCGAGAGGCCAGATCATACAGAACCTTATATAAATGAGTGCAAAGCACCGCCCTATCCCCAACACTGGCGTTATTCACTAGAGATGTATTTTTAAAAGGGGGAGGTGGATGGGATTGTACAGTTTAATACTTGCTATAAATAAAAATATGAACAAAGTGTACAGGAGAGCAGATACGACGTAATGACGAATAATTCCATGTAGAGAAAGCAATATTTAAAGTAATTGTTGCAAGATGAGAAGACTGTCAATTATAAAAAGTATTAAGGCATCCCAGCTAGGAAGGCCAGTTAAAATATAATTTTAATAATTGAGATGGGAGAACTGGACTGAAGTAAGAAACTAGAGATGTTAAGTTATTAAGGTATTAGAAATTTGGAATGTGAATGGTAAGAGATAGAGAAGTAGAATTTGAGGATAACTAAGGATTCTAATTTCGGTGAAGGAGTGGATGGCAATCCATTAACAAAAATAGGGGCATATAGGAATATTGGGAAAATGATAATGAATTGTATACAGTGTTTTGGATATATTGAGTTTGAGATGCCTGGCAGACATCTAGAGCAAGACATCAAATAACTTACACATCTATTTGAACCTTATTTATTAAATGCCCTACTATGAGTCAAGCCCTGTGCTAGGAACTAGACTACATACTTTGAAATACAGGCTTGGAGCATAAGTATAGATTAAGGAGTCAGTGGCATATGTGTAGTCTTTGAATCCACAGGAGTAAGGGAGATAAGCTTGAAGAGGCTATTGAAGAGACAGAACCATTAGGATGACTATGAGGTTGATATCTTGGATATTTGCTACCTAAAAAAGGCAGTAAAGGAAACAATTGAAAATACAGGCAAATACAGAAAGCTTCTGTTGGTGCTAAATGTCTTTTTTTGTTGTTAATTCGTCACTGCAGTAACAAATCTGAATAAAAAAGAAATACCTGAATTATATGAGTATACCCTTCATCTTTTTTGTAGCTGTACTTGTGATTTGCAGAGTTCTGTGACATTGTTCAAATAATATCAGTGTTAAAGACTTAGGCTAAATTATATTTTAAGGATTGAACACACAGAATTGAAATAATTTTGTCCTTGTCTATATAATAAATATGTGTCACAATTTTGTTAGAAACATACCTGTCTTCAGATTGAATATCTAGAGCATGTCACAAAAGATGTGATTTGAACAGACTTCAGTCTCTTGTTAGAGTGAGAGGAAATTGATCAAACACTAAAAATTGTATGCAGTTCTTGGTAGTTTTTAAATAGAAATAAGTACTCTAGGATTTTGACCAGTTATTGGTTAGCACAATTAAATTATTTGGATATCAGTTTATGAGCCAGTTAAAGAAATGCTAACTTTATATATTCATTGGATCAGTGAATTTAATTTTTTGACTAATATTTGGAAATAAATAGCACAGATCATTAGAGACTAGCATAGCCAGGAAATCTTCCCAGAAGGTATGAGATGTAACTGAAGCATAGAAAGACTGAATTGTATTCACTGTTGGTGGTGGGGCTGAAATCAGGAGTCACATTGTCTCATTGATGTATTGTCCACCATGTAGCTACTCACTTCTCCCTGCTTGCTTTATACTTTTTCATAAGCACTAATTTACTAGTCTCAAAATTTAGGGACCCCTTACCCCACTTCCTAGTGTCTTACATACTCATTCATGTTTACATACTCTCGGTCACTACCTGATTCCATGACTAACACAGAAAAGCCTACTAATTTGTGGTTTGAATATTCACTGCTATACCTCTGTGGTCTGTATAGACCCCCAGACATTGTAGACTTAAGGCCCTTAGCCTTTGATGTTTCTGAGTTTGGAGAAGTTTTTTCATATAATATATGAAAAGTACAGTTTTCAAAGAATATTCTCTTTCTGAAATCTTTGAAATATGTAGAGGACTTTCCATAGCATCCAGAAACATCCAATATGAAATAAATATTAACATTTTACCAGGTTAAATAAGGATACACCACTTTAAGATTCACATTTATTAAAAATTCACTTTTAGATGAATATTTAGAAAAATATGTAGAATATGGGATGACTGTACCTGTGGAGACTCTGTAACCTATTCTGCTGCAAGATGTTTTTATAATTCTCATTTTCTCTACTCATGTATTCAGTCATTCAACAAGCATTTATTGAAGATGAACTATTTGAGACAAGAAACTAAAGTTTTAATAACTATAGTGAGGAAAATGCTGTGATAGAGGATTGCACAGGAATACTAAGGGAAGGAGAGATGGGGAAGCGTATCTAAATCAGAAGTGGGATGAGGGGAAGAAAATCACATAGTGCTTCCTAAAGAACAGAATGTTTGACCTGAACTATAAGTGATGTCCAAATAGCTTTGCGTGCCATTTTGAGTTAAGCAGTTTGAGTTAAATACTTGAGGAGGAGGATGTGTATCCTGAAGCTTAAGCTGTAGAAGGACAAGGTAACAATTTTCCCTTCAGAAGAGTCTCTCTGGCAGTGGGGATGTCATTGGAAGATTCATGGAGCAAATCAGAGAGTTGTATTAGGAAGCTATTTCTATAGTCCAAATGATGAGAGAGCATCCAAACTTAGTAGTGAGACAGAGAGGAGGGGGCAGGTTTTATATAAATATGTATATATGTATGTGTGTATACATATATCTATACACACATATATATGTATGTGTGCATATTTTATAATTTTTTTTATTAAATGTATGATAAAGTCATTATTTTCACCTCAGGTTGTATGAGAGAAGCCCTTGAGTTCTAACAAGAACTCATTGTTAGAATAGCTAACCTTTGTCATATAAATATTTAATTATAATGCTTACTATCTCTTTTTTCCTTTAAACTTTAGTTCTACATGTATTTAAAGGCTGTTGAAAGCATATGAAAAATATAGAATTTTTTAAAATTGAAGTATAGTTGATTTACAGTATTGTGTTTCAGGTGTACAACATAGTCATTCAATATTTTTATAGATTACACTCCTTTTAAAGTTATTATAAAATATTGGCTATATTCCCTGTGCTGTACACCATATGTTTGTAGTTTATTTATTTTACACATAGTTTGTACCTCTTAATCCTCTACCTGTATCTTGCCCCTACCCTCTTCCCTCTCTCCACTGGTAGCCACTTGTTTGTTCTTTATATCTGTGAGTCTATTTCTTTTTTGTTATATTCACCAGTTCGTTTTACTTTTTAGATTCCACATATAAGTGATATCATACAGTATTTGACTTTCTCTGTCTGACTTATTTACTAAGCATAATATCCTCCAGGTCCATCCATGTTGTTGCAAATGGCAAAATTTGATTCTTTTTTATGGCTAAGTAATATTCCATTACACACACACACACACACACACACACACACACACACACACACACACACAGTACACCTTCTTTATCCATTCATCTGTTGATGGACATTGGGTTGCTTCCATACCTTAGCTATTGTAAATAATATTGCAATGAACACGGAGGTGCATGTATCTTTTTGAATTACTGTTTTTGTTTTCTTCAGATATATACCCAGGAGTGGACTTCCTGGATCATATGGTAGTTCTAATTTTAATTTTCTGAGAAACCTCCTTACTGTTTTCCATAGTGGCTGCACCAATTTACATTCCTACCAACTATGTCCTAGATTTCCCTTTTTTCCTCATCCTTGCCAACATTTGTTGTTTGTCGTCTTTTTGGTGATAGCCATTCTGACTGGCGTGAGGTGATATCTCATTGCAGTTTTGATTTGCATTTCTCTGATGATTAGTGAGGTTGAGCATCTTTTCATGTGCCTGTTGGCCATCTGTATGTCTCCTTTGGAAAAAATGTCTATCCAGGTTTCCTGCTCACTTTTTTAATCGGGTTATTTGTTTTTTTGATATTGAGTTTTATATGCTGTTTACATATTTGGTATATTAACTTTTTATTGGTCATATCATTTGCAAATATTTTCTCCCATTCAGTTGGTAATCTCATTTTGTCAGTGGTTTCCTTGGCTGTGCAAAACCTTTAAGTTTAGGTTCCATTTGTTTGTTTTTGCTTTTGCTTCATTTGCCTTAGGAGACAGATCCAAAAAACAATTTGCTCAATTGATGTCAAAGAGTGTTCTACCTACGTTTTCTTCTAGGAGTTTTATGGCTTCCCTTCTTTAATTTAGGTTTTTAATCCATTTTGATTTTTTTGTCCTATATGGTGTGAAGAAATGTTCTAATTTCATTTTATTACATGTAGCTATCCAGTTACCGCAGTACCACTTATTGAAGAGTCTTTCTTTTCTCCATTGTTTATTCTTGCCTCCTTTGTTGTAGATTAATTGATCATAAGTGTGCGGGTTTTTTTCTGGGCTCTCTATTCTATTCCATTGATCTATGTGTCTGTTTTTGTGCCAGTAGCATACTGTTTTGATTATTGTAGCTTTGTAGTATAATCTGAAGTCAGGGAGTATGATACCTCTAGCTTTGTAAAGATTGCTTTGACTGTTCAGGGTCTTTTGTGGTTCCATATAAATTTTAGGATTATCTGTTTTAGTTCTGTGAAAAATGTCATGGCTATTTTGATAGGGATTGCTTTAAATCTGTAGATTGCTTTGGGTAGTATAGACATTTTAGCAATATTAGTTCTTCCAATCCATCCATAGTATCTTTCCATTTCTTCGTATCATCTTCAGTTTCCTTCATCGGTGTTTTATAGTTTTTAGAGTCTTTTACTTCCTTGGTTAAGTTTATTCCTAGGTATTTTATTCTATATGAGGCAATTTTAAATGAGATTATTTTCTTGCTTTCTCTTCCTGATAGTTCATTATTAGTGTATAGAAAATCAACAGATTTCTGTATGTTAATCTTGTATCCTGTAACTTTGCTGAATTCATTTATTAGTTCTAATAGTTTTTGTTTTGGGTGGAGACTTTAGGGTTTTCTGTATATAGTATCATGTCATCTGCAAATGGTGACAGTTTTACTTCTTCCCTTCCAATTTGGATGCCTTTTCTTTCTTTTCTTTTCTTTCTTTCTTTTTCTTTTGTCTGATTGTTGTGGGTAAGACTTCCAATACAATAATAAATAGAAGTAGTGAGAGTGGGCGTCCTTGTCTTGTTTCTGATTTTAGAGGGAAAGCTTTTAGCTCTTCACCATTGAGTATGATATTAGCTGTAGGTTTGTCATAAATGGGCTTTATTATGTTGCTATATGTTCCCTCTGTACTAATTTTGATGAGAATTTTTATCATGAATGGTTGTTGAATTTTGTCAAATGCTTTTTCTGTATCTATTGAGGTGCTCATGTGATTTTTACCTTTGTTAATGTGGTATATTGCATTGATTGATTTGTGGATATTGAACCATACTTGCATGCCTGAAATAAATCCCATTTGATCATGGTGTATGATCTTTTTTATTTATTGTTGAATTTGGTTTGGTAATATGTTGTTGAGGATTTTTGCATCTATATTCATGAGAGATATTGCCCTGTATTTTCTTTTTTAGTATCTTTGTCTTATTTTGGTATCAGAGTAATGATGACCTTACAGAATTAATTTGGGAGTGTTCCTCTCTCTTCAGTTTTTTGAAATAGTTTGAGAAGGATAATGCATATATTCTTTGTATGTTTGGTAGAATTCCCCTGTGAAGTCATCTGGTCCTGGACTTGTTTGCTGATTCAATTCACTACTGATTCAATTTCACTACTAGTTTGTTTAGATTATCTCTTTCTCCCTGATTCAGTTTTGGAAGATTGTATGTTTCTAGGAATTTATCCATTTCTTCTACGTTGTCCAATTCATTGGCATATAACTGTTAGTAGTATTCTCTTATGATTTTTTTGTGTCTCCGTGATATTGGTTGTAATTTCTCCTCTTTCATTTCTTATTTTGTTTATTTAGGTCCTCTCTTTTTATTCTTGATGGGCCTGACTAAAGGCTTACCAATTTTATCTTTGCAAAAAGCCAGCTCTCGTTTTCACTGATCTTTTCCATTGTTTTTTGGTCTCTATTTCATTTATTTGCTCTCTGATCTTTATTATTTCCTTCCTTGTGCTGAATTTGGACTTTGATTTTGTTCTTTTCCTAATTCCTTTAGATAGTAGGTTCTGTTGTTTATTTGAAATTTTTCTTGGTTCTTGAGGTAGGCCTGTATTATGGTAAACTTCTCTCTCAGAACTGCTTTTGCTACATCCCATGGATTTTGGAAAGTTGTGTTTTTATTTTCATTTATATCAAAATATTTTCTGATTTCCTCTTTGATTGCTTTGTTAACCCATTGTTTTTTTAGTAATAAGTTGTTTAGTCTCCATGTTTTTATGTTTTTTCCATTTTTCTTTCTAATTTCTAGTTCCATGCCGTTGTGGTCGGAAAAAAATACTTGATATAATTTCTGTCCTCTTAAATTTATTGAGACTTGTTTTATGGTCTAGCATGTGATCTCTTCTGGAGAATGTTCCATTTGCACCTGAAAAGAATGTGTATTCATCTTTTTCGGTGGAATACCCTGCAAGGTATCTACTAAGTCCAACTGGTCTAAGTGTAGTTTAAGACCACTGTTCCCTTATTGATTTTCTGTGTGCATGACCTGTCCATTGATGTCATTAGGGTGTTGAAGCCCCTACTATTATTGTATTATTGTCAGTTTCTCCCTTTAAGTCTGTTAGTATTTGCTTTATATATTTAGATACTCCTATATAGGTGCATATATATTAATGAATGTTATATTCTCTTCTTGTATTGATCCCTTTATCATTATATAATGCCCTTCTTTGTCTTTGTTTTAGACACTATTTTAATGTCTATTTTGCCTGATATGAGTATTGCCACCCCAGTTTTCTTTTTGTTTCATTTGTGTGATATATATTTTTTCCATCCTCTCACTTTCAGTCTGTGTGTGTCTCTAGCTGTGAATTGAGTCTCTTATAAGCAACATATAGATGCACCTTTTTATATCCAGTCAGCCACCCTATGTCTTTTGATTGGAGCAATTAGTCCACTGATATTTAAAGTGATTATTAGTAAGTATGTACTTATTGCCTTTTTGTTGTTTCCTGGTTGTTTTTGTAGTTCTCTCTTCTTTTCTTCTTTTAGTTTCTTCTCTTGTTTGATGATTTTCTTTAGTGTTATTCTGTGTTCCTTTCTTTCTGATTTTTGTGTATGTGTTGTAGGTTTTTGATTTGTGGTTACCACAGGGTTCGTATATGTTGACCTATAACTATATCTACTTGTTTTAAAGTTCTAACACGTTCTACAAGATCTTCCTTTTTTACTCCCCTCCCCCACGTTCTGTGTTTTTGATATCATATTTACATTTTCATGTCTATCTCTTAACTGTTTAATGTAGTTATAGTTGATTTTACAGTTTTTGTCTTTTAATCTTTATACTAGCTTAAGTGGTTGATCCATAGCATTTCCTATATATTTGCCTTTACTAGTGGGATTTTTCCTTTCCTATAAATTCTTACTTCTTTTCTTGTTGTAGCCTTTTCTTTTCCACTTAGAGAAGACCTTTTAACACTTCTTGTAGGATCAGTTTAGTATTGATGAACTCTTAGTTTTTGCTTGTCTGAGAAGTTATTCCTCTCTCCTTCAATTCTGAGTGATAACCTTACTGGGTAGCGTATCTTAGGCTGTAGGTCTTTCCCTTTCAGCGCTTTAAATATATCATACCACTCCCTTCCAGCCTGCAAAGTTTCTGCAGAAAAGTCAGCTGAAAGCTTAATACCTTGTATATGACTATTTTTCTCTTGCTGCCTTTAAAATTCTCTCTTTATCTTTAACTCTTGCCATTTTAATTATGATATGTCTTGGTGTTGGCCTCTTTGGGTTCATCTTGTTTGGGACTCTGTGCTTCCTGTACTTGGAAATCTGTTTCTTCAGCTTTGGGAAGTTTTCAGCCATAATTTCGTCAAATATATTTTTAAACCCTTTCTCTTTTCTCCTTCTGGGACCCCTACCATGTGCATGTTAATATGCTTGATATTGTCCTGGAGGTCCCTTAACTGTCCTCATTTTTTAAAATTTGTTTTTCTTTTTGCTGTTCTGATTGGATGATTTCCATTGTTCTATCTTTTGGATCATTTATGCATTCTTCTGTATTACATAGTCTGCTGTTAATTCTTTCTCATATGTTTTTCATTTCAATTATTTTAGTCTTTAGCTCTGACTGGTTCTTTTTTATGATTTCTAGTTCTTTGCTAAAATTCTCACCTGTTCATCTGTTCTTTTCCCAAGTTCAGTTAGTATTCTTATTACTAATACCTTGAACTCTTTATCTGGTAAATTATCCGTTTCGTTGGTTGTTCTTTCAGGTTTTTTTTTCTTGTTCTTTCATTTGAAACAAAAACTACGGTCTTCTTATTTTGTTTACCTTTCTATGTCTCTATGAAATTAGGTGAAACAGTTAACTATTGTGCTCTTGAAGAGGTGTTCTTGTGTGGGAGCATCCTATGTAGTCTGAATGTGCCCAGTGGCTTTGATGTTAGAGCTGGATCTGAAATGAGCAAGGGTCATGCCTTCCCCGAGGGTGTGCTGGCAGCTATCACCTTGGTGGGAGGTGTGGCTAGAGATGGAGGGGCTAGCGATGGAGCGGCTAGAGCTAGAGCCAGGTGTGAGCCTGGGCTTTTCCTGTGCTCATTAGGCATCACCACCATATCAGGGGTGGGGGTGGGTCCCAAGGAGGTGGAGCAGAAGCCCTGAGGGTCAGGTCCGAGCTTATTCCATTCACTTTAAGTATGTGTTCTCCCCACTCCTGGCAATGGCACCTTCTTCCCAGAGGAGAACAGTGATGGAGCAGGAGGAGCCAGAGCAGACACGCAGTCTTGGGCACATGCTGGGAAGGTCATGGCACACCAGTCAAGAGTTGCAGACCACTCCTGATCTGCTGCCTCCATGAGTGTCAGCCATGGCTGCCCTCACCCTGTTCACATGCAGTGCCAGGTCCAAGCCGGCTCCAACCCCTACAAGAGCCCACTCTCCTCAGCATCAGCACCTCTGCCCTAGAAGGAGCTGCACCAGAGCAAGAGGGGCTGGAGCAGGCACCTGGTGCAGGCTGGGTCATGCACTGAGCCAGTTGTGGGAAACTGGCCAGAGCCCCGTGCAGTTTCAGTCTGCTTCCTCTGCCTTTTTCAGGGAGTAAGCAAGCACGTGCACACTCTGCATGAGTGAAGTCTCGATTTCTTACAGTCCTCCTTTAGGTCCCACTGGTTTTCAAACCCACTAAGGGTACTCATCTTCCTGGTTTTGAACCTTAGGGCTGGGGTGTCCAAGATGTGGTTCAAACCCCTCACTCTTCAGGGAGGATCTTTGAGCCCCTGATATCCCCCTCTTCTTCTGTGTCCCCGCCTTGGAGCACAGGTCCCAACCTGATCACTTCCCCTCCCTTCCTACTCGACTCTGATCTTTCTTTACAAGCTTGGTTGTAGGAGAGTCTTTCTGCCAGTCTCCCATTTGTTTTCAGTGAGAATTGCTCCACGTGTAGATGGTTTTTTTTATGTGTTCATTGGCAGAGGTGAGCTCAGCATCTTTCTACTCTGCCATCTTGATCTCCTTCTGGATCAGATATTTTAAACATTAAAATCAAAATAAACATTCTGAATATATATATCAATTATGTTCAGCGTTCAGTAGGCCAGGTATAATTTGAAGTATTTTTTATGTTAATTAACTAATTTAACCCTCCCATCAGCCAGTGAGATGCATATTGCTTCCCCCGTACTGAATAAGGAAATGAAGGCACAGAGTGGATAAATAACTTGCCCAAGTCACACATCTAATAGTTGCCAGAGCCAGTCTTTGAATACATTACAGAGCGGCTCCAGAGTCAGGATATATTATACAAATAAATTGTTCTGTGGAATGGATTTTTTCCCTGATTATAAAGGAACAAAGTCTAATAGTAGAGATTATAAACAACTCATATCTCTGAACAGGGTGGTCATTTTATTATTATATATAATAATATTAATATTATGTATAATATAATAATATAATTATTGTTATAATTTAAAATTATTTTTAATAAACATAGTAGATTTATTGAGTGGTGCTATCAACATGTCAAATATAAATACATTCATGCATTAATTGTGGAGTTTTCTCTCATTTTTAGGAAGGTGTTCTAATCAATCCAGAGTGAGTGTTTTGATTTTCTGTTGGCTCTTTGTTTTAAATAATGCTGAGAAATTTTTTCAGTGAGAATTTTAAACCTGTTTACTCTGCTTATATGGAAGATTTTTCAATTTTCAAAAATCTAGAATCTTTTTTGTTTGTTTTTCATGACATTAACTTTTTTAAAGAGTCTGCCTGAGCCAGTTGTCCTGTAGAATAGCCACTGTTTTGATTTTGTCTATTTTATCATGATTAGATCCAAGCCAGACTTTTTTTGGCCATAATACAGTAAGTGATGTGTGCTTTTTTGCATCACATCAGGTGGTATATAATGTCAGGTTGCCCCACTATTGGTGTTGCTATATTTAGTCCTGGATCTTTTTCTGAGCATTTTAATACATTCTGTTGATCTACATGTCTACTCGTGTGTCATCCCCACATTGTTTTAATTACAGAGACTTTTTACAATATATATTGATACTTAGTATTTATTTTCAGTCATCACTCTTTTTTTCCCCAGGATTTTTCTAGCTATTCTTGCATAGTCTTCTATATGAATTTTAGAATCAACTTGTCTAGTGCTGGGACAAAAACTATTTTATTGAAATCACATTAAATTCATATATGATCTCAGAGAAAATTGGTCTTTATGTGATGTTACATTGTCTTAGAACAAGGGATGTCTTTCCATTTGTTCAAGACTACTTTTATGTCTTTCAGAAGTATTTTTACATTTTCTTCATACTGTTTTATGTATTTTTTGTATTTATTCAAGTATTTTCTCTTTTATGATAATCTTATAAATGAAGTATGCTTTTTAATTATATCTTCTAACTGGTTGTTTGAAAATGTAAAGGGTATTGATTTTTATATATTAAATTTTATATTATGCTGACTTTCTGATTTTTTAGTTCTCTTATTGGTTGTGTTAGTTTTAGCATTGATTCTTTTGGACTTTCTGGGTATAAATTATATTATCTGAGTAACAGATTTACTTCTTTTCCAATTCTTGAGAAGAGCTTGCAGTTTTCGTACAGACGTCTTTATATTGAATTTGGCAGGAAAGATCTTTGCCTTCTAAAATACTGTATTTTACTGTAATATAATAAATTGTATTTCATTTCTCTTAGCCATAGATAATCAAAGCATAATTCTCCCTGTGCCCCATATAGAGATTAATGGCAATTTCCAAAACTCAACTAGGATGCATAGTTATAGTGTTGCCTAAAACAAATAACTCTTTAGAAAGTTTCATAGAACGGAGGAGAGAGGTTCTCCTGTCCTTAGCACAGTGCCCTGTGCTTGGTGGGTTGCCCATAATCATTTGATGATGATACATAAGGTTGCTGGATATATGTTCTGGCTTCAGAATTTGGCACTTTGTTTGGCCTGCTTTGTTTTTGCAATAAATCTGATCATCTTTTTTCTTTCTTTCCTTTGATCATGGTCCTGACTTGAAGATTGGTAGGATTTAAGGAAACTAAAAAATATATAATTCTGCTGTTCCAATCAGTCAGGTACAAGTGGGGTATAATGTCATGTTCTGATTTTCCACAAAGTAAAATACCCAAAGCATCTCCCAAGAAGCATAAAATTTCTTCATTATCTTCTCCAGAGTGTATTAATGTCTGGAAAATTAGGAAAATTTTAAAACAATACATTTCAATTTTTTAGTAGGTTTAGAAACATTACCAAAGGAAGTAGTTAATTAATGTTTTTAAAAAGAGTCCTAGAACATGAATTCAAACATTCTGATGACTAATACACACAGTTAACACTGCATTGTAGAATATGAAGCCGGCGGCTATGGCATAGATTAATTCATTCAGTTAATATTTGAGTTAACTCTTGAGGGCCTTCTGTGTTTCGAGCATTTGGACCAGGCACTATGGATACAAAAGTGAATTAAATCAGATCCTGACCACAGGGGCTAGACAAACACACAAATGGGTCTGGAGGTTTGTGACTTAGATGCATGGGTTTCAGTCATGGTACTGCTGCTCCTTGGTTGTGTGACCCATCTTCTGACTTACTTTCTGAAAGCTGCTATTTCCTCCCTTTAAAATGGTGTTATCTTTGTTGTTTATTAATTAGCTGTCTTAAAATTCTTAATAGTTGTCAAGTTTTGTTTGTTTTGTTTTATTTTAATTTAAGAGATTCTCTAATTTTTCCATTGTTATCAGTGGCACTACCAGTCGTATAAGGTTATTTGCTGATCTTCAAGTTACTGAAACTCCTTACCAGAGTTTATTTTCTTTGCATGCTCATGGTTGTGGTCCCAACTATTCTGCTGGAGGTCTGAACTACAGCAAAAAAATGAAAGCAAACCTGTGCAACTCTTACCCCTGTGCTGAGGCACAGGATTAAGCTTCTCCTCTCAAGTCTCATCAGTTGCAGGTTACAGCCATCTCCCAGTAACTGGTCCTAGAAGCAAACTCCTCCAGGTGGATGGGCGTATAAGGCCTCTGTTTAAGGACCATTGTGGTCCATAGGATCTGCCAGGCCCTTAATGTACTACAAACATTGAACTGACAGATAATAGCCAGTTACCCAGAGGATTTATAGCTTCTGCTGGCTGAGAGCCCTCAGTGAACTCTGGAAAACCCATTTTCTGCCCACACCTTGAGAAGAGGCCTGTTTTCCATGCACAGCTCCTTGCTCAGCACCGAGGAAGATACAGCCCTCCCATTCCCACACCTTGCCTGACACACTGGCTCTGAGATCCCAGGGAAAAAAAAAAAACTTCATCTTCTGAGATACTGTCCAGCGTTTGCCATCCCTCTTGCCTTAGTCTTTGTAGGCCTCTGGAAAGGAGCTAAACATGATTTCAGATTCTAAAATCATTAGACAAAGTGAAAAAGAAGATGCTCACCTAGAAGATTAAGTGGCATAATTATCAAAAGATAAAAAATTATGAAGGTAAAAATAAAATGGGCTGCAGAATTAAACAAATAACAGAATAAAACTTCCCTGAGCAGGAGAATGATAAGATTCTGCAGATTAAAGGGCTATCAAGTCCCAAGAAAGATTAATAATAACAAAGACACACTTGGACATACCCTGGTGAAAGCAGTCTGTTGGCACAATTCCCTCTTTCAGGGGAAGTCAGTCTTTTTTCAGGCCTTCATCTGGTTGGATGAAGCCCACTCACATTATGGAAGGCAATCTACTTTACTCAAGGTCTGCTAACTTAAATGTCAGTCCCATCCAGAAACATCTGGAATGTTTGATCAGATAAAAGTGAAATAAAATATAGATTTTTGGGGGTAAAATTTACTTAAAATAGCAAAATATTTGGGGATGCTTTTCCTTAAGCTTATTCCTTTCTGTATATTCTCTACTGAAAGCTTAAACAAACATGTATGATTGTATTTCTAAATGATATTATTTCAGTAGCAATCTAAATTTAAAACTAAGCTTATATCGGGTTGGCCAAAAAAAGTTCGTTCAGGTTTTTCCATAAGATGTTATGGAAAAACCCAAACAAAATTTTTTTGGCCAACCCAATATCTTTAGAAAATTCATTTTAAAATTCTAGTTTTCAACACATTCTTATCCTGAAGTTGAAACTGTAAAACATGTAATTTTTTTCTTTGTACTTTCATAAGCTAAGGATGTAGATTTGGGGGTTTTTTAGTTTTTTTTATTTTCATCATTTTGAAATTACTTTCTAATTGGATAAGAATTTTAAAATCAGTAGTCAGCCTAGGCCTATTTTATGGCAGTCAGATTATAGTAGTGAGAACACATATGTAAGATGTTGCTAATTCCTGAACCCCGTGGTATGACCACTCTCATTTTAAAGCCAGTGTGTCGTGCCAGACTATTCTTAGCAGTTGCAGCTAGAGAGGGTTGTGAGAGCATGAGGGCTGAGGAGGTGAGGATTTCACCATTAGTTCTGTATACTTCAGTGTAAAGTCTTACAATAAGAATCAGCATTATTTGAATATTTTCAAAAATATTTTTCTTGGGTTTTAAAAAACTTTTCAAGGCCAGTGTTATCTAAGAATAAAAAATGAGTTAAATGCCTATAAATGAGAGGAACTAGTGTTTTGTTTCAACTAGGAATTGTGCTATTTGCTCTTAACAGTGCATTGCAATTCTCACTTCTAACCACCCCTGCGTGGTTAAGCTTTTAGCCTTATTTAACAAACTGTTAAACTACTCACATGTTAACTATTCACATGTTGGTCTGCTGATTGACAGAGATTGAAAAGTAAATGAGAGCCACACCTGTGTTCATTTTAAACTTGCGCTTGATTTTGAACCAGTATCTTTCAGATGAGATGCAATGTGTTACATCCTTAGAAGCTGTTTATTACAAAGAAATGCAGTAGAGGACATGGGGAACAAAAAGATAAATGTATACATGATAAAATGATTTTTCTCAAGGTTAGCAGTCTATGTTGTCATTTTAAAGGAGAGAATCAAGGGAACTTTTTTTTCTTCAGTACTCTGTGGTGATTGAATAAATAGCCAATTGTATCATAGTAGGAAATCAGATGATCAAAGAGAAATTCAAATAGATTTACTTTTTGTTTTTGAGAAAATAAGGAAGCGATTCTTTTCATAGACTTTGTGATATTTCTTTATGAAAACTTGATGACCTCAAGACAGAAGCAAAACTTTCATTGAAGAAATGTAGCAGAGGGAGATAATGGTATAATTTTTGAGCTGAGAGCAGAATAAGAGCACATCTCCTGCTATTGCTGGATGCCACTTGAATGAGGAAATTGGCTTAGCTCACCTTGAGTCAGCTCTCTTAGTTAGCTAAACTCTCCAACTGTTTCTGACCAAAGAATTCATGATACCACTTTAAAGGATTCTGCCATCCAAGGAGGCTTTTTTCTTGTAAGCTGTAGGAGTCATGTCTTGCTGACATAAATGTTTTCAAAATAAAATGTATAGGTATAATAAGCAAATATTCACAATCTTTTCATTTCACAGGGATTATCAGTATAGAAAGAAAGCCTTGTAACCACCATGTAGATACAGCACCAACGGTAAGGCAATCTATTTCTACATTGTTAAAACTGTTAAGAAGGCACAAAATAATACTGGTTATAGTGACACAAAATGCCATTGTAGAAAACTCTTGTAACCTACCTTTTGCCAAGAGTTATACCCCTTTAAGAAAATTAACCTTATGTTTTCTAATTAATCAAGATAACCTATCAATTTTTACTAAGATATAGGAAAATAAGATGCTGTATCATTTTTACAAGTACTTGTTTTATATTAATGTTATGAATAGAATGGTATTTAATTTTAAAATACTTTATACTTTTGATAAAGTACTGTAAGTCTTTATGCAAATTGATTTACACCCTTGTAAAAATGAGTATTATTTTCTGCACTAGCATCATTATTTAGCGTGAATGTTTTGTAATAGTGAAAGTAAGCCATTATGCTTCATTTCTCTCGTAGACTACTATGCCTTATTATTATAAAAGTGAAATCTAATCTTTTACCCCACTACTATTACTACCAGATAACAAAAGGCATTTAAGAATTATAGTATCTATTTACTATATTAAAAATAATTATAGAAAATAATATAAAAGGAAGACAAATAAATTTCCCTTTTAATCTCTGTATATAGTATTTGTATGTATGAAATACACTTCAGTCGCTGGTTCCCACTTGAAAGATTCACAAGAAATAGACTAGAGTATATCTCTTCACTAAGCATATTCTTGTTTCTTATCCTTTCTATATAATAAATCTTTCAAGTACTCCGTACAATTCAGCATTTCCTATTGTGAGAAAGATTTAGTAATATCTTTTTTAAGAAAATAAAAAAGTATTAAACTATATTTGAATTTTATTGATAATTAATATTTTCCTCACGGACAAATTGACTCCATTTTTTCTATTTGTTATAAATCTATATAATTGATTCAGCATGTTTGGTAACTTAATACGTGGGGCTTCAGAAACGACTGATGTTTGAGGAATTAATCATTAGCATAGTCATAAAAAGGTACATGGATATAGTGTGTGTGTTCCAGTTATCCTTTAGTAAGTATGCTAAAAGAATAGCCATAACATTATGTAAATTTTATTCATTAATATTAAAAATGGAAGGCTAGCAATTATGGAAAATTAATTATTTTAAGGTATTTGAATAATCTACTCATTTGACTATTTTATATACTTTTGAAATTTATTTTATTCCTGTAGGCTTTCCTGCAGCACCTTGTTTGCATTCTGGGTGTTTTGTACATTTTGGAGCTCAGAAAAGTGTAACCTGCCAGGTTTTTTTGTTTCACCCTGTAGGCTGATGGCAGATTCCCATGTGAATTAAATCATAAAATAATAGAACCAAATATTCATGAAATCATGAGAAATAATGGCATGAACAAACTTTACAGTAGTGCCCTGATCTCAACATTACTCCTGTGAATTAGGAACAAAATCTAATGCATAATAGTTTAGGTATTGTTGGTTTTTGGTTATGTTCTCCCAGTTGGATTATTAAATGGTGGCTCCTAATATATTAATAACATTTCTACTCTGTATAGTTGGTAAGTTTTAAAATACTTGGTTTATACAGATGCTCCCGTAACACTCATTAGATCCCCAGGTTTGACTTGAGCCAGTCTTCCTTTCTGATGTCTTTTTCTGAGCTATTCTCCTTCTGTCTCTTTACTATAGCTTAAGCATATTCAACAACCTTTCTCCTCTCCCCCATAGTTCCCCAGCTTGCTGACAGTTAACCTTGGCCCTTTCTCCATAACCTCTAAATAGAATCACAGGTCTGTTCATTACCCAATCTCTGCTGGGCCCCAGGACAGATAAAGTCTGATTTTCACAGAAATATAATTTTACCTAATTTTCATCCTTTGTGTCAGTGTGCCCTTATTTTCCCTAAAGGGTTTAAGAGAAGAAAATATTTAGAGATAAAAGAAATAGGAAAAAGTCTAAAAGTTTTACAAAGTGGGATGTTTGTGAGTTCAAACTTTGTACTATACTGGCTAAAAAGGAGAGAGACTCTTTGGGCCTGAGAAAAAAAGTAGAAGGGGAGTGGGCCAGGATTTCACAATGGTTGAGGCTCTGAATGACTCTTGTCCTCATACCTAGCCACCAGTTTCCAGCCTACCTCTCTACAATTCCTTTGGCTCTAAGTCCTACCGTGAATGGCTGGGGTCTAGGAGAGTGCTAGATGCTACTTACGACTAATTCAGCAAGGGAGGGAAGCAAGACTTTCTTAGGCCTCTGTGACAGGGAAAGATGTGTTTCTTGACGTTTCAGGTTGGAATGAACTTCTCTGTAAATATATGGTTATGATAGTTTGATCTTATAGCGTTATAGTGGGATGCAGTAGTGTTCTTTAAGTGAATATACGTTAGCCTGAGAACAAAACCCCTTTTGTCCCTTGGTTCTGTGTTCTTTCTCACTCTCTTTTTAATTTACTTTTTTCCCTTTTTTTTCATTTATTACATGAATTTTAATTTTTTGTTTGGAATTTTTTTTCTTTTTGACATAAATAATACCATATCTGTGTTTGAGGTTCCTTCAATAGAAAGCAAAACAGAATATCCCCCCATGGCATGACCCCCTCTACCAAAAAGAATCAAACCTTCCTGCTTAACTGGCTATAATCACTACTTACTTTTTTTTGCATTCAGAGCTCTGAATTTTGTTCATATCTAAGAGTATATTTTCAAGTTATTTTTTCAAGAAATATAAATTGAGAATTATATTACCTGAATCTGCATATTTTAAAATATCTCTCATTTGTCTTTGCATAAGACAGCTTGCCAGGGCTTTTAATTATTTGAATATAACCTTTTCCCTTCAAAATGTTGTGGAAATTGATCATCATTTTGCCTTCTGTCATTGAGTATTTCAGGAGAGACATTCAAATCAGTCTGATAGTTATTCCTTTGTATAGGTAGCATGTTTTGCCTGTTCCTGTATTACAGATTTTCTTTTATTTTCTTTATATGTAACGTCTTAGCTCAGATTTGATGCATAAACGTGTGGCTTTCTTTTCACTGATTTTTGGACTAAATGGTATTCACTCAGACGTGTTACTATTATAGGAAAAACAAATAAGACATCATACAATCATAATATTAGATTACATGAAGATAATTAGATCATGCCACTTTAAGAGCTGGTTGCTGCACCTGCTTATAGCCTCCAGCAAGTTAAGGATAATATCAGACTCAGATTAATCAGAGGTCATTGTCTGAACCCTGAAAGGCAGGTGTAAAAGTAAGTTAATAGTTAAATCAGCATAGGCTTGAGTCCCATAGTTACTTTAAATGGAGGACTTATTTGCAAACCAAAGAGAAATAGCAGCTAGCATAAGGAAGTCTTCCACCCACATGTCTGGTCTTTTCTTACTTTAGGCTATTACACAAAGGACTTAGTTAAAACATACCTGCCTTTTAGTGTACAGTCATATGCACAGCAGTTCCCATAGCTTTTCCTACTTTCTGGTGGAATTAAAACATGGTAAGCCATGTTGAATATATAAAGTATTTTTAGTGATTTGAGGAGAACTGTTTTTGAATTTCTTCCAGTGAAAACTGGTATGATAAAATTCAAATAACATCAGCATGGCCTATTGTGGTCAATCATTTTTGTAAAGCTTCTGCATTCCAAACCTGTAACCCTAACTTATACTATTTCTTTCTTCTTATTTTATTCAGTGATCCCACAACCCCCACTAATGAGAACGAATTTTCTTTTAACAAAGGGATTTTTTGTCAGTTTATAAAATTACAGCTTATGTTTTCGTAGAGGTCTACACATCTACCACAGCAGGTTGAAACAAACTCCTGCCTGTCTCATCAGAATTATACCAGTTATGGAACACTTTTGCCATCTGTTAAAGTGTTGCATAAATTATTAAGAATTAAAATATCCTAGCTTGATTGGAAATTTAAATGTTGGTTCATTATTCTTCATTGTTATAAGACCAGTTTAACAAGCTGTTCATTCATTCTGCGGTTACACTCCTTCTAGGTTTTCTAAGGGCTTGATTGATAAATTTTTGTCACATGATTTTTCGTCAATGGTAAACTTTACTGTGTTTTAGAGTATTTTATTATTATGAAAATATATCTGAGATGTTTGTGGTGTTACTTGCCCTTAACAGTAAACTTATTCATAAATGTACATACAAATTAAACTTTATTCTGAGCCTCTTTTGGATTATATGATTATGGATTATATGATATTCATTCTACAGCATTTTGAGTTGTTTCTGCTGTTAGATTATTATCATTGTTTAGCCCACTCTAGGTTCACAAGATTGCTACATATTGCACATTAGTTTAATAAATGTATACATATGTTTACATAAAATATGTCTTTCACATTTTAACATACTGTTGGGGACAGCCAATCTAGAATTTTCCGGGAATTCATAGTATGTAAACTAGGGTGAATGTGCCCCTATAAAACTCATAAAATAGAACCTATGGCCAATCTCTTCCTGAAGGCAATTGTAGGGTGGAGAGGGAACTGATAAACTATAAGCTTTTATAACTTGTCATAAAAGAATCTGTTTTCACGTATCAATAAAGTAGCAATTCAGAGCAATTCTATTGAAATTCAAATGTAAATGCAATAAATTCATTCTTTTTTAAGACCACTTGTGAGTTATCCATAATATAATATTTTTCTTAAGTATTTGCACATTGATTTTTCTCCAGATATTGTAAATTATGAAGCTTATGTTGATTTTTCCCATTAGCATACTCTGCTGACATTTGTTTTTCTCAGGCTTTTTTCCACCAGTTCTCTTTTGACTTTGCTAAATTTCTCTACCTGAGAAAGTTTTAAAATTCTGAAAGTATCATATTACTGGAGGACTATAACATAAGAGTGGCATAATAGGAATTTATTTTCTAAATTATCAGCAAACATTAGGTGTACGGTGCCCATAGGACAGTACAGTATCAAGTGCTGGGTAGGTGTGGGAGTGGTATGGGGGAAAGCAGAAATACAAAAAAGTATAAAACATGCTTTGTGTCTTTGAGCAGCTCTTGGTCTAATTAGAAAAGTGAACTGTAAATAGTTAAATCTCAATACATGAAATGGATAAAAGTTCAGAGCAATATAGTACAGATGTCATGTCAGCAAGGCAGCTTGTACTCAAGTATAGGAATATGGGATGGGCCTTGAGTGCTTTAGGAATTCCCAGGGCTGTAGTGATTTGGGAAGGCTGTTTAGAGTATGAAGGTGCTAAACTGGATCATAAAGGACAGATGGGATTTTAAAAGGAATAGGATGTTCTAGACCAGAGTAACAGTGTGACAGAAGATCACAGAAGGAAAGTACACAGAGTTTATAGATGGAGACAGTTTGCCTGAAGCAGAGCATTTCAGAACATGAGATAGATTAAGAAAAGGTAATTTGGGCATGATTTATAAAGATCATTGGATGTTAGGTAAAAAATTAAGACTTTATCAATATAAGCAACAGTAAGGCATTTGAGCATGAGAATAAGATGATCAAGGGGTAATGTTTTTAAAAAATTAAAATAAAAGCAGCTCATGAAATTGCAGGTAGATGGAGATTAGAAGAAAGTAAATGATCTGTGAAGCTACTATTAATCCACATTCAAGGTGCTAAGCGTCTGGATAAGGAAGGGGCAATGAGAAATCTTTATGAGAAAGATTTGGAAATTGGAACTGATGATAGAAATTCAAAAGAAAAAGAGGTAAATGATGGCTGGAGACATAGGTTACTGAGAAAATGATGACTCTTTTAACAGATTTTTAAAAAAATAGGGACGAAGGATGATTTTTAGAGAATAATAGATTCAATTTTAGACATGTTAAATTTCAGGTAACCAGAAGCCATGAACAAGTAGAAATGTTCAGTAGAGAACTGAGCATATAGGCTTGAACCTCAGAAAAGAGGATGAGTTTGAAGATCTAAATTTGTTGTGTTTGATAGAGCCACACTGAACAGCTCTGGGGTCCTGAAGGGAGATCCAGTGGTCAGAAGCCTCAGACCTCGGTTGTGGGAAGTCCTGTGTATCATTATAAGCGGAAAGCAAGCAAACTCTTCACAACAGGTGTCCAAAGGCCCCATCCAGGAAAGGGGCAGATATCCAGTCTTTAGAAAAAGCTCAGTCAGGAACCAGTCTCCTCTGACTCACCTCCCAAATTCGTTCTCTGCAGAGTTATTTATCCAAGGCATAAATGTGATCATATGTTAAAGATCTTGTGGTACACCCCATCTCCTACCAGTTGAAAGCTAAGCTATTTAGCATGTGTTCGGAAGCCTTCTGCTACCTTTGTAGACTTATTTCCAACTTTTCCCCAATACTCAATGCTGGCCACTCGGAGCTACTTGTAGTTCCCTAAACATGTCTAGTCTCTCGCATTGAGGAGTAATTTTAGAAGAGGGCTTAAGAACACTGAGTCCAGACCAGGTGTCCTGGCTTCAAGTCCTGCTTTGGCCACTTTTACTCCATATGACTTCAGGCAGGGTTCTTTACCTCTTTGTCTGCAAGTGGGAGTGATACCTACCTCAAGGATTGTTGTGAGGGATAAATGAGTTGAGACACATTCCACTCAATATTTTTCTGTATACCAGATATTGAATATTATTTCACCACAAGAGATGGCCAGATAATATGGACAAGAACATATCCCAAGCCTGAGGTCAAGAATCAAAGGGAGGACGCCGGGGTCCCAGCTAGGGCAGGGACACTGGGAACAAGGGAATCTGATGAAGGTTGCCGCAATGACCTGCGTGTCTCTTGACCAACCTTCTTTCTTTTTCTCTTTTCATTTTTTAAAGTGTGTTTATGTATTTATTTATTTATTGCATATTGTGACTGTCTCCTGCTGTCGATGCAGAAATCCAGTTACACCAAGACAACAAGCATATAAACTGGGATTGTCTTGGGCAGTCCTAAATGTGTGATCCCTTTATTCATCGATTCTGTAAGTCGTGGCAGCCAGGGTGATCTTTTTAAAATATAAGTCAGAATGGGTTATCCCTCTCCTCATTAACACTCCTCAGTAACTTCTCCTTACTTGTAGAATAAAACCCAAACCCTTTCCTGGGGCCTACCAGGCCTTGCCTGATCTGGTCTCTGCCTACCTCTTCAGCATCACCTTATGATACTCTTTGCTCTGAGTTCCTGGAACACAGCCAGCCTTTCTCCTACTCACCTATCAGCTTTGAACATTTGGTCTCTCTGCCAGGAATATACACCCCCTTTTGCATAATGGGCTTTTTCTTTAGATCCCAGTAAATGTCAGCTTTTCAGAGGATCTTCCTTCACCATTCTATCTGAAGTAGATACTCCCCACTTAGTCTTTTTATTGCACCTTTTTTTTTCCTTCTTAATACTTATCCCAATTTGTAATTTTTTTGTTCAGTTATTTTCATGTTTATCTCTTGTCTTCCTCGATAGAATGGATGTAAGTTTCATGAAAGTAGGGACCATGTCTGCTTGAGTCACCATTGCTTATAGACTGTCAGTAGATACAGCTTAAATGAATCAATGAATATAGGCTGAAACTATAGAAATAAAAAAGCACAGAGCTAGACTGGACTTCGGGGATGTCCATATTCAGAAGGTTGGAAAAAGAGCCCTCACAGAAAACAGACAGAAAAGAGAGACATAGGAAGTCAGGAATAGTGTAGCATCTTGGAAGCCAAGGGAGTCTAACTGGAGGTTTTGTGCCATCATAGGTAGTCAGAAAAGGTTGGGGGAAAGGAAGCTAGATGGTAACATTAGGAGGCATGATGAACTGGAAGCAATTCGGGAAACCTGTCATGAGAGGAGTATGGAAAGTAGAATAGCAGTTAACTTAGCCTTGTGTGTATATTGCTGACTCATTTCACAAAAGAAAGTAATGTTTTGCCAATAGGGCTGCCATGAAAGGAATCTATGTAGAATGTGAAGTAAATGTTTCTTTTTCCGTGCTCTTCAAAAGTGAAAAATTAAGCTTTAGTATTTATGCAACATTATTACTTTCAAAAAATTTCTCAGATGGAAGGAAAAATTCAGGAACATAAATGGGGAGAAGGATGCACACTGTATTTTAGCATTAGACAGAGGAGTAGAGTTAGGCAGTTGTAGCAAGATTCCTTACTAAGTATTTAAAACTTTTCTAGTTGGTAAAATGAGGAAAGTTGAAGAAGTTGATCTTTTAGGTCTCCTTTGGGTCTTTTTCATCTGCTCTTACTGTTCCAGGACAACATATTAAAGAAGAAAAACTAAGCAAATTTCTGATAGTCATCTCTTGAATGCTCACTCATCATTTCTCTCATTCTTCCTATTCTCAGGATTCAGTTAGAGTTCACCCATATATTATACACAGGGCAGTCGTGTCCACTGGGTTGACTAACAGATTGCCTATCACCACCATTGCTATTGGAAATTTCATGCTGCTTAATTAGTAGACGTGGGTTAGTTGTCTTCAGTAGATCAAAAACTAAACGTGGGTTAGTTGTCTTCAGTAGATCAAAAACTAAGTCCTTTCACTACAGACCAAATCTCTCCACCTTCATAAGCCCAGGGCTTGGTGAAATGATGCCAAGCAGTAGGTTATGGTGTTCAGATAACTGGTGTAATTTAGCCAGCAGGGGTTAGAGAGCATGTGCAGTACAGTGGGGAAGAGGAAGGGCACTGGTCTGGCTGCCTAGGATTCTATTGAAAGAGAAACCAGTAATCTTTTTTGCCCATTTCAATCTCTTTCACTATCTTTCCCAACACAAATAAAGTCGTGTTCAGTTACACAAACTGGTGGAACTTGAGGAATCGGCTAATCAAAACTGTGAATCAAGAACAATTCAAAAGTGCACAAATATTCTAAAACAGTACATCTGAAGCATTAAAAAAACTAAAGAAATTAAAATCATTCCATTTTAGACTCTAGCTGAAGTACTTCCTTACTAAAGCTCTAGTGAGATGTCTAGAAGTACGAACACATGGTTCCCATGAGACCTGACTCCAGAGGAATTATTTTGGTCATTTTTTCCCCTGAGAGCAGCAAAAAGAGCAAGTGCTGGAAGGGAGTCTGCTTCCTCAGGAACTTAAACTGGGAAGACAGGAGCCAGAAAGCAGGAGCTCTGTTAAATGCCATAAGGGGAGGTGGTGATATGCCCCACCCAAAACATTTACTTCACCCCCTAACCTGTTTCTTTGGAGTAGTACTTACTGTCATTGTAAGTACAGTCTGTGTTTCTGTAATGCAAATTAGGCAACGTGCAGTTAATAAATAGATGAATGATGTCAATAAGATTGCAGAAGATTTATTTATGCATGTTACAAGTTTAAACCCATCAGAGGCAGGCTTTCTCATAATCAAATGGAAAGACTGAGTCATTTTAGAAAAAAGCTGAAATGCCTTTTGCTAATGTCTAATTTAGTAGCTTCAAGAACTGCTAATACAAATGAAGAATTGTTTTGTTTGATGAAATCTAAAACCTGATTGGGTTTTTAATTTTGATAAACTGGTCTCTATTGAAAGGAAATTCTTTCATGGACCTGACTTACCCGTAGTGCTGGGTACAGATGCCAGCAAAGATTTAATACCACATTAGTACTTTGATTAGGATTGTTAGTTTCTTTCAGCACCCTAGTTACAAGTTCCATAGATTTTAAGTAGTCTGCAACAACTGCATTTTTATTTCATAAGCCTCATTCTACAGAATGCAAGACTTTATAGCAGAAAGGCCTATAAAAAATTATGGAATTTTGTCTCCCCTCGTAAAATGTAAACACCGCTAAAAGAGGGGTTTTCCATGTTCTTGTTCAGCACTGCAGTCTGAGAACTGTCCAATACCTTACACATAATATTACTAGCTATTATATTACTGATATTCATAATGATCCTGAATCTCTAAGAATAAGTTAATCATAATTATATCAAACTTATTTAACTTTGTTGTGAGCATCAATGATACACATGTATTGAATACCTACTATGTTGCCAGTGTATCTTTATATCTACTTTCTTTTCATCTGTATAATCTTAGATAGGTATTATTATCCCCATTTTATAAATTATGAAACTGAGGCACTGAAAAGTGAAGAGTCTTCACTAGGGTCACACAGATCGTAAATATAGAGCCAGGAAATTCTTTTCTATTTAATTAACATGTTACCTAAGAGCCTCTGGAGTTCTTGATATTTGCCAAAGACTACATTATCTGCTAATAATGGGATATTTTGATAAGTGTATTGAGACGTTTCTAATCTCTACACATTTTTAGTCATTTAGCTTCAACGTATGAGAAGGATGTGTCACTGGTTACAAAAAGAAGTCCCCTTGCTTGTGGATACGGTCTTTCGTGGAAAACAAAAAACTACTTCTGCCTTAGAAACACTGTGTTTT